>NC_140297.1:68396840-68706840 GCF_964211825.1 Aythya ferina
CTCAGGGTACTGAGTATCCAGAGAACAACCGGTATTGCCGCTAAAGACTGAGGCAAAGAAGGCATTGAGCACCTCCGCCTTTTCCTCATCTCTTGTAACTAAGTTTCCCCCCGCATCCAGTAAAGGATGGAGATTCTCCTTAGTCCTCCTTTTTGTGTTGATGTATTTATAGAAACGTTTTTTGTTATCTTTAACGGCAGTAGCCAGATCGAGCTCCAGATGAGCTTTGGCCTTCCTAATTTTGTCCCTGCACAGCCTCGCTACTTCTTTAAAGTCCTCCCTAGTGGCCTGCCCACTTTTCCAAAGCTTATAAACCCTCTTTTTCCTCCTAAGCTCAAGCCACAATTCTCTGTTGAGCCAGGCCGGTCTTCTTCCCCGCCAGCTCGTCTTTGGGCACGTGGGGACAGACCGTTCCTGCGCCATTAAGATTTCCCTCTTGAAGAGCGCCCAGCCTTCCTGGACCCCTCTGCCCTTCAGAACCGCCTCCCAAGGGACTCCACCAACCAGTGTCCTGAGCAGCTCAAAGTCGGCCCTCCGGAAGTCCAATACAGTGGTTTTACTGGTCCCCTTCCTGGCCTCGCCAAGAATAGTGAACTCCACCATTTCGTGGTCACTCTGCCCAAGACAGCTCCTGACAATCACATCCTCCACCAGTCCTTCTCTGTTTGTGAAGAGAAGGTCTAGCGGGGCACCACCCCTGGTAGGCTCACTAACCAGCTGCGTCAGGAAGCTATCTTCCACGCTCTCCAGAAACCTCCTAGACTGCTTTCTCAGGGCTGTGTTGTGCTTCCAGGATATGTCAGGGAAGTTGAAGTCCCCCACGAGTACAAGAGCTGATGATTTTGCAACCTCTGTCAGCTGCCTGTAGAATTCCTCATCCGTCTCCTCATCCTGGTTCGGCAGTCTATAGCAGACCCCGACCAGGACACTAGCCTTGTTGTCCCTGCCGATCCTAACCCAAAGGGACTCAACCTTGTCATTCCCAACCTCGAGTTCTACAACCTCGAAAGACTCTCTAATATAGAGAGCCACACCACCACCCCTTCTATGCTGCCTGTCCCTTCTATAGAGCTTATAGCCAGGCATTGCAGCACTCCAGTCATGAGACTGGTCCCACCACGTCTCCATGATGGCAACCAAGTCGTAGCCTGCCTGCCGCACGATGGCTTCCAGCTCCTCCTGTTTGTTACCCATGCTGCGTGCATTGGTGTAGATGCACTTCAGCTGGGCCATTGCCTTATCCTCCGGCCTTGCCATTGTTCCCCCTGGCACAGCCCCAACAATCCTAGCCTCAGCCCCATCCCCCTTCCTACCTAGTTTAAAGCCCTCTCAATGAGCCCTGCCAGCTCCTGGCCCAGGATCCTTTTTCCCCTAAAAGATAGGGACCCGTCTGCGGCCATCAGGCCAGGTGCTGAGTAAAGTGCCCCATGATCAAAAAACCCAAGATTTCTGCGTTGGCACCAGCCCCGGAGCCACGTGTTTAACAGGTGGGCTTTCCGTGTCCTCTCTGAACCCCTCCCTGCCACCATAGGGATGGACGAAAACACCACCTGCACTCCTGCTCCATCCACTAACCGACCCAGTCCCCTAAAGTCCCTTTTGATAGCCTTGAGGCTTCTCTCTTCGATGTTATCACTGCCCGCCTGGACTGTCAAAAGGCGGTAATAGTCAGAGGGGCGTACCAGGTTGGGAAGCTTCCTGGCAACGTCCCTGACCCTGGCCCCAGGGAGGCAGCAGACTTCCCTACGGGTAGGGTCAGGCTGACAAATAGGGCCCTCTGTTCCCCTAAGAATCGAGTCACCAACAACAATAACCCTCCTGTCTTTCTTGGTGGAGGCAGTCCTGAGGCGCGGAGTTGACCTCCTCGCCCCAGGCATCCTCCTGGGAACATTTGCTACCTCTTCCTCACACACCGGCCTCTCAATCTCTAGGGCCTCAAACCTGTTGCGTAAGGGCACCTGGGAAGGTGGGGCCGGAAGGGGAGAGCATCGCCTGCGATGTCGAGCAGGGACCTGTTTCCATTCCTCCTCAGCTCCCAGATCCCCTCCCTCTGCCCGACGGGGACAGGGCAGGGTGTCCGCCCCCATTTGAGGAGTCTCACCTCGGCACCTCCCCTTGAGGCCCTGCAGGGAGTTACTCCTACAGTCTATCTCCCGCTCACACTCCCTGATCGCCCTCAACCTCTCCACCTCCTCCTTGAGCTCGGCCACCATGCGGACCAGGTCATCCACCTGCTCGCACCTCACGCACGCAGTTTCTCTGCCTCCCGCCGATGGCAGCAACAGGCTCAGACACTCCCTGCATCCGGTGACCTGAACTGCGGCATTTTTTAACGGGTAGTCGGTCTGCGTGTGTACCGACTTTCTGGAGAGCGCGCCGTGCCTGGTGGCGACCATTATCGCCTAGTTACGGCTGTTGTTAACGAGGTGTTGTTTGTGTGTAGGGGGAGCGCTCTGCCCTTCCTGCGCGAACTGCCGCGCTAACTGCTGCACCACTCCCTTCTGACGCGCCACGCCCTGGTCGCCGCGCTCCCTAGGGGCAGCTTTTGAACGGCTGGGGAGGGGGCGCTGCTGGCTCCGCCTTCGCCTCGTCAGCCTCCCTCACGAGGGCTGCCGCGTCCTGGCGGCTCCCTCAAGTAGGCTCGATGCCGGAAAAAATTAGCCCTGCCTGGCCCGATCCCCCGCTCCGCTGCAGAACACGTCTGCCCCGGAGCCGATCGCCTCGGATATATGTATTTGCAACATTCCTGTCTCCCACCTCTGCAAAAAAAAATTAGTCATTTATATTCACTTTTCTGCCTAAAACTAGATGATTATGTAGGCTATGTTAGAGATGTAGGTAAATATTGCTGGTGTATCCAATGGGTTAGCATAATCCTTCCAAGGAAAAAAAAAAACACATGCCAAACAAAACTAAGGATTAGCCAGCACATTTTCTCAGAAAATATATAGGAAAAAAAGAAGTTTGACATTTACAGCTGTGTTGTAGAACCCTGTTCAAGTCCCTACTATAGGTCCCTCTATAAGTTTATTCAGTGTCACCAGGGTTCTACAGACAGTGAAATTAGGAGACAGGAGTCATAAATACAGGCACTAACCAATATTGATTCACCTTTCCCTAATGCATGGACAAAAACGTCATCAATAAGCTTGTCAACAGCCTGAAGCAATGAGCATTATAATACTCAACTAAGCCAAGAATAACACAGCATTCATTTATTTATTTCAGTTGCATGCAATCCCCCAAGATTTAAACAACAGGTGTTGATTTAAAACAACAGGTGATTTAGACGGCAGCTTCTTTTGTGGGTGTCATGCCCTTGTTGTGTCTCAACCTGATGCTGGCTTTAGACTTCGCTGAGCTGGCTTCACCGAACTTTCCATCTACATTCATCTTCACTCTTCTGTTATCTTTTCAGTCCCAAGAACTAGCATTTCAATGCTACTGTTTCTTTCTTTTACTAGGCTATTAAAAACATATTAAGCAATTCTGAAAGGTTTTTGATTTTTGCTGTATTAAGGGTGCGAAGAATGTGGAAAAGTATTTCAAGATAGAAACAATTCTCTGAAGAGCATTTCCCACTATGTTCACTTCTCCCATTAAAATAAGTGATTGCACAAGTGAGTGGAACACAGGTATCCCCAAAAGGCTATTGATCTCTCCTTGGTGAAAACCATACTTAAACAGAGACTAGCTATTGTTTTTCACTAAAATGGTGCATAGAGGCAAGACAAGCAAAAAAGCCAAAATTTCTGTAATAGCTTGTTTCTAAAACTACACTGAAATCAATACTATGGCATAAGTATAATCTTATGAACCTTTCAATGTAATTGCTACTTGTTTAATTTATTAAAACAACTTAAAGTACTACTTTGGGAAGTTGACGGGCTTTGGGGAAGAGCTGAAATGATTCTTTTCTACATTTTTTATCTCATTATAGCTTTTGCTTTCAGTCTACATATTTAAACAACATTAATTACCATGGTTTCTAAGCATGTGAGCATCACAAGAATGTGTTTATGATTAGCTGTCTTTCCTCTCCCTTTTGATAAACTGATGCTGGGCTCAATCCAGGAAATTTAGATAGAGAGCAAGCCTCCAAATATTAACCCCTTTTAAATTACAGAATTTCAGTTCCTCCCCATTAGAAGATTTGAGAACTTTGACACAACTCATTTCTAAGGAAGGAAAAGCTCAAATACTGAGCTCCAGTGTCCACCTTTAAAAAGGAGTTATTTTTTAGAGCTAGATTTTTCTCCACAGAGCTTCAGACATCAATGAAGGTGATAGAGAAGTGTCCATTTCATGGAATATGCATGGCTATATAAATAATAAATAAAAGCATTCAGCAGCATAGCATCTGTGAGTCATATGCACAAAGAAACCTCACTAACAAGATAAAAAATGATGTTCTGGCAAAAATTCTGAACAGAAATTTGAAGAAAAGGATTTCCTTAGCCTTACACAGAGTGAAAAGAGAAATCTTAAAATGATCTGAATATCCTTTTATATTACCCTTAGGTACCCTTTGCACTGCTCAGGGATTCAAAGCATTGTTCTAATAAGAAAAGGAACCTCGTAAAAATGGCAATGTGGAGTTCAGTAGTTGATGCCTCTCAGGAATTTCAGATCAAATATATCACTGTTGGCGATGGTCTATTGGCTTCCTACATCCTGTAGCCATTCTAAACAATCACTGTGTAGCTGAAGCCAAACTAGATCCTGTCTGCTATATGGCCACCAGCAAATAAATGATGCATCTTTGTAAAGAGCTAATTAGGTCTGAAGCATATCTTTATGGGTCCACTGTCATCAATGTATATACTGAACTAGGACACCATCATTAATTTCGATAGTCTCTTGAAACTGATATATTCTTTAATTAAAATTCATTAAACACTTGTAATGATAAAGACACACAGAAAGGAACAGAAACAGGATCTCTTCCTAGAGCTGTGTCACTTCTGAAGGATGAACAAGAGTAAAGCAAGGTGTAGAGACATACTTTTGTCACTAAAGTCAGTGCACAAAACTGAATAACTATAGGGAACAGTTTTAACATGTTAAAAAGTGACGTTTCAGTGCTGTCACTTTTCAAAATGGAAGCAAACTTTCAAAGAATACACGGATTTAAAGAAGTATTCTGCAGTGTATTAATTAAATTAATTAATTAAAATATTAATTTTATGCTAGAAATGTTTAGCAGGGACTGCAAGATAGGGTTGCTTATGTGGTCTTTCTTAAAGATGTTCTATGTCCATGGTTTACCAGTAATAAAATAAAAAGAAAAAATGGAAATGAGTTACTAGGTTAACAGTTGGACTAGATGATATTAGATGTCCTTTCCAACCTAACTGATTCTATGGTTACATTTTATACTATCATAGCTGTAAGTCTTGTCTGACATCGGGCAGCTTCTGGGCTCTTATCATAAATGACACCCCTTTAGCCTCCCTTCTACCAAAAGCTTGCCACATAAGCCCAGTAAATTGGGGCCATCTTAAAAGAAGCCGGGCTCCTAAATTTTGGAAGCTGAAATGGGCCTTAAATCAGTACTTTTGATGGTCCGCTCCAAAAATTTATCCTTCTATAAAAACATTATGATTGGCACTGAAGGTTATATTCCTAACATGCACACACAAAGAAATAATAAATTTACTTAGCTCCCTGAGCTCCTTTATTAGCAATAACAAGAGCTTTTTAGTGCAGCAGGGACAGCTCTGCTTGGGTTTGCAGCAACCATTTTGAAGAAAGAATGAAGGAAAATGAGAGAAATATCAGGCAAAGAATATGGAAATACTGATAAGAGGGAAGCAGCAATGGAAGAAGAAACTAGGGATTAATTGAGGCTCAGTTGAAGTGATAAGAAAACACTTGGGTGACAGATTTTCTGGTTAAATTATGAGTCTTTTGGATTCTCATGGATTATACATTCAACACCAACTGTATAACCTTGATGCATTACATTGATTACACCTTGGAAATGGCTGATGTTCAAGAAGGACAGGCAACTGCTTGGAGAGTCCAGCGCAGAGCCACAAGGATGATTAAGGAAGTGGAGCATCTCCCTTATGAGAAAAGGCTGAGGGAGCTGGGTCTCTTTAGCTTGGAGAAGAGGAGACTGAGGGGTGACCTTAGAAATGTTTATAGATATGTAAAGGGTGAGCGCCAGGAGGATGGAGAGAGGTTCTTCTCACTGACATCCAATGATAGGACAACGAGCAATAGGTGCAAGCTGAAACATAGGAGGTTCTGCTTAAATATGAGAAGAAACTCCTTCATGGTGAGGGTGACAGAACACTCAAACAGGCTGCCCAGGGGGGTTATGGATTCTCCTTCACTGGAGACATTAAAATTCCACCTGGACGCATTTCTGTGTGACATGATCTAGGTGTTCCTGCTCCAGTCCAGGGATTGGACTAGATGATTCTTCAAGGTCCCTTCTAATCCCAAACATTATTTGATTCTGTGATATGTTTTGGTTTCAACCAAACCTATAACATAAGAATAGCCATGCTCAACCAGTTGAAAGATCCATCTGGACCATTCTCTGATATTGGCCAGTAATCCATGAGCTGGTGAGAAACAGAAATTGAGACAATTATGGAATGTTTTCCCCCAGAATAATATCAAAATAATCACTTCTCTTTGATTTTAACCTCTGGAGACAGGCTCTGAAGGCAACATACACGAATACTGCAGTATTATTTTACATCAGCAGATAGTGATAGGACAAGGGGGAAAGGCTTTAAGCTAAAAGAGGGGAGATTTAGATTAGATGTTACAAGGAAGTTCTTTACTCAGAGGGTGGTGAGGCACTGTAACAGGTTGCCAAGAGAAGTTGTGGATGCCCTATCCCTGGAGGTGTTCAAGGCCAGGCTAGATGGGGCTTTGGGCAACCTGGTTTAGTGGATGGCATCCCAGCTTATGGCAGAGGGTTGGAACTGGGTGATGTTTAGGGTCCCTTCCAGCCCAAGACATTCTCTGATTCTCTGATTAGTGGTCAAACTGAGTAAATTAAATGATTTTATGTCTTTTTCTGAATTTGGAAATGATTTTGAGCATTCTCCAAAGAAGGCTAGAAGTTCCCTGCCCTTGGCCAGACACCGAAGTTCTTTCTCTTTTCAGTCTGTTTCCTTCCCAGACACACAAATACTTATGCTAGCTGCTAGCTAGGACTTAATTAGAAGCAAGGCTTAGTTCTCTTAACACAAAATAAAGATATAACCACTATGGTACTTATTAAATATAGGCTTTTTGTGAAAAAGCCCAGAGGAGGCATTACAAAGATCAGAGGCAGCTAAGCCCTGTATTTATTGATAGACATTTTGATTAACCAACTTTTCGTATTGTCTTGCTCCTTTTCATTATTCCAAGTGAGGCCTATTTGAATATTGCTCTCAAATGACATTGTCCTTGCTTTTCCTAGAATACACTTGCCCAGCATCCTTCATGCTGTCTGACAGCATTCAGTGGCTCTGAGTCCTAATGCATTAATGTTTGGCAAATAACTTCCCATTTAGATTGCCCTAAGCAAGTACATTTGTGTTTCTTGGTTACCATGAGCTTGGTTATATTCAGCACTTAGGTTACACAGATGTATACAGTATATAGGAGGTTGCTTTTACTCCTTTCTCTGTGTTTGTGTTGAGACTATTTAACAGAGTTCACAAACAAGAGTATACTGATCTAAACCTAAACTCTTAAAGGTAACTGTAAAAATATATACATGATTGTCACTCAAAAGAGAAAGAAAACTACTTTGATGGAGCTTTCCAGGATGTTTCTCCTTCATTTTCCTCCTTGGAACACAGAAAAGTGCAAAAACTCTGCTTCAGATGAGTTGTTATTGAATTTTGAAAATGATCTATTTACTTTGGATACCTTTCTCCTAAGCTGTTACTATAATAGCTTACCCATTGAACTTACCCATACTCAAGGCTGATGTATAACACATTTCCCTTTAGACAGGATATTCTCACTTGTGACATTCACTTCCTTAAGCATTTCCAAAATCATTGCCAATTCCTCCCACAATAACATTTTTAAAATACAAGGAGAAAGTCAGACTGATTTGACCTTGATGAAAACATTGCTGATTATTTTTCCAGGTATCTCCATATTGCAACTTAATACTAGATACAGTGGGTTCTGTAGAAAGTCTCTGTTCTTTTTATCTCCTTCAAAGGACAAGTTTGTCTCCTGGTATATTTTTGAAAACATTCATTAAGGGGAGCTCTGTGGAGCTTAGACAGGGGCTTTTCAAACTTCAGGCAAAGAGGAAATACTTTTTTCCATAATTCGTATTCTTTTCATAATCAGAAAAAAATAAGAAGAAAAAAAAAAGAAGGAAAGAATCTGAGACTAGATTTATAACAGATGAACTGAACAATTATCTCAGATCCTACAAATTAGTGTTAGGGGTTCATGGGGGGGCCCTATCATAGCATTTTGCAGATAGAGATAAGTCATATTAGAACTCATCACCTGTATTATCTTTAAAATTACTGCTTCAGAAACATCAGGAGACAAATGAAGCCCCTCCAACTTCTTTTGGATAAGTGAGAAAATTCAGTGCCTAGCAAGAAAAGGGACATCTGTCTTTTGCTGGAAAAGCAGAACATGTGAAGAGGAGCTTCAACATTTAGCTTTTACTTCTTCCTCTCTGCAGAATATTACACAATTAATCCCACTAGACTTGTTTATTTTTAATATTATAGTATCTACCTAGCAGACTTCCTTTCATTAGAAATCAGCTCATCATGGTGGCTAGGAATCTGTAACAAAGAATCTAACACAAAGCAAGTGTTGTTGTATCAAAATTAATGAACAGTTGTGAAGCAAAATGGCATATTAAAAATAAACAAATAAATAAATAAAGCAAAAACAAAACAAAACAAACAAAAAAAAAACACTAAAAATAAGCCATTTAGATGCTTCCACTCATGAGAGAAGAAAGCAAGAAAATAAAAAAAAAAGTATCATGCTTGTATGCAAACTCCATTAGAGCCTAAGTTCCATTGCTGCAAATGGTCCCTGGATCAGGCTTATATAAAAATACCCAGAATAGAACAGGGGCTAAATTTAAATTATTTAAAAGATAGGTGCTTCCTAGTGTGGTGTTCCTGTCCACTCCTATCTCACTACACAACTGAGAGTTTTTCCATTCCCAGCCATTCACATCATCTTGCCTGCACTACCTGCATTTTCATCTACCTGCTACATGCAGCTCCTAGCACGCTGGAGAGTCAACACCTCATACCGCCTGTCCCACTGCATTGCAGGAAAGCATGGAGTGCAGAGACCCTCTCAAAAGTGTGGCTGATGGAGATGGTTGGAGACTTTGCTCCATTGCACAGAAAGAAGTTGTCTAATCAAACAAACTGAACAAAACTACCAAAGTAGCTTTTTCACACTTTAGACTTTGTGCACATAAGCACTGTGTTTTTTTTTCTGGACTACTCTGCTCACTGCTAGCATGGTAAAATGGAAGGCAACAGGATAACATTTAATTTACTGACAATCTATAGTATTTTGCATGATACACAGCTTAAAAATAAATAAATAAATACATAAATAAATAAATAACACAGAGAAGAAGTCACAAAAAAGAGCAAAAGAGAGATTTTTAGAGGCATCAAACAGGAATGCCAAATAGAGATATAAAAATGATTTTCATTTCCTAGTTAGAAGTGCTTCACACTTACAATTGCCTGATTAAATGTAGAAACCAAAATATTACAACAGACTGATGCAAAACCTTGTAAGACTTGGGGCTTGGATTTGGTCTTGACTATTTCAAATCATTCAATTTCAAGCCTTACTCTTTTTGCTTCAAAATGCAGAACTGGACAGGAAATCTTATGAGGGAGGCTTTCCAGTTTGAGGTTTCTACTGCCAGTCTCAGGTGAAACAATGAAGAAAAAGCAAATTGAAAAATACATGAGGAAAATATGCAAAAAGAATTTTTCACAATCTGAAAAGTGTATGGCTCCAGCTGTTTTCTAAAAACAAAATCATACAGATAAGCTTTATTTTTTTGAGCCCTAGTACTACAGAAAGCCAATTTAAAAACAGATCATACTATACTTAGACAAACAAATACATAAATATGAGGAATACTGCATAATACTATTTAAAAACAAAAACAAACAAACAAACAAACAAACAACAACAACAAAAAAAAAAAACAGCTCATTCCTTCAAAAGAAAAATACTGAATCATATAAAAAACTGATGGGAAAAGTCAGACCCTTTTAAAATTCATGAACTACCCCCAAATAACAAAATAAATGAAGTTCTGATAAGTCAGCATCAGGCATTAAAAGGATCAATACATAGTTCTTCAGACAAAATACAACAGCTATGATACGAAAACCATTGAAGAAATAGTAAAATCTGCTTAAACAAGAACTCATGAATATAATTCATTAACAATGCTAGTTCCTAAGCAATTGCTTGTGTTTGGGACCTATGACATTTGGCATTCCTTCGAAAAATAATCCCTTCTGAGAAAGGATGTGAAGTTAGCCTGAATCTAAACAGAAATAGAAAAAAAAGGGCCCGTTTGGACAGAGTGGAAAGAAAGCAGTTACATAAATTGCTAGTTACATTACAGGTGTGACTTCAAACCTGAAATCACTGAAACAGGTTTTGCAGCTTACAGTTTCCAAGCGCAGCCTTCTTGGAATAGACTAACTGAATTTTTATTTTCCTACCTTTTTTTTATTTTTTCTTTTTTTTTTTTTCCTAGGCTGTTCAGTGCAGTTTGTTTCTTACTGTTGGGTGACCTTACTTTGTGAATGCCCTGCTACCAGATTAATCTGAAATACCTGGGGCTATGCAGATGAATCTGGTCTCTGCATCAGTGCCAAAGTTGAAATAGAGAATTAAAAACACCAAAAGTCTCAGAACTGATTCCTGAAGTTATTGAAAAGGCTCCCTGGACTTTGACAGGGATTAGTACCCTGCTTCTGCTGCCCCACGTGCCCTGTGTGAGAGCGATCAAGGCCAGTGTCTGCAGGAGTTGGTGATTTATGCTCAGTTATGGTGGGAGCAGGAACAAATGATGAGAACCTCACCACTAATTCTCTACAAAATCTTTCAACTAAAGGGCATGGATTACAAAAAGCTACAATGAATGAAATATCCTTTTTTTCTATTTTAGCACTTGAATGAGACCCCATTACAGCAGGTGCTGAGTGAACAACACAAATTACCATAACCTTGAAGAAAGAGCTTACATTTGGTTCAGCATTTAGGAATGCAGGCCAGTCCTTAATATAGAGATGAAGATCCTTCATGCCTAATAACAATTTGCATGATGAATTCTTTGACTTTAATGCTTGCAGCATCAATGCTTTGAAGTGGTAAACTTTGACAACAATTGCATGAGCATGGCAGGAAACAAAACAGCATTCTGAAAGAGCTCTAAAGGTAAAAACTTAATTGTTTGAATGAATTCGTACAAGGCCATGCTGCCTATTGAGTGATCTCTCAGCACCTGGCCAGACTGAAGCCCTAGTCAAGCTGAAGCAATCCACATATTTGTAAAAGCCAGTCTATCCCACAGCCAATTCATAACTTTTTGAGGAAGATGGGCAGCAATCTCGAATGTATTTTACTGTCTGCCAGATTTAAATAGTAGAATGGCACAGAAGACCCAGCCTAACTTCAAAAACTGTCTAAACCCTACCATGTCCTCTTAAGAATTTAACATTATGGAGTTCTTATTTCTTTCTATTTCTTGCTTCATTTCTATGTAAAAATTCATTGTTATTAATAATGAGATCGAACATCATGATCTGGAAAGGCTGTAAACTTAAATGATTTTGTCTAGAGAAATTTTTAATGACCTAATAAAATCAATTGAATACCATACAGGTCAGCATTACATGATTTGGCAGAAAAGTTAAACCCAAGTAAAAAATCCCATGGAAACAAGAATCAAAGTTGTTTTGCAAGGAGAGCATTTTTCTTACTGCAGGCATAATAGCTACCCTTAGGGTTTAGAGATTTTAGTTGATTTAGAAAAGGAGAAGTAAAAAGAATAAAGAGAGAGAGTCACTTATGCTTTTGCCTTAAAGAACCAGATTAATGATGTGCAGTGAACAATGAAATGAAAACACTCAGTTTGGTTCAAAGTGCTACTTATTAGCTAGTAAAGTTAGGCAAAAGTGTGATAATTTTCCAGATTTCAAAGAGGCGAAGAGCAAAAACATCCAGTATTTTTAATGGTGTTTTTGTTTTGTTTTGTTTTGTTTGTGGTTTTTTTTTTTTTTCATTTATTTTGGATCAATTAAACCTTTTAATTTTGCTACTTTCAGATGGTTTTATTTGAACCTGTTCATTTTTATTGTAATGAAAATTAAAAAAAATAAAAGGTTTTGCAGGCTTCCACTTCTTCTTTTCCATAGACCTTTCACTTAATTGACTGAGGTGATTGTCCCCCTGTACTCTGCTCTCGTGAGGCCACACCTCGAGTGCTGTGTTCAGCTTTGGGCCCCTCACTACAAGAAGGACATGGAGTCCCTGGAGCATATCCAGAGAAGGGTTACAAAGCTGGTGAAGGGCCTGGAACAAAAGTCCTGTGAGGAGTGGCTGAGGGAACTGGGGTTGTTTTCTCTGGAGAAGAGGAGGCTCAGAGGAGACCTTATTGCTCTCTGCAACTACATGAAAGGAAGGTGTGGAGAGCTGAGGGTCGGCCTCTTCTCGCAGATAGTGATAGGACTAGAGGGAATGGCCTCAAGTTGTGCCATTGGAGGTTCAGGTTGGAAATGAGGAGACATTTCTTCTCAGAAAGAGTGGTCAGGCATTGGAATGGGTTGCCCCAGGATGTGGCAGAGTCACCATCCCTGGGGGTGTTCAAGGAAAGGCTGGATCTGGTGCTTAGGGACATGGTTTAGTGGGTGACATTGGTGGCAGGCGGATGGTTGGACCCCATGATCTTGGAGGTCTTTTCCAACTTTAATAATTCTGTGATTCTACTATTCATTTTTATTTTAAAAAATATCAGGTAGGACATTTCAGCAACCTTGAAACATTTTTTTTTTTAAAAAAAAGGTAAGAAGGAAATTGTGTTAGAACTGAGTTGCTCTTTTATACTGTTACAGCTGAAAAAAAGTTTTTGTTTTTTTTTTTTTTTGTTTTTTGTTTTTGTTTTTGTTTTTGTTTTTGTTTTTTTTTTAACACAAAACCTATAGCTTACGAACTTCTGAGGAAATCTTCAGTAAATCAGGACTACTGATATGTGACCTATCACATAAAGATATGTGCCACTGTAATAGTTTATAACACATGGACTGTGTAAAAATGTTCTAAATAAAACACTGAGAGTCTATTATGTTTTATCGTTTAATGCCTACTTATACAAATATTATCTCCTACGGCTTGGATCTGTTGAAGTCTTTCATAAATCCAGCTGTGTGACATGAATTTTTACCTGCTCTCCCTCTCCCGTAATCTTCTTGTGAAGAGGAGAAAGTTCTTCTGATTTTATATTTTGTATGCTTTCCCCTTAGAGAGCACAAACACTAAAGTAAATACTCTTTTTGCTGTTTGTGGATGCACTGCCACCTGCTAGTGTACTGGCTGTTTTGTGTGTGCAGGTACATGCATTTGAGAAAAACGCAGAAAGAAAACAATTAACTTCATAAAGTTAATTCACTAAGTTGAAATACATTCATAGATGACTCAGTCGTTCTGAAGAGGCACTTAAGATTAAAGAGAATGTTGGAAATATACATATGCACATATATGTATACACATACGCAGTTAAAAATCAATAAAGAGAAGCATTCAGAATCTAGGCAGGCAAAGGCTGTAGTGAACAGATCAAGGATGCATCTTGATCTATATTCTGTCTCCAACACAAAGCAGATGTCCAAGGAAAGCCATAAACCACAGGGTATGTGTAGATGAAACACTACTGAATACTCTCTTAGCTTTGAGTCTTTTAAATATCATAATTTCTCTTTTCTTCTCTGTTTGTTCTTTAACCTCTACAGTCATAACCCCAACATCTCACTCTGATTTCAAAGGATCATCTCAGAATGTGTGATTTTATATGCAATACTAGGATTGTGATTTCTCCATACATCGCTTCACGCTTATATTGAATTTCATCTGCCATTTGAACCTAGTCACAGTCTCATAAGGCCCTCCTGCAATTCTTCGCACTAAACTTTCCTTTTTTGTTCCCTGGTATGCTTTAGCATCATTACCAAAATTAATCATAGCATTGCTCAGTGCCTTTTCTGGGTCATTTAGATATATGCTCAATGGCACATTTCCCTGCAGAACCTGGCAACTTCTCTACTACAGGAAACAGCACTTCACACCAAATCTATTTCCTGACTCTGCAGAGCAATTTTATGTAAAGGCAAAGACATCTCCCCTGTTTTAACTGCCTTTTGGAAATCCAAGTGATGTGTTCACAGTGGAGTGTATCAGGTGGCTCTCTGTCTACATAGCTGTTGATGTGAAAGATTGTGAGTTAGATCTCTTTAAATTATTTGTACTTTAAAATGAAAAGCAAATTCACAGCTCCCAAGTAAACCATTGATCTCTTAATTCTGTTCATTATGACATTTGATTTGTTTTGCCTGGTATAGACATCAGGTTTATCATCATGTAGTTCCCATGATCTCCTCTGGAACCTGCAAAAAGCCTTTGAAATCCCTTAAAAAATACTAAACAGCATCACATGTGCCATTTTCCAGACCTCTGGTAGTTTAAGACAAGAGACTACAGCAGCTCACAGTTGTTTTATTCCTGACTTCTATTAGTACTTCTAGGTCACTGTCTAGTCCTGGCTTCTTATCACTGCTTGCTTCAACAATTTGTTCCACAACCTCTTCATATGGACATTTCAATTCCAGATACCAGCCCCTGGCATGCCCCTGACCATGGCGGGTCAGGCTCTGAGAAGCTCTTTGCTTCCTTCCATGCTTAAGGTGGATGCACTTATCTGGCTCCTGTGCCAGGGTGCTCCTGTTTGTGAATGCTTGTTTAATGCCCCAATGGTCTAGCAGCCTTGCAGCCTCTTGGGGATATTTCCTGTGCCTGACACATCTGAAGAAAAAGTACAGAGATAGCTTTGGAGAGCCTTGGCAGTTGATCCCCATGCAGTTTTTTGGTCAGCCTCACTGGACATTTACATTTGGCTTGTCATCTCCATTTGTTCAAGTCTTGGATTTCTGAAATAGGCCTCCCTGCTCTGAATAGTTTTCTTAGCCTGAAAACCATGCCAGCTTCCTTTTGCCTCTAAAATATAGTTTACTGGGGATCTAAGTAAACTGAAGAAGCTCCCATTGAAATCAGTGAAACCTTATGTCAATCTGTATATCTATACACCAAGCCCCATCCTGGTTTCCAGAACTGTGGGTTTCACTGCCCACAAGATATGTAGGACTGCTGTACCCCATGAGGGCTTATGCCCATTTAGACCACACTGTGCCTCCCACAGCAATGATCCCATTTATTTGAGGGTAAATAGGGCCTAAATGGAAGGGAGCTGTATGCAGAAATGTCACAGAAAGGGAGAGGAGACAAAGAGGCGTAATCACCAATATTGTGTAACTATAGGTATTTTTGGCTGCTATATAGATACCCAAATCCCTTTTGAAACTTTCTAAACTCTTGACCTCCCTGACTTGCAGTGTCAATGAATTCTACAGATCACTTCTTGAATGAAAATGTGACCCATGGCCAGAACTGTTACTAAGCAGAATATTCCTGTCAGCTAAAAATCAATAGCTACAGTCCTGTTGTTTAACTATTAGCAATGTCCCTATTTCTATTATACAGGTATGTGGCAGCAACATTTCTCTGAAGCAGGGCTAAAATACAAAGGACAGGCTTTTCAACATGACTTCTTAGAATCTTCTTAGAATATTTAGCTAGCAATCCCTGGTTCCTTAGAGTGCCTGCATATCTCAGCATTCCCTTTCATTTCCTGTTTTTTTCTAAATCTAACTTTGTCTTCCCACAGGTGATACATTTCATCCTAGTTTTATTCATTCTGCCTTTTTTTTTTTCTTTTTTTCCCAATCAACAAGCTTGCTCTCAGTCAATTATCAACTGGCTTTCTACACCTCTAAGTGAGCAACGCAGAGGGAATTTTCCTCAAATTTCTATTAAACAAAATGGGCACATATGCAACTGTAACAGAATGAAGATGGTCGCTAAGGGAAAGGGCCATCTGAGTAATACTTTTTATAAAGAGCAAAATTTGACCAAGCTGATACTGTACTACAGGTACAGCTGCTATCTTGTGACTTTTAATACGGAAGTGAGCACAAGAATTAATTTACTTGATCATACTGGTTCAATCTAAGGATACCTGCAATAATTTACATAATTTCTCTCTCTTCTTTTACTGTAGGCAATTTAGGACAATGTATAATGCTTTTAATTGGTCTTTTATTAGTATCCTAAAAATGAAATCTTCCAAAAAGAGGTTATGAAGCAATATAAACTCATGTACAATTAGCTCAGTTTAAAAATGTTTTCTCCTAATGGGATTATGTTCTGTAAATGATCTTGTTGCTACAGCAACCACTGCAAAAACCACACCATGTTTTCAGCTCTATAGCAACTACTGCACCTGTGTACCAGGCTTTATTTCTGGGGTTTATGTTTTTGCTTTGCAGACAGTGGTGTGGAAGAAAAAAAAAAAAAAAAAAAAAAAAAAAAAAAAAAAGTGACCTAGAAAAGTTCAGGCATTGTTTCAGCTACATTTGCAGGCAGTATTGTTCATTGTACCTTTCACATATAATTTCTTGGTATTAAGTTCAAATAATCTTTATTCATCAAGCTGAGAAAAAATTGCTGGTGGGGGGAGTGTGCAGATCTGCAGAGAGGTGTAGCCAAGAATACTGTTTAATTTTCATGGCATCACAGCAAAATGGGTAGATACATTACGTAATAAAAATTATCTTACTGTTTCAAAGAAGGCAGTAGGAGGCTGTGATCATGAGGCTATTGGCTACAATAGCCGGTAATGAACAATTCTGTGTGAACACATACCTATCTTTAAAAAAGAAAATTGAAAGAAAAGCATCTCTCAAATCTCCCCTTCCCACTCAAAACAAAGAAGCATCAAAAAACATGATACCATTTCCTTATCCCATATTTGCTTTAGTTGATGCTGGAAACACAAAGGAAGCAAGAATTATTTTTAAGATAAAAATGATTATTTTTCACTTGTAAATGTGTTGCTGGTTTGCTTTTGGAGTGATATAGATTGACTAAAGTGAGAGAAGTGAATGTCAAGCTCAGGAATGAAATGTGGGTGAGCAGAAAACAGAAGTTACATGGGAAAAGTGGAATTTAGAGTTAGAGAAGATCTTGTAGAAAACTCCAAAAACATGTAATTCCTTTTATTATATCCTCATTGAAAAGTACATAGCAACAAACAACTTTCACTCCCTCTCAAGAGAGGATGCTGCACTTACAGTTTTAAGGGGCAGTCAGACAACAGTGATGGATGCTAAGTTTGAACAAAGATTGGTTTCTGTTCCACTGACACACATTATCATTTCTGCCTTATCAAAAGCTTATCATTCACACCCTGTTTCAACAGGAAAATGGTGTCATTTGATTTGTAGAAAAGCAAACATGTATCAATGTGGTATTTGCAAACTGAAGACACTAAGCAAGGGATAGAAAAACAATTTGTACAAAAGGCATCCTATGCAAAACACGGACAAAACCAGAATCTGATCGAAGTCCAAAGAGGAAGGTTTTGCTGGGTAAAGAATGACTAGCCTACCTGGAGAAGAATACAGAAAAAGATTGCCAGATATTTACCAATGGACCAATGTACCTTACCAATAAACTGATGGATTCAATCCAGCTAAAAGAGGTATTTTATCTGTGAGTGCTAACAGCCTTGAATAAAAAGCCTGTTACCAATGTGACCTCTCAGCCACTGTCACATCTGAACACAGATTCTTCATACACCTTTCTTCACACAACCTGCCCCTTTTCCCCATCTCCACAGTTACCACTGAAGCATCATGAGCATGGAATAGGACTCTTGGATGAGCAGTGAGGAAAGCAATGGAAGAAGTCTGTCTTTCACTATATCTGTTCCACACTTCTTTCCCTGTGCTGTGTCACATAACAAAGTGGTTCTGTTTTCATTTTCTTCAATGAACAGGTTTGAAGGCTGGAAGGCTCACTACATAATAAATCATTTGGAATCTGGGTTATCAGGGACACCCAGAGATATGTGTGCAGAACACACAAGAACACAAAAAAATATCCACATAACACATCAGCGTTTGGATCAGGCTGTTATTACTTCAGTGTCGCTACCTTACTATTCATTTTAGTCAGTGTTTAGAAATATGGAAGATCATTAGTTTATGGCAACAGATTTGTTTCGGGAACATCTATGTTCAATTCTCAGCTCTATCTCAGACTTCCTTTGTCATTAGGAGGACTTAGAATCATAGAATATCCCAAGTTGGAAGGGACTCATAAGGATCACTGAGTCCAACTCCTGGCACCACACAGGTCTACCCAAAAATTCAGACCATATGACCACGTGTACGGTCCAAATGTTTCTTAAACTCCGACAGGCTTGGTGCCATGACCACGTCCCTGGGGAGCCTGTTCCAGTGCAGAACCACCCTCTCAGTGAAGAACCTCTTCCTGATATCCAGCCTGACCCTCCCCTGTCACAGCTTGACACCATTCCCACGGGTCCTTTCACTGGTCTCACAAGATTGGCTCCTGCCTCTCCACTCCCCCACGTGAGGAAGCTCTAGACCACAATGAGGTCTTCCCTCAGCCCCCTCTTACCTACCTATGTCCCTACATCCTCTTCTGCCTCAGCTACAAGCTCGTCAGGGTACCTGTGATTTTATTTTGCATGGCATAATAAAATCCCAGGCACATTTGGGTCTTCCATGAACTACTGATATAAAAATTCACCAATTTGTTTGGATTTTTAGGAACTGTTCCCAGTCTTACAGGACTACTTTATTCTTCTTTATGGAGACTTAACAAACATAGCTCCTTCTAGCCATCCTTCCCTTTCTTCCCTAACAATCATATTCTGCTGCTGTACTACACAGACTATCTTCCCTTTCTCATGAACATACACAAACTGGTTTTACCCCTCTTCCTCAAGTAGCAAGCCACAGGGCCAAAGTCTCTCAGCTTGAATACAGAGAATTAACCCCTGCCACCAGAAAACAACAGGGATAAAAAGTAGAGGTACATGAATAACTTCTTTTTGGCTCTGTTCTGCTCCTGCAAATATGATGCAAAAGTGTTTCCTGATACCTGGAACACTACTTATTTTTTCTCACTAATGTGTGAAGTAAAACTAAGTATAATCCTAAACTAAAATCTCATATTTGAAGAGGCTGAGCTCAAAGCATTTTTGAATCTGTTGACTGATGACCAGCTTTAAACTGTTAATATATGTATATGTAATTATTAAAAAATGACAAGTATAATGTATGTCAGATGCAGGCAAACAACACTATAATGGGATGAACAGTTTTCCTCACAAAACATGACTTCTATTGATTATCCTGCACTTTTTTACATTCATACAGAATAATTTCATGAGACAGCAAAGTATTCAGGCATACAACCCACTTATACATGAGCAATGGCCATTATCTCTACAATGACATTAATTAAGATGGACAGAAAGTGATTTGTTGCCAGGGATTATTGCTCAGACATTCCCAAGGTTTTTAGACAATGGCAAATGAGGGATGTTTTCTGACTGACAACTTTTGCTCAAGAAATGAAAGAGAGAAAAAAAAAGACAAACAGCTGTTCAGGATTAAGTGAAATGCTACATTCTAAGGTCATTAAGTTTTCATTCTATGCATTAAATATTAACCAATAAACTAGAATGCAAACAGTGATGAATAGAAGAAAAAACACTTTGTTTTGTTTGAACAATTTTGTTTAATTCTCAGACAGGGTATTTTGTTTCTGAAATACTTAATTTAGAGGTTCTTGATCATCTCTGAAATTATCAAATACCAAATGATATTTAGATTGCAAGACTCAACTAGCTGGACTGAAATGCCAAAAAAAAAAGTCATTAAATCATCAAAACAATAACAGTTCCACTCTGAAAAGAGCTCTTGTATACTTTGCTCAAACTAAACCAAAAAATCAAACTGTAGTGATTCTTGAATACAAAACATCGCAGGATCAATATGCACAGCATCAGAAAACCTGAGATTATGCTAAGCATCTCCCAGCACATGTGAGAAAACTCCCAGTTCATTGTTCAGTCCTGACCCACTCCCTGTATTTATACATATGAGGGAACATAAGATGGACTTTATATTTCTCCATGGAGGCAACAGTCATCTGGTACTCCACAGCCACCAGCTCAAAAGCACTTGACTGTGTGACAGGGAGTTGATGATAGTCCCTTGCTCACACAGAAAGATGGTCCTTGGAAATAAATTACTTATGGCACTACAAAATTGAATCTATTTCTGAAGCTAATCCGTAATGACACATATGTCTGTATTCACCTGTGAACTCTCTACATTAAGTGGCTGGTGATCTTCCTGGGAGAGGTAAGCGAATCCTGCTGACTCACCGGTGCATGCAAGTCATTGGAAGGAAGATTGGGAATAACCCTGAAAAATGAAAGGTTGGGCAGAACAGCCCTCAAGGATGCAAACTCAGGGACATAGTTGGAGGTAGAATTTGGTTCACAGTGTTTATAAATTATTTTGGGAGTGAAGACACTCTGTGATAGATTAGTTCCGACAATACATAAGACAAATTGGCTATATTAAGAGCAGTCTGAAAAAAACTCCTAGGTAGTTGTCTATAAGCCAGTAGCATCTGAAGAAGAAGACACCATAATTCAAAATGAGCACAGAAAATAACAAAGCCACTTGGTGGCTCCAGGGAATTTGAGGAGGTAGTGCAGAACAGTGAGAAATGGGCCTAGGAAGATAAAATCAGTATTAGCCTTACAAGTTCTGCACTGATTCATTTCTGAAAACCTCTTCACCCAGTTTGCTCAAAATTCAAATTATTTGGTCATTACTGTAAAATTAAGCTTTTATAAGAGAAAAGGCATCTTCATTTCCCAACCATGTGAAAAAAAAAAAAGAAACAGTAAGATGTGCCCACGCGGAAAATGAGCTACATGAAACATTTCTTCTACAGAACTACATCATGTGGAATTTGTCCAGAAAACTAAGATGCTGATGCAACTATGGACTGTAACTGACCCCAACTGTACTCTCTCTCTTTACCTCATAAACACAAGCAGAAAATGAACTTAATGTTCCCACTTGTATTTTCACTCCAGAAGCACTATAATGTCATAAAGAGTTCTCTAGACACAGACCAACACACTGCCACTTTTCATATTGCTGTGACCTTCTCTTCTTATATCAGGACACACTTTAAATTACTCTTGCATGACAAAGTGGCCACAACCTTCACTGAAATAAAAGGAAATATTCATTCACCAACCCCCTGAAACTTTACAAGTTTCAGAAAAATGTTCTCATTGTGTCTTTAAAATATCTTAATAAATGTGCAGTTGGTCATGAAAAACAGAGGCATATATAGGTGTATGCCTAAGCAGTGCTTTTCCAGTGTCCAGCTGGAAATTTGAACTGCAGAATCCATCATCAAATACAAGTACCAGGCTATTGACAATTCTGTGATTGATCTCTGTCAGGCTCTCTTCACAGAGCTCCTTTCAC
Source organism: Aythya ferina (assembly GCF_964211825.1). Classification (NCBI taxonomy): domain Eukaryota; kingdom Metazoa; phylum Chordata; class Aves; order Anseriformes; family Anatidae; genus Aythya; species Aythya ferina. The sequence goes on from NC_140297.1 coordinate 68,418,560, forward strand.
TCTGTAGAAAAGATTATTTATACCCAGTGGAATAGATTGCCCCACAATCCAGTGCTGGTGGCTCTGACTGGGAATCTAGGAGAGAATTTCTAATCTCCCTTTCCGACAATAGCTTATCTCCTTACACAAAATAGAAAAAAAAATATTTCATTCTTTATACACTTATGATCTCTCCCACCTTTCCCATCTCCTCCCTTCAGTCACAACTTTCCCATCTCCTTACTTTGATATGAAACAAACTCCTTAAAAGCAGCTATATGGACATTCCTATAAAAAAAATAATTAAAAAATAAAAATTAAATTAACGAACATTTTTTTTCCATTGGGAAACCATGCTGTCAGAATATTCTTTACCATCTCAAAAGATGGTTCCCTGACACCTGGTTACAATCCTCTGGGGAGAGCATGGTTTGTATGAGCAAAATCTCAGCTCTGTCCAGCCCTGACTTCTGAGAAACATGGAATTTGGATCTTCACAAGTGATGAAGCAGAGACAACCGACTGACAAGCATGTGTCCCCTCAAGGTAAGTTAATTAATTAAAAAAAAATATGCATTTGTTTTTCTGCATCCCTGAATCCTAACAGTAGTACCCGCGTGTGCTACACATGGCCAGTCCACCACCTCTGCAACATGTCATGGAGGACTTGAATCATCTCTGATTGATGTCGGGCATGCATCCTGCCGAGCACTCTGACAGAGCAGCCTGCTCATAATTGATGCCGAGCACTTTGAAATCATTTGGCTCCAACAAGCTGTTCTTAACAGGTTTTTTGATGTATTTGATGGGAACTGGGAGAAAAACAAAATAATTTAATAATACAGTATGTCAAAGCTAACACTGTGGGTTTTTTTTAGGAAAAATATGCTTTTATCATTTACATCACTGGATTAAAATAAACAGCTAATGTTCAGGTCTAGAGTAACATTTCAGTAATGAATGAAGAGGTCCCAGCTGTTTGGAGAGACATAGCAGGAGCCAACACCAAGGGTTTCCTCCATTTGTTGCCTTAAGAGCAACCCTTCTACATTAGCTGAAGTCCTACCAGGGTAGTCAAGAAAGGCATTTGGGATAATTTCCCACAGCTAACACATTGCAGGAGCAAGGAGCAGAGGTTTTTATATGCCAGGCTCTCATGCAGTGTGGCCTTTCCTCATTTGTTCTGACCTCCTCCATGCAGGGAAGATGCCACCTTGGCATCTCACTTGGCATACAGAGGAGCAACAAGCTGGTGTAGGAAGTCAAGACCCACAAACTCAGCTGCTGCTGAGCTGCTCAGATCTCTACTTATTTCTTCTCTCCCTGAAGGTGGTGGTAATACCAGCTTTGGGAGGTTTTTTGCTATGCAAGCCCAGCCAGCAAGATCTTGGTTCAGAAAACTCTTAACTGCATGTTTTCTCTTCCTTACCAAAATCTGTAAGGATATGGGCTTATCTTTGTTAAAATAGAAATTCAAAAATGACTACATTTGTGACTAAAAAAATGCCATTGTCTCTTCTACTGTTTTAGGGGAACAAAATGCTTACTCTAGAATAGCAAGGCACTAAACAATTTTCAGTGCAAGTCTGGGAGGTCCAGAAGTGTGATTCACTCACACTTCTTTTTTTTTTTTTTTTTAAACAACTATTATATATTCCTTCCCATTAACCTCTCTGTTTACCTAGCCAAAGGAAACAAAAAAAATAAACAAGATCCAAAACAGAAAGATTCACTTGTAGGTCTCACTGATGAAAATATCTGAAATATTAGCATTTAATATCTGACAATTTAATAAAATATTTGACATCATTAGCATTTTCAAAAGTTTAAAAATTTGAAAGGCATGAGAAGTGCTGAAATGATCATCTGCATTTGGTGGCACCTGTTTAACCCTGGTAGCACAAACTGCACTAAAATGTGCAGTATGAATCCATAGAGCAGTTCTTTCATTCTGACTTGGGGATGGAAAGAAACTGAAGCCCAGATACTCGAGAACTCCTTCACAGTTACCACTCCATCTTACCAATGAACAATAACATATGTTAAACTGCCAGCAAATAGTGAGAACTGAGAAACCCTGCCACAGCCACAATTTCTCAGGCAGAGAAACTGTCTTGTGGTTAAGATGCTGCTTTTCCTAAACTGCCACAATGAGGTCAGCTTTACCCATGCTGCAGCATCATTGAGCCCACCGTGGGTTACAGAAACCACCCAAAAACTGTGCAAACACATAAATGGTTATATACTTGCTCTGCTCTGCCCTGCATAGTGGTAGCAACACTGCTATCCATACTAGTGGTAGCTTGTTTAAAGATCGTAGTGTTATGAATCGCAGTCCCAACTTTGCCTGCAGCATGTGTAGACCTCCACCTTAAACCTAATCTCAAGCTCTCTATTTTACCACCTTTTCATATCTGCTTCAGTTTTCCCAACTCCCTTCTCCTGCTTTTTTTTTTTTTTTTTTTTGTTCAGGAGGGACCATTTACTTATTTTGAGAAATTCACTCTTTCATCTATTTAAATATCTATTTACTTCCCCAGATTGGTAACTGCAGTGTAAATAACACCCGGGACCAGAAAGGTGTTCTGTTCAATGTCCATGGGCTGACAGTGCCCTGGCTCCATCAACTAAAGAAAGCTTATTTCAGAGATGAAGCATTTAATGGAGCATTCCCTGAAATTATTAAGCACCAAGCAACCCTTGTCTCCTCCTAGAACCAGTTTTAAAGTTACAATTTAATACTTTAAAGAACTAGAAGCTCAATAACTTTACTGATGATTTATAAAGACACAGAAACAATACGTGATAGTTGTTGGTAACTTCTAATTCCATAATTGCATGAGGTATTACTGACACTGGGAGGTATCAGGGATATGAGAATAAGTCTCAAATAGCTATTATTTAAAGCATCTTTTATTTTCCAAATGCCACTGCAGCAGAGCTTTTCACAGCGATACCATGGTGAATTTTTCCTACAGAGGAAAGGAAAGTAACCTACATCAAACTCCAGTGAAGACAAGTTAGTATGTAGCTGTTTTCAGAGTCATCATATTTAGGAATTCAGTGGTATGACATAAGATCAGTATATGTCAAAATATCTGTTGGCCAGGCTGTATCTGCTATTTATGTTCAGTCAGTCAGTAAATCCAGAACAGATTTGTTGACACAAGTTAAGAAAGTTTCTTCTTAAATGAAAACCTAGCTGTAGATCATGTGCTAAACTAGGAGCGTATGTCTTTTGCAGACATTTTCAAAGTGACCATTTTATAGCTGCAGGTGATGTTTGTTCTTTTGTTTTTTCCATGTAAATGTCTAACTGTCACTTGCACTTGTGTAGGATTCTGCTTCATCACCAGATACTGAGTTCTGCAGTCTCAACAGATCCTGATTCTCTTTTAGCACCTGTACACTAAAAATCTTTTAATTTACTGCACCTTTCTGTGCTATCAGAAAAAAAAAAAAAAAAAAAAAAAAAAAAAAAAAAAAAAGGCATGTTTCACTGATATTCAATAGTTGCAATTTATCTCCCATGACCACCTCAAAGTTAGGGACCTACTTAAAGTTAGTCATACAGATTCCTCCTACTGTCTTAAGGAAGAAACACTTCTAAGGCTGTTTTTTACTCCTTAAGTTAATATAAAACATAATGTGCTGAGGATACCTCCCCTCTCACAAGTTCTTTAGAATGTATTTTTCTGCCCAGAGAAAGCAAGTAAAACTGAGACATTAGTATGCAAAAGTCCTGATTTCAAGGTTCTCCTCACCTGCAAGAATAAGTTGTTCTGATTTATCTAGCTGTTGTTTTAATGCATGCTACCCTCCAGCATGTTACTACATCACTGACTGCACAGTGCTATAAGCCATGAAAAGCATTGTTTTTAACTACCTCCCTAGTAAATTATACATTTATTGTAAATGCTAATAACTTTTGGGAAGCTTGCAAAAACATTGTGTTTTTCTGCATCATTTAGACAAGTTTGTATGTACAGATTGTTATTTTTTATTCAAAAAATAAAGAGCATATTCCTGTGTTTCTATCAGACTCAAAATAAATGCTATCTAATGACTAATACAGCTGCAGATACCTCATATATACAGGCGTACTCAGAAAAGCACCCAAAAGAAATCCGTTTGGTGGCAATCTTCTTTTTGAGTGGAGAAGAGCCACCCCTACAGAAGGTATTCCTGTACTGCTAGACTACTTCCTTCACTGAAGATTAAAAAAAGAAAAAAAAAAAAGAAAAAAAAAAAAAAGAGGCCCCCTGATCTCTTCCACTCAACGCTGCATTTGTATTACGATCATCACCCTCATGGCTAACAGCTTCTAACAAGAATAGTTACAACTCATCCCTAGGTCAGGAAGAGGTAATAGGACAAGACACTGAAGATCAACACACGGCTCAAGAACTGGCACTAGAAGAAGGATTTTGGATGTCCAATCCATAGAAAGTATTCACAGGCACAGGACCCGTCTTGACAGATGGATAATTCCCTGAATACACGGTGTACCTGACCTTTAGGGATCAATCCTGGCATGATTGATAAGAAGGGTGTTAAGCCTAGAGAAGAGGTGAAAAGAACAGAAGAAACTTGATTGTAATCTTCCTGGATACTTAAAGTGTATGGAAAAGGAATGAGATAAACAAGGATACAGCCATATAAGGCTATCAGAAGGCAGGAAAAGGGATATTAAAGGGAAATGAGAACAATATAGGAACAATATAGGAGTGGAAATTACCACAACCAATGTTTTAGAAAATGAAGTTACAATGGGACAGACCAGGTAGTTGCCATTCCAGAATTTAAGAACCTAAATTACAGATCCAGCAGCAAATATTTCATACCTCTCTGAGTCTGTGATGATAGATGTAGAAGAGCAAATGTAAGTTTTTTGGTTGAGGGGAAATCTGTCTGGGTCCTATAGTCTGACTACAGTGCTAGAAGAGATTTTGAAACACATTCTGAACAGTAAAAAGAAAAAGAAAAAAAAAAAAAAAAAAAAAAAGATGTGTTAAATAAAAAGCAAAATGTAAGAGTACATAGGTGTGGCGGTTTTACCCAGCTAGACAGCTGAACTCCTCTACAACCACAGGACAGGACAGGAGAAAAGAGTTGTCAAGGAAGCTACTAACAAGCTATCCAACTTTCTGGGAAAGCAGGGCTTGGGAGTATTGAAAAATAAATTACAATATGTAGAAAGAGAAGTCAAGCATTTAAGGCATTTAATGTCTGAAGGAAAACGAAGAATAAACCCAGAGTGGATTCAAGAAATTGTTGAAAATTAAGAAAGAACTAAAAAGTTTTAAAAGAAAGATTTTTTTTAAGGAACCAGGAGCCATGAAGTCTGAAGGAAAATGGATACTCCCTGTTGGGACAGAAATGCTGAATAAATCACCTATGAGGTAAATATCAATTGCTTTACATCAAGGGTCATTGGGAGGTGCAAGCAACGTGTGATGTTGTGCTAAGAAAATACGTCTGTGTAGGAATATACACTTTAGTGAAGCAAATATGCAGAGGATATACCATATGTCAAAAGGTAAATAAAAAGGTCATTTGTAACCCACCTAGAGGGGAACGGGAGTCCGTGATTCGACTTTTTCAAAGTATACAGGTAGACTATACTGAGTTACTTGTTTGTCCTAATTGACCACGTGACTGGATGGGTATAAGCTTTACTGCAAGGGTTAAAGCAGGCCTCAGAGATTGAGTGGGATTTTCAACCCCCCCGGCACCCCTCCTCTTCTGGGAAGGTGGAGCGAATGAACCAGACATAAAAGAAGCAATTAACTAAATTACTGTTAGAAAACCAACTTCCTTGGGTAAAACGCTTACTCTTACAGGTTCAAACAGCACCAAGAAAGGATATAGGAATTTCACCGTATGAGCTGCTGTTCAGATTGCCCTATCTGGGCAGAAGGGATGAGATACCACAATTCGAAACAAGAGAGTTTTCTTAAGAACTATATTCTAGGGTTGTCCTCTTCTTTGTCATCTCTCAGGACCTGTGGGCTGTTGGCTCAAACCCCACCTTTGTAATTCCCCATTCACCATCATCACCCAGGAAATTGGGTCCTGATTCGGACCTGGAAAGAATCAACTCAAGCCTGAATGGGAAGGACCATTACTAACCACTGAAACAGCCATAAGAACTGAATGAAGTTCTCGAGTGAAGGCATCCATTGACCCTAGTATCTGGGAATTTGTTCCTACAGAAGACTTGTTGGAGGTTGAAATCGAAGAGAAAAATCTCATAGTGGACTCTGAGAAGGATAAAAGCTTAGAATTGTGAACTAACCTTTTATTTTCACAGGTAACTAATGAGTGTGGCTTGTGAGTGAGAGAAAGGACTGGCCTATAGCAAATTGAATTGCTCCCAGGGGGGCTTTGTTCTAGTAGTACATCTATCTTATTCTTTGCATTGATAATTATTGGGAAACCTACAGGTTAAAAATAATGACAGGGAAAATTCAACTGTTAATTTTATTTCTAGTAATTGTAGGCCTTAGAGAAGGCCTTGGTCAATTGGCATCTTGGAAAAGGCATGACCAGGTAATAGGAAGACAGGATACCCCATCCTGTCTATGGGTAACTGTGACATAGTGTTATGTACCATAATCCGTCATGTTTTGATGCTTGTGAGGTATTAACTTGTGGAGATTTAAATGATCAACGAAAAGTGAGAAGAGAGAACAAATAACTGGGAGAGACCCAACAGCCAGATTGAGAATAGCTGTATGGAGATGATCCTCTATTACCATCAGAGAAAGGGAAAAACTCAAGGAGAAAACAGGAGACCCTCTTTGAAATGCGGTAGTTCAAACATTTGAGATTGAAACAGGGTATGGGGATGTGAATGCCTGGATAGAATGGGTCAAATATACTGTCCAGAGTCTCAACCACATAAGCTATTGCTATGCTTATGCCTCGGGATGACCAATTGCCCAGACAGTGCCCTTCCCATGGGGGTGGACCAAGGATTCCCAGGGGATGCGATGTATGATTGCATTGTACCAAGAAAAGACTGCCTGGGGAAATGAGACCTGTAAGTCTCTCTCTTTGCTGTTCCTTGCATGATCTCTACAGCTTGCCTCTCATGGCAGAGTGTAAGTGCTATCCAGCATCTGGGAGAATTTGCTTTGTACTACCAAGGACTTGATGGGAAACTGCTCAAGACTTGGAATCCCCAGGGCAAATCTCTTGTGTTACTGTGGAGGGAAGATCTTACGGTCCACCCTACCATCTAATTGGGGAGACACTTGTGCACTTGTTCAATTAGCTATACCCTTCACCCTGGCATTTGAAAGAGAAACATCACATGTATCCAGAAGAAGCAAAAGAAGCTAAGGAGTATCATTCGATGACAGAGTGTACATAGATTCTATTGGGGTACCTAGAGGAGCTCCTGATGAACATAAAATCAGGAATCAAATTGCTGCAGGGTTTGAGTCACTGTTCTGGTGGGTAACAATCAATAACAATGTGGATTGGATTAATTATATTTATTATAATCAGCAAAGATTCATAAATTATACAAGGGATGCAATAAGAAGAATCACTGAACAACTAGATGCCACCAGCAAAATGGCTTGGGAAAACAGAATAGCATTAGATATGATGTTCATGGAGAAAGGAGGTGTGTGTGTGTGTGATACTGGGCAACCATTGTTGCACTTCTATACCCAGCAACACTGTCCCAGATGGCACAGTAGCTAGAGCATTGCAAGGGCTTACCACCCTTGCCAGTGAGTTGGCAGAAAACTTAGGAACAGACACTTCCACTGCTGGACAGTTGGAATCTTGGTTTGGTAAATGGAAAGGGATGGTAGTGCCCATATTTACATCCTTGATCATAGTAGCAGGAGTTTTGACAGCCACAGGTTGTTATACTATCCCCTGTGTAAGAGGACTAGTAGAGCGGTTAACTGAAACTGCACTATTGAAACAAAATGACCATGGAGCTACCGCCTTATTCAGATAAGAGTATGATATTAGAGGAGATGGAAAGTGAAGAAAGTGAAGAAGAGGAAGATATCTACCAAATTAGACCTTAGAGAAAAGTTTTGCAAAAATCAACAATTTATAAAGAAGGAAAGGGGGAAATTGTGGGAATAAAAATGTTGTTTTTGCAGGGTTACATTGTTTAAAGGTAAGGAATGTGGTATTGAGATATGCTTACAGTGATAAGAAAGCTTAGCAGGCGACCTTGTAAAATGCAGACAACCAGACTCCTTAGAAAAATGAGGTAAAAATCACGGTGTTAAGTCAAGTCAGATAAGTGAAGAAACATTACCACTTCAAACAGTAAAAAAAGTCAAAAGAAATTTGAAATTTAACAGGCCGGCAACTGAAGGCCATGCATTGTCTGTGAAGCATCAGATAGATCGTGAACATGGATTACCCACTTAGTGGGGAAACAGGGGAGAGTCCTGTCATCAAAAAGTATATAAACTGTGTTTTGGAACTAGTAGGTGCGCTCCTGCTTGTGGGGCGCCTGCCACTGCAATTGCGAATAAATTACTACTTCACTGAGGTCCTTGCCTGAGCCTAAGTTATTGGCTACAGAGTGTTTCTCACAAGAATGATGGACAGCTAGAGTCCATCTGTGCAAACCAGGGCCTCAGCAGCAGTTTCATGGTAAGGTTTCCATTTTGAAATCTATCCTCTCTCCCACCATCTCCCACATTGTCCTGTGTATCCATCCAATACAGTAAGGATTTTCAAGAAGTTACCAAGATCAGAAATATATATAATTTTCTTTTCAAATCTTTAAAAAAAGTTTAAAAAGAAAAAAGTAAAATCTAACATTTCTGTGTTTTCCTGCATGGATAAAGCTTGTCAGATTTCATCCAGAAATAGGTGAATATGCTCAACACATTGTGAGAAGGAAATGCTTTGGTAGGTTAACCCAAGGAATGGCCTGAGAGGAATCAGCCTGATCATTATACCTCACTTACGCTGTACCTTTGCTTTACTATCTGTGATCTAAAAATTGCATTTCCTTAAATGACAGCTGTCAAAAATAAGCCAAAAAAATCATATTACTGTTCACAACAGCAAATACAAAAGGCAAATATTTTGTTCTGTGTGGGATTACTGCTGTGGGGTTACACTCTACTAGAATATGTCACACAACTGCAAAACCTTTTAATTACTAAGAGCAGAATCAAGACAATGGTTAAAAATGCCATTCACCAACCCAAATTACCTGCAGACAGACACTGAAATAGAAATAAAAAGACCTTTATCTCCAGAAACTGTGCATGCAGCCAAAGAACACTACCAAAGGAAAACCCAGACTCTGGGAATATCATAGCATACCTCTAGGCTCTTTGGAGCTTCTCCCAGACCCCAAACTACCCTTTAAGAACACCAGAGGCTGCAAGCAGGGAACCACAGCACATCCACCCCACTTGGTGCCCCAAGTGATCCTTGCTACTGCTTTTGTAGTACGATGCCATTCAATGCATTAGGGAAGGAAAAAAAAAAATCAGTCCACATTCTAGCAGACTACAGGGAAATTAAGGAACTAATTTTGAATAACCATGTTTACAAACAGTGGCCCAGTTTACAGAAATCTATGGGGAGCTGAACTTTTAACAACAGTTTTAAATACAGTCAAATAGGTTTCATAAGGAAAAGCAATAGTTGTCCAGAGATTGTACAGTGTGGGTGGGAGCAAATGGCAGCTCTATAAAGAACGGAGCAGCTGCTGCCAGTTTGGCATAGTTATGCAGTGTTTAGCATATATCACCCCTGAGGATGATTATCTTTCTGTCATGAGCATAAAAGACAGATAACTCATGAGCCAGCTGAATCTCTTTCTCATAAGCAGGAGGGAGGTAATGCACTGATAACTCTTTGGAGGTAAAATATATTTATTCTATGGGAATGAGCTTTTATTATTATGGTATTTGAAAGGGACAGATTTGGTCTGAAATCCTGCTTTTTCATTTCTGTGTCTGTTTGGGTTAAGCTTTTTATTATGTCTGCATTATGGCAAGCAATCTAGAGGAGGCAGCAGAAAGAAACATTGGATAAGCATATACATTTCTTTATTAGTCTTTACAGTATAAGTACATGCACCTGTTTTCTTTGGGTAACTATGCAGATGAAAACCTGCCCAAAGAGGAGAGCAGTAGTTGTATAGATGATTCTTAAAAGCTCTGTATTTTGTTCTGGTGTTAAAATAGCTACAAGCAAGACAATTTGCGGTGGAAACTGTGAAGTGGTGTAGTTTCCCCAAATCCCTCAAAACTTCTTCTTGCATATTTCATAGGCAATACAGATTTCTGAATGGGGTGACAGAGGCAGTTCACACTTTTTGTGAGACCCTGACCATTCCACACTGAGCAACACTAACAGCACAGCAGGGCTAGGGGAAGTACTTATTTCAGGACCTGGTAATTCTGAATACAGTTCGTATCAAATTCATTAGGAGACATTTGATTATTTCACAGGACTCACATAAGACCTGGCCCTAAATAACTTGGTTTTTGAAATTTGAGCAGCTCTGAGTCACCCCCTCATTTATGAAGCTAAAGCAATTTTAACAGAGGATGGGCAAGGCACAGAACTAACATATATCAGGAATACTGGAGCCTGCATCTCAAACTGCTTGGCACAATCATACTGTTAACTTTCAACCAAATTCCAAGAGTAGCATCTATAGACACTAACACTGCAGCTAAGTGAGACAGCTACAAGCACCAGTGGGACACTTTTCTTTTTATGGGCAATTTATTTCAAGTTTGGCTCCTGATCTTCAGGGACCATTCTCTTTTTCTTCAAGGGGAGCATGGGGACTTTAGCCTCCTAACTTGGACACTGGAGTTATATGGTAAGAGTTAGAAAGGAACGAATGGAATTTAGCTGTAACCTTTCTCTTAAGAAAGGTATTATCTTTGTGTAACCCTAAGAACCCTATTAATTAATTACTCAACGTTCTTTGTTATCTTCCTATTAATCTAAAACTGAATTTAAAAAGAAAAAAAAAAAAAAAAAGCATATAAATATACAGCTTCTTGCCTCATTGCACCTTCACAGCTTCTATAAGCTAGGTTAATATGACCTTTAATACAAGCAAATGTTAAAAATAATCTGTAACTGCTTTGTTCAGAAATTGAATGACAGCTGCTTTTGGGCAAGGAGCAAAGAGAGCTACAGAAAGAAAACTTACTCTTCATTTGCTTCCTTGTTTATTATATACAGCAACACGCTAAAAAAAATGCTTGTTTGTTGAGCTGAAGCAAACAACAACAACAAAAAAGATGTCCTTAAATTAATAGAGACTGGTTATTCTAACTGCTTGTCCTGGTTTTAGCTAGGATAGAGTTAATTTTCCTCCTAGTGGCTGGTAGGGTGCTATGTTTTGGATTAGGATGAGAAGAGTGCTGATAATATGCTGATGTTTTAATTGTTGCAGAGCAGTGCTTGCACCAAGCCAAGGACATTTCAGCTTCTCACTCTGTCCTGCCAGTGGGCAGGCTGGGGGTGCAGCAGGACCTGGGAGGGGACAGAACCAGGACAGCTGACCCAAACTGGCCAAAGGGGTATTCCATGCCATCTGATGTAATGCTAAGCAATATATAGAGGTGGCTAGCTGGGGTGGGGAGGCCGGCTGCTCGGGGTTAGGCTGGGCATTGTTCAGTGGGTGGTGAGCAATTGCATTGTGTATCAGTTGTTTTGTACATATTATTACTATTATTTTATTTTCTGTCCTAACTGTCTGTATCTCAACCCACTGGCTTCAGTTTTCCCATTTCTCTCCCCCACCCCAGAGAGGGAAGTGGGAGGGTGAGCGAACGGCTGTGTGGTGTTTAGCTGCCAGCCGGGTTAAACCACAACACTGCTGAACAGCTTTTTCAACTGCAAGGCTCAGAAAGATTCATCCATACAAAGTACCACTGTCAATCAAAGAAGTTTTATAATCTACATTTGAAATCAATACTTTCCTATGTTCTGTGAAAAGATTTTTTTTTCCTCTCAGAGTTTATAAATTATCCCTATTACAACATTTTATTTATTTATTTTTAATTCAAAGACATTTAATTACATTACTGGGAAAGCAGATCGAATGGTATCATAAAAGGCAAATAAAACAAAAGCAACCTGAGTGATGCTCTGAACACCCCTTGACAGAAGAGAAGGAGGAAAGCACCTTCTTATTGCCTGCAGGCAGGTACAGCCTGGAAGGGTATTCTCCAGAAAAGCAGGAAAACCGTTCCTACCTGGGATTCAGGTAGCTTCCATTAACCAGTACATCTCAAGAGCTCGCATTTCTACTCAATTTTTGAAAATGTGCATCAATAAGCACTTAAGTAACTCCTACAGAAATTACAAAAAAAAAAAAAAAGAAGAAGAAAAAAAAAAAAAAAGTATTTTTCATAGTGTCTTTCCTGAATTGTTCCATCCTTTGCAGCTTCTGTAAATATATTTTTTAAAATGCCACTTCAGCTTTTCACTGGTTTGTAATGCCCTCTCTAGCACAGCTGTGGCTGGTAAAAGACCACTTCTCTATCTGCAAAATGGGACGGTAATCTTTCCTTTTGTAGCCTCTAGACATGTTTGTTTGATTGTAAAGCATTCAAAGAAAAGAGTGTTCCTTTTTATTTGCATACATAGTAGTTGGGCATTTGTCTCACTTATTTTTACATTTGGTAGGTCCTGTCTCCCATTTCACAGAGCTCAGACATATTAAACTTTGTGCTTTTTTCAGGGAGAATAAGTCAAGGCTTTGGGTGAAATGAAGTTAATTATTTTTTCACAAAGCTGCCACTAGCCAAACCAGCCCCCTATGTCCCTCACAAATAAATAAATAAATAAATAAACCACCTGCATTCAATATCACTAAAATAATCCATGTGAACATACTTTTGGTTATTTTAGACAGCGTTACCTCCTCTAGTCAGTCATGGGACCTGCCAGTGTGACATGAGGAGCTCAGTAGAACAGGTACATGATGCTTGTATGACTCATCAAGGTGCCATTCAAAGAAAAATTGTGGATGAGAGGGTTTAGGGGAGAAAATAGCACAGCAACAGGGCAAGGAGCAGCAATGAAAAGGAGATGTATACAACAGCTTAAAGTTTCCACCTGTCTCGGGTGACAAGAAAATTGAGTAACTTCTAATGCAAGAGAGACATCTCAGAATATCTATCATGTTAGTAGTACCACTCTTGGGATTTATGAATTTTTGTACTCAGTTGACAACCTGATGCAGAAAGGCATTTATTTTCAAGTAGATACTTAAGTACATGGTTAACTAGATAGTAACCTCCTGTGGAAGGGAAAAAATATTTCTGCAGTGTTGTTTTTTTTTTATTATTTTTTTTATTATTTTTTTTTGGGGGGGGGGGGGCTTGTTTATTTTTTCATTTTCTCTATAAAATATTTGCTTTGGCTGAAATATTTCAATTTTTAAAATTTTGGTCACTTCAAATATTAAAACAAATTGACATGAGCTGTCACAATGCCTTAAGTCTTTCCTTGTCTATAGTCCAGACTCACAGGTTAGACCACTTTGCTGTAGCTGTGATAATGAACTGGTTCACAAAATTCTTTCAAACCACAAGCACAGATAAGACAGATGTGGTCTAGCAATACAACTTCACACCCAAGAAGAGAAACAGAGTTCCAGAAGGCAAAGTGTTAACTTACAACTCAAGATTCAATCCTGAATGTAATGCTGAATATCAACATATTAAATAAAATAGTTCTAAAGAGTCTATGCAATGTCTATTTTGGTACTCTTTTGACTTAAAAAAAAATATAAAATAAACTTATTCAGATGCTAAACAAAAACTAAGACAAATTTTCCCACAGAACAAAATCTCTAATTAATATTAACCTTTTGACGTAATAAAATCTAATTGCTCCTGAAGACTCAAAAGCATAATTTGGTCCTGCCTTAAGTCAGCAAGTTGCCCTCTTTATTGTGTACAAATTGCTCATGAGCCCAGTCTCTGAGATGTGAAGAACATTACTAAATCCTGTTCTATTCATTTATTTGTAGCACTACAGCTTTAGCCAGGCCCAAAGAGTCGTGGTAAATGGAGTCAAATCCAGTTGGAGGCCAGTCACTAGTGGCGTTCCCCAGGGCTCAGTGCTGGGGCCGGTCCTCTTTAATATCTTCATCGATGATCTGGACGAGGGCATTGAGTGCACCCTCAGTAAGTTTGCAGATGACACCAAATTAAGTGCGTGTGTCGATCTGCTTGAGGGTAGGAAGGCTCTGCAGGAGGATCTGGATAGGCTGCGCTGATGGGCTGAGGTCAACTGTATGAAGTTCAATAAGGCCAAGTGCCGGGTCCTGCACCTGGGGCACAATAACCCCAAGCAGAGCTACAGGCTGGGAGATGAGTGGTTGGAGAGCTGCCAGGCAGAGAAGGACCTGGGAGTGATGGTTGATAGTCGGCTGAATAGGAGCCATCAGTGTGCTCAGGTGGCCAAGAGCAGGGCTAGGGAGGTGATCGTCCCCCTGTACTCGGCTCTGGTGAGGCCACACCTCGAGTACTGTGTTCAGTTTTGGGCCCCTCGCTACAAGAAGGACATCGAGGTGCTTGAGTGAGTCCAGAGAAGGGCGACGAAGCTGGGGAGGGGCCTGGAGAACAAGTCCTATGAGGAGCGGCTGAGGGAGCTGGGCTTGTTCAGCCTGGAGAAAAGGAGGCTCAGGGGTGACCTTATTGCTCTCTACAGATACCTTAAAGGAGGCTGTAGCGAGGTAGGGGTTGGTCTATTCTCCCACGTGCCTGGTGACAGGACGAGGGGGAATGGGCTTAAGTTGAGCCAGGGGAGTTTTAGGTTAGATGTTAGGAAGAACTTCTTTACCAAAAGGGTTGTTAGACATTGGAACAGGCTGCCCAGGGAAGTGGTGGAGTCACCATCCCTGGAAGTCTTCAAAAGACGTTTAGATGTAGAGCTTAGGGATATGGTTTAGTGGGGACTGTTAGCGTTAGGTCAGAGGTTGGACTCGATGATCTTGAGGTCTCTTCCAACCTAGAAATTCTGTGATTCTGTGATTCTACTGCACCAATATCACTGTCTGAGTCAACATAACTGATAACAGAAAAAGTTTTGTACTTAACCTCTGGATTATTGTACTTAATCTTGGGATATTTATTCTGCTCTTAGTCCAACTATTTTCAACTTGTCACATAGAACTGATGAAGAATTTAGGATAGACTTCCACAATTCCTATGGTTTAGATTGAAATTTACGATTTATTCTGTTTGAAAATCATAAGTGAACCATTATTTCTGTACTAATTTCTGCTGTCACCATTGTAAATATAGAGGTGGGCAAGTAAATTGAGCCCTGTTTGGAAGAAAACAAAACAAAACAACAACAACAACAAAAAAACATTCTAATAAAATAATGCTGATGAATCATAGAAAAATGGGATTATACCATAGCGGCATAATCAACAATACTTATGCCATTCCCAAGATACATTTTCTAGTATGTTCAGAAAATACCAGGGATGAAGATTTCGCAAACTCTTACTCTTCCAATTACCATCCTGCACATATTTAAAAAAAGTGTTCCTGACATTTTCCCACCAAATTTGATTTCCAGCAAACTACCCATTTCAGTCCTGCTTGTATTATCTACCTTCTACATTCAGTCCTACGTGGGAGGGATGAGTTTTTCTTCATGATATTATGCACTGGAAAGCACTATGAGAACATGAGGATTCTACCATGTTTGGTGGCAGCAGACTAAAGGAGCACACTCAGCAATTGCCAGACAATTGTGTTTGGCTTTGATGCAGGGTTAAATTCTTGCAATATTTTCTTCCTTGCTTTCAGTGTCCAAAGCTGGTATCAACAAGAAAGCTTCAGCTCTATATCATAAGGATATAAAATGGTAGTTAAATGATGTAGCAGTTCAACCACAAAAATGTCATAGAGGATGATCCCCATCCAGTTCTAGACAAGCCGATGTTCCTCACCAGTAGTACTCCAGACATTCAGATACTGAAAGGTGATGGCCAGGAAATTCATACCTACACATACACAAAGGGGGAGGACACCACAAAACAGTAGTGAAATAAAGTCTACAGACTCTCTACACAGGGGGTATACTGAATTACTGGTGCTTAACAGTTCCTCACATGAATAGAGATGATTTTTAGATGAGAATAGTTTCTCTGATTTGGAAGTGAGTCAAATGAAACTGATTTAAGGTGTCTTTTATTCAAAATAAGAAAGTCCTTGCATGACTTTTATATGGTTTAATTAATCTGATTTACATCAATTAGCCTAGACTAATTTCCCAGAAAAGACAAGCTCAAAACACAAGTTTCACTGAATCAACAATTGTAGCAGAACAATAAAAGTAGTTGATCTTAAATATACACAATGGTAAACCTGCTAAAATTTATTATTAATGCTCACATACCTAAAGTTAAGCTCAAGTTTAAATGCTCACATACAGCAAAAGTGGAAGAAAAAAAGAAAAGTGAAATGGATATTCTAAATGAGCGTAAAATAGAACTGCCATCAGACAAATAAAATATCAATATTGCTTTGTAAAGAAAGTGTTATTTAGAGTGAGATGGAGCAGTTCCATTAGCACGTGAATAGGTCCTTCATGACATTACACTGGTTAAATGGAAAAAGTCACACTAGTAAAAGTTAACGTGCACTCTCCCATTTTAAACTTGAGCCATGTTGCTTCAGTTTGCACTGTTAATTAGTTCACATGCAGGTGTCCCCTCTAACACTCAAGTTGGCTTGTCAGAGTTATACTTGCTCCAGCTGGACGTTACCTTCTCCTAACTACTGTAGGAGTCCTTTACGTCTTCTGAAACAACTTGGTCTGTGTCTCCTTTAAAGATACTTAGCCTACTTTAGGCAAATTCAGCCTTAGAGTGAGTTACCTTAAATATTCAAATCATCCAGTTTAGTGCAGACATTTTTGCCTATAGCAGGATAGGGCACTTTTCCACAAACCTTGCAAGGGTGCAGCAACAAGAACCTCAGAGCAGAAACTTTTCTACTAGCAAAACAGACGTATGAAATGAAGAATAGGTTGAGTTTTTTGAGGAAGTGGATAATGGGCAAAAAGTGGCAAGATAAGAATGATGTTGGCATTATTTTTGCTGTGTCCTGTCCTAGCTGCGCTCAGCTGAAGGGAGGTAGTATCTTAGACCTCCTTGCATTATCACTGCCCTGTGTTAGAGAAGTGAAAATTTTGTCAGACATACCAATCCATTGTATAACAGCCTTTTCCAGTCCAGGTCATTCTGACTGAATCAAATTACACCAGACTTAGCAGTGAGTAGAGGTTAAACACTGGAGGCTGGAGGGAATAGTGTCTTCACATGGCACAGCTACAGCTGAAAGAGGACACAAGAACACAGCCTAGCCAAGCAAGGGGAAGCTAGAAATGGACATAAAATCACAGAGTTATGCAAATGTTTCTGTGTTTTGTGTTTGTTTGTGTTTGCTTTTTTTTTTTTTTCCCCCAAGAAACATCCTCAGAAACTAGCTTACTATGAAGAGACAAAAGTGCTCAGCACAAATCTATTAACAAGAGCACAGAGCACAGTGCAGAACAGCATAAACTATTGTAAATCTAGCCAAACTTTAGTCTTCCAGCTGCTTGTCTTCTGCCTTTTCCTTTCCCACAATGACAGCAAGAGCTGCTGCCAGCTGTGACTCTTTACAGAGTGGCCAAAAATACCCACCTTTTTGTCCCTCCCCCCATTTCACCCAGCTTGACTGCCAGTTAGCACTACTCCTATGCAAAAACTCTTAAGCCTTCTAGCTTCCATATGGAGTTTTGCTTCTGATCTTCCCCTGATATTATATCCAAATTCACTTTTTAGTTTTATATTTTGCATCCTCATCTCTCTTAGAAGTAGTCACTTGTCTTAATGTGCAGGAAAGTAAGGCGCCTATAGCATGACAGCAAGAATCAAGCTTTAAAAGCTTCTTTAACAGTTATTAATGCACTAGTTTTTAGCACACACAGACACAACACTGTGTCTTTGGGCATGATCCAGCTGCCTAAATACAGTTATCTAGAAAACCAGTTTGCCAGTGTCTTTTTTAGTACCAGAGAAGCCTGAAACCAGGCACGGTGTTCCAGATGGCCCCACAAATACCATATAGAGAAACTGATGGCTCAGATTCTGCTTCTGGTCCACCAGGACCCACAGAGGTCATTTCCAGTGGAGCTGCTCTTCAGCCAGCTGGTAGGCCCCCAGCCTGGGTTACTGCAGGGAGTAATTTCAACCCATTTGCAGGACTCAGAATTTGCCTTTGCTAAACGTCACAAGGTTCCCCATAAGCCCATTTCTCAACACATTTCTGCAGCCTGTCAAGGTCCCATTGAATGCCAACCCTGCCCACCAACACCTTGGCAGCTCCCCCAGTTTGATGCCATGTGCCCAGAGGGGTGCCTTTGGTGCCACTGCAGGTTTTTGACACTAACTTGTGTTAGGTGTGCACATCTCTCTGACTTCCTTATTAATGCATGCCCCAAAGCAGAACAATAAGTAACACTGGAAGAAGAGAAGTAGCAAAAGCAGCAGTTTAAGCAAAAGGAAGCACTCTCTAGCTTACAATAACTTATATTGTCCTTTCCTCCAGTACAGAGAGTTTATTTTACGTATCAGTCCCCTTTAACCACAGAACAAATATCAAGCGGTGAGAAAATGAGAGAAAGCAAGTTGAAGATGCTAAAGAGTCTGTGGAGAGAGGAAAGCCAAACTTACTGAGAGCTGAGGACAGCAGTTCTAGCATGATTAATACATGCAAAGTTTTGAATGTAAGTGCTGAGGGCATGCAATGAAATTGAGCAGTCTAGGGAAATCAAGCAGGACCCACTTTGCACCATCGGAGCCTTCCTCTAGAGTTTCATTTTCCTGTTTACCACTAGCAAAATCTTTTCCCTGGTCTCAGCACTTACCCTTGGTTTTCTCACATAGCTACTCCCGCAGCTTAGGTGAGGCAGATCATTTTGAAATTCATCCTCCTCGGTACCTGTGGGTGTAGCTTGTTGAAGATCACAGCTTTGACACACAGTACATGACCAGTGCATATCAACATAGGATGAGTGAGAAGTATCTTCCACTAGATTGCTAAACCATGCAAATACCAGCTATGCTTATTTCCAGCCTGGTCTCTGCAGTTCAGCTCTTGGAAAGAGGCACTTCAGAAAAAAAGGATCCTTGTGTAGGTAGCATACCCTCACTAACAAAACTGCAGTACACCAACAAAATGACACTTTTGAACTGGGCTGATTAAAAATTGCTAGAAGCCTGTTAACTTAAAGATCATTTTTTTTTTGCATGTAGAAGCTTTAAGATTTTTCACATTTATTTACAAGGGTAAGGCTTCCATTCCAAAGACACCAGGGCAAAAATAAATAAATAAATAAATAAACAAATAAACAAATAAATTATATTGTCTTGTAATTTTTTGGTAATAAGGGGCAAAACCACCTAGCAGAACACTCACTTAAACCTCTTAAAACATCGTTATTTGTACACAGTTCCAAATTATTTCCTCTGTGAGCTAGTTTATCCTTAATAGAACCAGACACTCCTAAATGCTCTGCTGAAACACTATCAAGGTACAGAACTAATAAAGATAATTACCCTTGCAAAGTGGAAGGTACTTCTGAATGGACTCATTGAACTATTAGAGTCTATCTGTTGCAGAACACTTTCTCAAAATGGATAAAATTGTTACAAAAGACAGGCTATCAGAAAAAAAAATAAAAATGTTGTATGATCTTCCAAATCATGGTTTAGACCAGGAGCTAAAAAGGCATTATGGAATATGGTGCAAGTATTCACAGGAGTTTAAATACAGACAGCCCATGTATCTCTCCAGACAGAATAAATAAATAAATTTATGAAAAGCTAATCATCTTGCTTTATAAACAACTCCCAAATGAGAGAAAAGTGTGTATCGGTATTTTTCAGATTGTCCTTGCATACTAGAGAAAACAGTCATTGGCTGATTTGCAAGTTATTAACAACAACCTCTAGTAGTCACATATTGCAAAGAGATGCCATCACCAACTCCTGCGGCCCCTGTCAAGGTTGAATCCATTTCCTCCTCCTTCATGCCTGGCAGGTTGTGTTTTCCTCACTTTAATGGTGACCACTGAATGTGACGGATGTCCTCTCCTTCCTTGTTTTGTCACTCATTCTGCTTGAACTGAAGTTGTCACATGGGAAAAGCAAGTGCAGCCTGATGTATGGCACATTTAATATATGTGGTGGTCTAATCTTCAGCTGGTATGAGCTGCCTTAACCTCACAAAGTAATGGAACTAAAACGCTTTTAATGCCAGCTGACAACTGACCCATCTTCTCTGTAATTATTCAAAGAAGCCAGGTTCGTAAACAGAGGTGAACTATTTTAATGGACCAACTGACAGAGGTGGATAAACTGGACAAGTTTTTAAGCTTCTTCTGGTTTTCTCCTGCTTTTACACTGTTGCCCCCACTTGCTATTCTTTTGATTAAAGTTGGAGTTTTTTTGTTTGTTCTCAGTGAATTCCAGCCCACCCAGCTGTAAATGTAACTTGCACCTCAATTAAGGATCGCTTCTAGGTAACCAGATCATTTTCTAAACCTGGAAGCATGTCTGTTAGTACATCTGTGGTTTTTGTTTGTTTGTTTGTTTGTTTTTCTCAGTCTAGTCTAAAAAAAAGTACAAAGAACCTTGTACAAAAAAGTACAAATAACCTTCTTACATAGGTTCTCTCTCTCTTCAGCAATCATGACTATTGCATGACTACCAGGAGAGAGGAAGTCCCTTTACGCTTTCAGAACATTAACTGACTTACACTGCATGCTACAGTAACTGCAACTTCCAACTTCAGCAAGGAAAGAAGGAAAATGACCCTACAATTAAAAAGAGGCATTATAAAAGTAAAATGCACTTAAAAATAAACAAACAACAACCTAAAACACCCCCAAGAAATGCTGTTAACATTTTTCTACTTGTGATTTTGAACTGCACTGACCAATGTTGCTCTCAGAAATGACTCAGCTAGTCCTTGTAAAGTTTTCCTTTGTTCTGCATATGTAGGTGAAGGAAAACTCTCCACCCACCCACATGACTCAGTTAAGAGCTTCTTGGTTCATTCTATGGTTCTTCAGTTTCCTTTTCTGCCAGCCTAGGTGAAAATGGGAAGAGATACATTCCCCCAAGAGATGCAAAGAGGTAACTGCCTCCAAACTGCACATATCACTATTGTGTACAATACAGAATCAAATTAGTACCCCATATTTCTTCATTTAAATGGTCCATTCACTCATCTTGATTTTATTTTTTTCTTTTCAAGAAGGGAAAAATCTGAAGGAGAGAAGATAATGCAATCTGCCCCTGTTATACACACACATACACTTCACATCAATGCTTGGAGCCCTGCATTATCTGAAGCTATTAAGTAGAAGCCTGAAACAGTAGTCAGTCTTGCAAAAAGAGTTAGAAATTCTGTACTCTCTTTAAAATCAATTTACCACTGTGCTCACCATGGTCTCTGGAGAGAGACATTAGGCCAGACTCGGAAAGGTTATTGACTCATTGTTTCTCCAACAATGGTTTTCAATTATAAACAAAGTGAGTGCTCCGTTCTGCAAATCCTTACTTGTGACATGTACACACATGTGTTAGTACACAGAGGGTGAATGGAAAGGATTACAAAATAATTTATGAGGTCCTGTCGACTTTACAGGGGTCAGGGACCTGACTTTCAGGTTTCCAGGCTATGGCCTTCAGATATGCAATGTCCTTTCTTCACAGAAGAAAAAGGGAGAAAACTGGATCAATGTGATTAAAATAAAGCAACAAATGAATCAAAGTGGACTGTAGTCTCAAGGGTGTTTGGGAAAGAATACTTCATGCTGTACACTGAATTTGCTTAGAAATGTCATTTAGCTGGATTTTTCCAAAAATGAGGAATAATCACGTGGTTTGTATAGCTGGGGATAAAGAGGCCTGTTCAACAGACAAAACACAGCCTTGCATCCATTGTTATTGTACCATACTCTACTAGTGCCTATGAGGTGCATGGCCCTTTACAGAGAAGTGGCAACAATGCTGAATGATGCACAGGGTTTAAATTAATCTCTCTGCCACAACAGATGAGAGCAAGAAAGCGTGGGTTTAGTATCTAGGATAACAACAACATCAAAAAACCTTTCTGCAAATGTTGTTATTTGGCACACTCCTTGTCTGCTTGCCAGGGATACCTGTACAAGAAATAGGCAAGGAACCGTTTATTTAAGAAGGATTTGGGAGACAAGGAGAGATGCATGACAGGTAAGATGCAGGAGCAGGGACAAAACCTCATAAAGCCACTGAGTGAAGCATATATATGAGGAGAAAAGATCAAAGCAGAAACTACCAGCAAGGAAGTAGGACTACACAAGTGTCAGGGCTGGGGAGCCAGGGGGAGACACTAAGGACGGGGTAGCATTAGTTAGGGAAGTGACCTTATCTCTACCATAGTTTATGATGTTGGTAAAGGTTTGACGTGACAAGGCCCTTCCTTTCAGATGAAAGAGAGCTGCAGTGCATGGGGACGCTCATCCCACAACAGCAGCAGAGACAACAACCAGGAAGGCAGGTGTGGAGGACTCCTGCAGTCTTTAACTCAAATGATGGGATATATCTTCTAAAAGGAGACAGGTATCCTGCACTCATTTCTTTCTGAGTGCTTGCCACATATTGAAACAAGCTTAAGAGGGAAATGCATTAACACTAAGGTGATCATAGATAGGTGAAATTTTGTTACTTTAAAAGCCAAAGGCAGCTGAGTTGGGTTGTAGAGGTTGCCCAAACCACAAGATTACAGTGCAAAGCAGTAAGGAACAGGACCAAAAAAACAAATGGTGTAAGAAAAAACAGAGCTCCTGGAAGAAACAAGCTCCTGGACTAGTAAACACAAACCAGTGGGGAAAACTGTGAAGAAGTTAGGAGGGGAAGCAGGTACTGGGTGACACCCCTTCTCTTCTGATGGCTGCAGCAAAGCACTGGAAATTCCTTTTGAAGCACATAGGCCTCTTCTGAAGAGACTTCCAAAAATCCTCCCTCAAAGCAAGTTCCCCTTAAGCAAGATATCCCACAGAACTGGTGCTTTCAGTCTTACATACTGCAAGCATAAACATGAAAAAGGAGGAAGAGAAGAAAGATGACACCAAGCTCTTTTCAGCATTTGACCTAACCGAGGAGCAAAACCATATGGGACTTCATGAACTGTCGTAAGAAGGGGGACACTTTCATTAGAGGAAATCAAATCAACATCTTTCCTCAGAGACTGGTTAGATGGTAGAAGAAAATTCCCATAAAATGGTTTAATAAACAAACTCATAGTGAAATACTTTCACTATGTTTCTATCACTCCATGGAGCGTAATGATGTCAAACCTATTCCAGAGACAACTGGAAGTTTCACTTCAGTGTCTCACCAGCCTTGCAGAAAAATAAAATCAGTCCAAAAATTTCCCTTGGCAATTAAAAGGAGGGAAGGGAGATGTTGGTGGGCAGAGAGTCTTGCAACTACAAGATGTTAAATAAATAGATACAACTTCTATGTTGTTAAGATTCCAGTGTATGTTGTCTGTATGGTTTAATTAACAATTAATATCCACCCCGTTTTGCTGCTAATGTAATCTCAAAAGCACCACACTAATTCCACTTTGCAGATTTTATGGTTATATTTTAAATTAAAATATTCTGAGTATACATGTACTTAGCTACACGTTCAGTGTGGATTTAATAAGATGATTATAGGTCCATTAAGTAGCAATTGATTATTAACTCTTTGCTGACCTACAGATGTGAATTGACAAGAAGGGTGTATTCTAGAAAAGACTATCTACCCAATAAGCTAACTTCTTGGCTGACTCCTCCATATGTCAGGCTAAACCATTTTGCCATTCAGAAAGGAGCACAGGAACAACTCTGCACCCATTATCTTCACTAAACAAAATGTTTTAGTATATGATTGTTTCATATTGAAGAATGGGGAGCGACTTCACTGGGGAAAAACTATATTAAAATACATTAATAGCAATGACAGTAATATCTCCTTCCATTTTGCCAATCTTGCGAACATGATTGGAAAGGCCCTCTCTAACCTGCATTCAGCAGGTTAAAGTGCAGGGAGCAGAAGTGCAATAGAAAGCCAGCAGGAGGCGTGTGATAGTACAGTTCAGTGCCAGCTGCAATCAGGAGCAGGGCTCTACCCACACTCAACTGCCAGTGGGTTGCAGGTTTAGTGACAAAAGACAGGCAAAACACTGGTTTAAGGTAAGGGTTTTACTGTGGAGCACTCAGGAGTGGGACCCATTATCCAACCTTCATCACTGCCCATCAGCTTCAGTTCACGTTCTCTGTGATTCAAAGAAAAAAAAAATCCACTCCAATCTTAACACCCCTACTTCGCTGTCTTTGGACCCCTTTACTATTCCCTTTCAAAGGGAAAACGCCATTAAAGAAGGCTGTTCTCAAAATTTTTTGATGAAGATGGTTTAGAGATTACTAGTTCTATCATTCAGGGAACTCCATTATTGTGTGATGCTAATGCTTAGCAGGGTCCAAAGCTTATTCATCTCTGTCACTGATTAAATCAGTTTAAAACCAAATTGGTGACATCTTAGGAGCATTCCCCAGGTCATAAAAATATGCCCCAGTAACCTGAGTATTCATCAAGTGTTTGAAGAAACAAGGTATTTACGTTGCTGGTAGCTGGAACTCTAACATTTCACCTTTCAGATGTATTACATGGTTCAAAGCAGCTTATTACCAATGCCAGTTGTGTTCTGCATTTAAAATGAGATGAACTCATTTACGCGTCTTACTGCAAAAATTGAGTAGCTAATGAGATAACAAACAAACCAGTTGCACTGAAAAGAAGACACAATAACCACAGCTTCCTGAAGCCCCACTCCCAAACCCTGCTACATATTCCCAAGGCTTGACGTATTCAGTGGAAGTTGAGGGGCATGTAGAGTTTCTACCAATTAGTTGAAGGGCTCTCCTATAAGTTTCCTGATTTGTAATTGTAATTTGTAATTTCCTGATTGTAATTGATTGATAGTAATATTGATTACTAGTTAGGCCTGTGCAGCACCAATTTCTTTTGTCCTGTCTCAAAAAGAAGCCAAAGAAACAAAACCTTACCTCTTCACCTGAGTGTTGAGGTGCACATCACCATCCTCATAAACTTCCTGTTCCAACCCACAGACCTGAACTTGGGCACCAGCGTATCACACTACTAATGGAATAATCAAGCCCCTCACACCTAATAAAGTACAACTTCATTAACTTAATTCAAGTAATTCCCTAGTGCATGTGTAATTCCTGAGCTCAGTTATAATGACTTTAATAAGGAGAGCAAATCTCTTGCTTGTTAAATGCCAAATATGCTTTTTCTTTAAAGTTTTTCTTCTACTTTCATTAACAAGCTCTCTCTCCAAAATAGCTGTGTACATGTAAACAGTGAACTCCGATCAGCACATCCAATTAAACAACCTCATGCAATCACAGCACGCCATGGGATCAACAGTTCAGAGATGTATTTTGAGGTTACTTGCACAACACCTCATTTCTTCCTCTCAAATTGAATAAAAGATCATTTTACATTCCAGATAAGTTAACTAATTTCCAGAATATTCTTCTTAATTGTTCCAAAGACAATATGCAGGACAATCATCCTAATGTGCTAAAAGACAGTGCAAAAATACTGCTTATTCTTTGCATTTCACTGCCAGGGCTTGATGAACTATAACATACTTATTTTATACACTTTAATAAGAGGAAAAGAACAGGAAAGCACTGGATCTAAATGTGAAATTTGCGATCACAATCCAGACCCATATTTCATGGCTAGCTCCACTCAAGGCTCTGGATCAAACTAAAAGTCTAGTCCCCTGCTTCCAGACTCAGGAGGTTTTCTGCATCCCAATGAAAGCAAACACACACACACACACACACACACACACACACACGCACACAAAGTATGCTTTCCTTTCTAAAAGAAAACAAAACAAAATCCACCACCACCACCAAAACTTAAATAACCAGCCAACATTTTAAACATATTTAATCCAAGTGGAGGTCCTGAATTTAAACATTATTGTTAGAAGAAACCATCAGTGCTTTTAGTATCCCTTTCTTGGAAAAGAGGATTTTTTCCGGGTGATCTGACAAACGAAGGAAACTGAAAAATATCTTTACTTTGTTTTAGGCTTTATTTTATACATTGTGGATATACCGTAACACCCCAATAACCTTCTTTGTGTCACACTTCAATAAACTTGGCATCTGCAATAAAGCTCAGGTTATGCTTTATTGCTATTAAAACGTTTTCTGCTCTCAGGATTGCATCAGCCAAACTCATAGACTAGTATTGCCAATGTGTCTGCTCTGCTATATACAGTAAGTGAGATCGATAAACACTCCCCTGTCATTTTTTTTACATTTCTGTCAAATACAAGATGCACGCTGCTTACAGTGTTTCTTAAGGAAAAGGGCTTAGACAAAGAAATCCTTCCTTAATTAGCCGCAGTCTTGCTTTAGGCATTAGCTTAAGTAAAATCCTGTAGAAAACACCTTTGGGCCCAATATTCTGCAATAGCCCATCTGAACTCGGGAAGCCACATCCTCAGCTAAGTATAAATCACCACCATTTCACTGACGTGAGCTGAGCTAAAAGAAAATGCAGAAGCTGAGAAGCTTATCCCAGGGGGCTGCTGTGCTATAAGTTAGGGTGCATAATAGCAATGAAAAATGAGAATAGGAAGGCTTGACTTAGGTTTTCTCCATGCTTGTCTGCACATATTTTGCAGGTCCATCAGTCTCAAGAGTCTTAAAGTTTAAAGGCTGTTTAAAAGACCTCTTCTAGATTTGGTTAACAAGCAGCTTGGACTTTAGCACTCAATGCCTTTGAGTAACGTGAAACAGCCTCAGTTTGAAATGAATGAATAAATAAACAAAGAAATAATAATAATAATAAAAAAAAATGCAACCTTCCTTTTTGACTAGAATGAACATTTTTCTCCCTCAACACAAGATGTCATCCCTTCTATACCATCCTCAGATGTAGAGCCTAGTCTTCCACAATCCTATAACAAAAAAACAAACAAACTGAGACTTGGTACCAAAGTGTTTCAGTGGGACAGAATGAGTGACATGCGCAAGACAATGGTATTTAAGAGGTATGATCTGAGTGTTAAAGACCTCATTGACATTCATTTGCATAATTTTGTATATAGGCTCATCACTCATAAGCACAGCAAACTCTCCAACTGCATATCAACATTTATGTAGTGCTACCTCATCCTACAGAATCTTAAATGATGCATTAAAGAAATATGTTGTGTCTGCAATAATGCAGCATGCAAAAATGCTATTTTTAATTTAGCTCCCTGGTGTGTGGTATGAATGGCTTTTATTTACATAACCTCTCCACACCTGGAACCCTTCACTCAGGGTACCTGGTAGGAAAATCATGTCAATGATTTTTGTCAGGAAACAAAACCTGTCAGTGATGGGCTCCCTAAATTATTTAATTCAAAGGCTGGACATGTGTAGAGTGACCATTTGGCACCACAAGTTCACTCGCAGTAGCCATACAAGTATGTCCAGTGATCATTTCTAATACAAAAGTAATACAAATACAGTTTGCGCTGCTTTAATGGAATATATAAAATGTGACCATGACAGAGGTTTCCAACAGAAATTTGGAGTGGTAGACATCATTACATAGGGAAATAATGAAACTTTGCCTAAAATACTGTATAATTCCTTGACCACTCATACTAGTGAGGGCTAAAGGAGATATGATTCCTGTCTATGAACTATACCAAGAAGTGAGAAAGGACAGGAGGGAATGAAAAGAATTAATCAAAAGAACTATGTTGGTACTAAAACTAATAAGTACAAAACTTACTAAAGTAGGGTTGGGTTGTGGATTAGAGAAATGTGTCCAACCCCCAGAGCTACAAGATTTTTAAATAGTAATGAAGACAATATAACTAAACACATCTTAAAATGGAGTGAGGGGGTTCTGTATAACATCAAATCACAGAGCAGTCTGTGAGGCCATGAAAACCACCATGTAGGCACATAAATGGTATGAAGGATATTGATCTAAGTAGGGTATTCCAAGTCACAGAAGGTGTTTGTAGGATAGCTGTAAAGTGAACTTCTTTCCCCTCTGTCTGACCTGTTCCCCTCTGTTCACCTTTCTGATCTCTATCCTGCTTTAGTCTCAGATTATGTTCTTCACTTAGAAGAAAATAAGTTACACATTAGTGGTACACCTGTATTTGTGTACCCTTGAACTGAGAGCAACACAAGCAGAGGGGAAGATGCAAATGCAAAAGAGAATCAGAAATCATGGATTAAGAAAGCTCATTGACACTGCAACATTCAAAATGCAAGAATGATTCAAGACCATCAGCCCCTGGAGAGAAATCACATAGCCAACATTCCTATTCAATCAGAAAATTGTAGTGTTGCCAGTTTGATTTGTAAAGTTTAAGAAATAAGGAAATAATAAGGACTTATGTTCCTGAACAAGGAAAATTGTGCCTGAGGAAATGTAACTTTCTGATGCACAATGTGGGGAAAAATACAAGTCTTGCTCTGAATGCTGTATTCCAGTCTTCCTTACAAGGACTTTACTTTTCTTCTGGCCTTAGATGTCATGTTTTCTGCAGGTGGGATGAGCAGAATCAGACTTCCCATACCAATAGTTTTACCAATAAAGCAGTAGGGAATGTACTACACTCCACAACATGAAGCAACACCTCTCCTATTGGGACAAGGCACTCTGTGAGTTCTTTAGCAAGGCTTTGTTGGTGCATTGTTCCATTGGTTCAATAAATACAACCAAGTATATAAGCTGGAGCTTCTCTTAAGATATTTGAGTTGAGAGTATGTTGTGTAAGAATGAGGGCACCACCAGCACTGTTGATAACAGGGCAGAGGGGAGCCCTGTGCCACACTGTTAATTTGGATGAAAGGATTCACTTTTGACAGACTTGGAGGAAGACAGATAAGGAAGGTCAAAACAGAGCAGTGGAAGGGACTCCATGGTGGCTCATTTTTTTCCTCTGCAGAATGCCTGTCTTATGCTTGCTGTCCTTCCCAGAAACACAGGTACAATTCTTCAGATCATGTTGTTTTACACACCTCCTTCTCTTCCCTTACGCTGCATATAACCAGTGAAAACTTGAGGATTCAGTGAACCCAAACCTGAAATTTATGTATATAAATATTAGAGCTAAAAAGTGATTTTATATGCTTCCTAACTTACAGCCTGCTGAGCAGGCACTGCTGCTGTTAAAATGTTTATTAACATGCTCTGCCAGGATATCCAGGAGGTATCTTTTCTATTCCTGAGGTCACATTCTTTGTAACTGTGCTGCAGACAGCAAGATTAGCTGAAAGCCTGTAACTGTCATGTCTGAATTCATAGGCTCAAATATCTTGCAGATGAGGATTTCAAGAGCAGGTGGTCAGCTTATTAAACCCTGATTCGCGTCAGCAAGCCTTCTTCTTTCTTGCTATATTTCTGCCTGTTCCCCCCTCCCCAGCTCTCTGGGATGGGGATGAGTGTGCCTAGCCCTTTGAAAGCATACCAAATGTACTCTTTAATGCCTGTGGTCCAGCCTCTCACCAACAAAAATCTTCAGCTGTCCCAGAGATGATGAGGTAGGCTTAGGGCAGGGGCTAGCCAGCTCTGAAACTGTTACCTCAATTTACAGGACCATAATCTACATGCAAACCAGCAGAATGGCAGGTAGAAGAGGAGAAGGGGAATAAGAAAAAGGTAGATGAGAAGAGGCCCCCAAAACACATGCATATTCTATCCCCTCCTCCCCTCCCCCTCCCCTTTCATTTATTTTTCCTCCGAAGTATTCAGGATTGGCCACCATGACTGATTGTGACCTATAAACAAGATCATGCTGAAATTACAATGACTGGCAATTTTAGATAGTAATTAACAGCAAATTGTTATTATACAACCCTCTGTGATACAAATGTGTTCATGGCCAAAAACACAGACACAC
This sequence comes from Aythya ferina, assembly GCF_964211825.1. Classification (NCBI taxonomy): domain Eukaryota; kingdom Metazoa; phylum Chordata; class Aves; order Anseriformes; family Anatidae; genus Aythya; species Aythya ferina. The sequence continues at coordinate 68,448,592 of NC_140297.1, forward strand.
AGGATGGTACACACTAGAAGTTGAACTGGATGCACAAGGAAACTGGAGAGGTTATTGAAGGCCCAGTTTATCTGATTTCATGACTCCTAGGATGCCTAGGAGTCTGTCTGCATGTGCACAGATAGAGAGACTTCTATTTCTTTACAGAGTTTTAGCTTTCAGGTGTTCTCTTCTTAGCTTTCAGGTGTTCCAAACCAAGCTAACTGCAGGGGGTGTTCAGTGAGGGACAGAAAAAAAAAAAAAAAGAAAAAAAAAAAACTAAAAGCTTCCTCACTGCTTTTCATCCTCAATATAAAGCTTAACAGGCCCCAACTGGAATTCCCCCATCAAGTGCAAATACTTTGCAAATACTTAGTTTGCTATCCTTTTACATTTACTGCAAACTGCTCAGGGATTAAAAGCTATGTACTCTTTTGTTTTCAGAAAGCTGATTACAAAGAAGCCAAGATACATTTCACAAAGCTCTGAGAGCATTAGATGAAAGTCATTACAGGCATTAAAATAATAAAATAATGAACCTGTTCCTCATTCTTAAATTTTGTATATATTTTTTTCTTCTTCCACCCCCCCGCCATTGGCTTTTTTTTTTTTTTTTTTTTTTTTTTATGGGGCTGGGTCTTCAAAATTTTTGAACAAGTCTGAAAATAACACACAAGTCTTTCCCTTTCCTAGCTTTGCAAACACTCCATCTCTCACCTTTTCTACCTTTCCTCAGGGAGACAGAAGCACCACAGAGCATGTTTGCTTCCTTCCTAATCATCCTGTAAGGTCGCACAGTTCTTGCCAATGGGTTTATTGTTAATAAGCCTTTGCTCCCTCTACTGGATATTCGGTCCCTTTGTAGCATTAAAATTAAGAGTATCTGTGACTTTTATGACAAAGTTTCAAAGAACCTAAACAAAGCCAAATACAAAGTGCACAGATATACCCTACGCAGACTACAAAGAAATCCAATTTGCACTTAATTTGACTTGCAGACTCATTTTCGCTTTATCCCTATTATATATTGTGTGGTAATTCGTGTCGAGAAAATGGTTGATATTAATAAAGAAGGGGGAGATTTGGGAGTGTGGCCATGGGGGTTGGAAAGGTCCCGGGGTTGAGATAACATTAGGCTCTTAACGATGAGGCCATCAGGAATATAAAGGAGTTTAGAGGGAACAAAGAAGGGTGATTCAGGAGACTCCATGCAGTCTGGGGTTGCTTGTTCTCCAGCCATTAAGGCATGGAAGTTTCTGGGGGTTTGCTGTTGTTGTTATATTCAAAGTTGTTTGGCCAATGAAAAGTTGTTTTGAAAAGAACTGCTGTGCAGAGAAGAGTATGAGAGGGGAGCCTGCCCTCAAGATAAAAAGAAAAAGAAGGCAACACAATGTGATAAAGTTATGTCATCAGTAAAGAAGCAGAAAGAAGGAATGAAAAGGAACAGGCTGGCAGAATGGAAACCAGGACGGGAACAGGCACATTGGTCGCCTCATGAAGATAGGTTCAGCCAAACTCAGCAAACTGCTCAGAGAAGCTTGTACTGAAAGTCACTGGAAACAGGTGCACTGGAGCTGGAAAGAAGCTCAAGCTGAGAGAAGCAGAGCCGCACACACAACTGCCTCTCGCTGGTAAGCAGTTGTGCATTATGGGGAATCATACGCCCTTAGAAACAAAAACTGTCCTGGCAACCTTACAGCTTATTCTCCTTATTAACAATTGGACAGTTTATGAGCCTGAAACATGGAACCAAATTGATGTCAAGGTGTGGGACTCTGCAACTAGAAATGACAAGGTTACAGTGGGATTGCTCGGCACCTGGCGAGCAATCTCTGAGGCCTTAAAGAGCCCTGTGGGACCACAGTCAGAAATGTGTGGTTTGCCAGACAGTGAGGGAGCTGTGGGCTCCTTTACTGATCCGACTGCTACGCCATGGGCTCCTCTGCTGCTACAGCCATCGAAGGCCTTTGCTGTTCCACCCCCTGCTGACCTGAATGTGCCTTTTGACCCAGGCCCTGTTGGCCTTGAAAAGGCCAACTAATGGGGATATAACATCCCCATTAACTTTCCTGGTGTTATAAATGAAGTCTCAGCTCAATCTGAATCTTGTAATATCTATACTTATAAAAGGTATAAGTATACCTTTTGTGGCCAACCCCCATGGCCACACTCCCAAATCTCCCTCTTCTTTATTAATATCAACCATTTTCTCAACACGAATTACCACTCCATATATAACACTGGATATGCCTTTACCTGAAAATATGCAGTAACAATACCAGTTTATATTAAAAATTTACTCCATTCATCAGCTTTACTTCTGATATTTATTCTATAAACCAGCCCTGTGTGTGTTAAGTTGAAACACCTGGACGCGCTTGGTCAGAGGATGTGCAGTGCAAAGATGGATGTGGCCTGTGGTAAGTGGCAAGGACCTACCACAGGGCCCAGCTTCTCTTTCAACTGTTTAACAAAACCTGGAGGATATTTCTCAGCTTATGGGTAAGACAACAGTTACTCTTAGAGCTAAAATTTCAAGTGAGAATTTAGCTGGCTCTAATATAGAGGATTTGCAACCAAGATGACATCCTTTTTGCTTTCATGGGGTGTAAGGAAAAAGGACTACCACGTTTAAAGTAAAAAAATGAAAAAGTAAATACAGTGGCATCCCCTGGGGGGAGAGGGAAGAGGGGTCATAATAGCAAAATAGTTCATAAACAGTTAGCTACAAGACATAGCTGCGTTGTGATTTCTTCTTCAAGAACTAGACCAAATTCCTATTTCATGTTTGCTGCTTGTTTGTTTCTTTTTGCTTTCAGGCAGTTTTGCTTGGCATCTCAAATTTCTGAATCTATTTGTTATTTCCCTTATTCACAAAGTGAATAGGAAACTGCATCCAGCATCATCATTTCTGGTCTGAAAATGATTTTGGAACCTGCGTGCATGTTCCCAAATGAATCCATACCCCTGTAGCAACAGAATTTACCAGCAGAGGAACTTTCAGAAGTAATGCAGGTTTCTGGAGGACAGCAGTGAGGAGGTGAGGCAGAAAGAAGAGAAACAAGGCCACACAGCAAATCATTCTGTTGATTTCCACAAGCGAATTAATCTGCTTAGGGCTCAACATAACATAGATTAAGCCTCTTCAACATACAAAAAACAAACTAACTACTTCAACTAACAAAAAAAAAAAAACACAACAAACAAGCAAACAAACAAAACAACAACAACAACAAACTTTTGTCTACTAGTACAGAGTATTAATAGAGTTCTTGGTCCAATAACTGTTGATAGGAAGGAAGTGTCATCAGCATCTGTCTGATAGCACAGGTTTATGGCTTTGAGTCTAGAAAAATCATTGTTCACACACCACTATTCTTCCTTCCTCCTTAGTGTTTTGGAAAGTGGAAGGATCAAAAATATACATGGCTCCTGTGCCACAGACCCACCTATTGTACTTATAAGAGGCTCAAGTAGACACAAAAGACAATAAGGCTTTAAATAGATTTAGAAAAACCCAACCATCAACAAAGCACCAAAAATATGTGCGCATTTTGAAAAATAAGGCTCCAGCAGGATTTGCTCCAAGCTGCTGACAGGAGCTAAGTTCTTCCTTTCTGCTCATACATCACGGCAGAGTCACCGGATATTTCAGCCAAAGATGAAGAATCACCGGTTGCATTTCCTGGTCTTCTCAAAAACTTCACCCCTTTGCAATGGGGACCCAAACTAGATCTCATAGCACGCTGCAGAATTCCTGCTGCAGCCACTGTGTGGGCACACTTGAGCCCAACACTAGTACAGCAGAGGGAGAAAGGAAAAGAAAGAAAAAGCAGAATTTTTTATTTATTTATTTTTTTACACATCAGAAGCCAGGTACTGCTCTCTTGCATGTGTGTGCACATAAACCCTGAACAACTTCATTAGCATATATGTGTGTGAGGCTGTGGTATGTCAGCAGCCATTAACAGATGCACTGGAGGAGTCATACAGGGCCATGAAACTCCATCTTAGAGCAAGAAATAAGCATGCAAAAATAATAGCCTCCTCAAGAACAACAGAGAAAATTCATGTTTTGAAATGCATCTCCCTCAAAACATTGAAAAATATAAGCTAAACAAAACTTCAGTCCATGTTCAGAAGAGAATGTGAGGGCTCAGAATGGCATTGTTTCCTGTGGATGTAAATGCACTATTAATTTGTCAGTAACAGGATTTAAGCATATGTCCAAGAAATATTTCTGTATCAGGGTATTATCTGTCCATCCACTTGCCAAGAATGCTGCAGGGCTGTTCTCTCAAAGTGTCCACATCCATATTTTAATTACAGATTTTAACTGAGCCAAGCCTGGGGGGCCAAAATATATAAGCTGTCACAATGCTGGCATTTTTTGGGTGGAATTATACTGATTCAGAGCAGCTGGAACTGTGGTTCCTTGACTTTTAATTGGAGTTTACATTCACTCTGAGTATTTTGGTCACATCTTTGGCTGAACTCGGGCCATGCTGACTTGTGTATCCTGGCAAAGAGAATGTTATTACTACAATACTAGCTTTTGCATCCCTTGACTTTAGCTTTTGTGTTAATATTGCAATGAGCTTGTTGCATTTATTATTTAAAGGGATATATTAATGGGTTAAAAGTCAATGCATCCTAAACTAAGCATGCACAAAATCCATCATAATTAAATAAAATGGTAAAATTGATGTTTGTTTGTTTGTTTTTAATGACTTACATGTAAATAATTAAAAGACAGACCTCCTGACTTCTAGCCATCATATATTCCATTTCCTTTCCCCAGACATCCCCTCTACACCAAAATACCTGCAGCTAGCAGTAAGAAGTCACCCCCACAGGCAGCGCTGCCCTAGCTGGGAGTCAGGTGCTTCCTAACGTTGCATTGATCCCTTGACAAACACTTGCTCAGTGAAGCAGACATTGGGGTGGAAGTCAATAGCTGCTTATTACTTCAGTGCTCAAGCCATGCCATGACATATGTAGGTATACACACAGGAAATCACTAGCAAAGTTAAAGGCAATTTTCCAAAAGGCTTCAGAAATGGGTCCTGAACTCCCAGACCACCTCAGCAGGAAGCACTCCAAGTCCTGATTATGTTTGTACAGAGAAGGGCTCGGGTTAAGAGGTGGTAACATGAGTATCTCACACTGCTACAGAGCATCTTGTGTTCCTTTCAATATTCCATGGGCCACCTATGCTGGAAAAAGTTGCATCAAATTTGGGAGCGAAAAGTGCCCCTATCTTGAAAAATGTTCTAGGAGAAGAGGCACGTTAATGATTCAGGCATTCATATTAGAAAAAAAAAAATATTTCCCTAGAGAGCTTTCTTTTGATCAATATTAATTTGAACTTAATTTTCAGATTTAGAAATGTTTATATATACCTAAAATATTTATGTATTTGTATACTTCTTACAACTCATGTCAACATGAGTCACTTGTTTTTAATCACAGAATCACAGAATTTCTAGGTTGGAAGAGACCTCAAGATCATCGAGTCCAACCTCTGACCTAACGCTAACAGATCCCAATAAACCGTATCCCTAAGCTCTAGACCTAAATGTCTTTTAAAGACTTCCAGGGATGGTGACTCCACCACTTCCCTGGGCAGCCTGTTCCAATGTCTAACAACCCTTTTGGTAAAGAAGTTCTTCCTAACATCTAACCTAAAACTCCCCTGGCGCAACTTAAGCCCATTCCCCCTCGTCCTGTCACCAGGCACATGGGAGAACAGACCAACCTCCACCTTGTTACAGCCTCCTTTAAGGTACCTGTAGAGAGCAATAAGGTCGCCCCTGACCTTCCTTTTCTCCAGGCTGAACAATCCCAGCTCCCTCAGCCGCTCCTCGTAGGACTTATTCTCCAGGCCCCTCCCCAGCTTCGTCGCCCTTCTCTGGACTCTCTCGAGCACCTCCATGTCCTTCTTGTAGCGAGGGGCCCAAAACTGAACACAGTACTCAAGGTGTGGCCTCACCAGAGCCGAATACAGAGGGACGATCACCTCCCTAGCCCTGCTGGCCACACTGTTTCTTATGCAAGCCAGGATGCTGTTGGCCTTCTTGGCCACCTGAGCACACTGATGGCTCCTATTCAGCTGACTATCAACCATCACTCCCAGGTCCTTCTCTGCCTGGCAGCTCTCCAACCACTCATCTCCCAGCCTGTAGCTCTGCTTGGGGTTATTGTGCCCCAGGTGCAGGACCCGGCACTTGGCCTTGTTGAACTTCATGCAGTTGACCTCAGCCCATCGGTGCAGCCTATCCAGATCCTCCTGCAGAGCCTTCCTACCCTCAAGCAGATCAACACACGCACCTAACTTGGTATCATCTGCAAACTTACTGAGGGTGCACTCGATCTCCACATCCAGATCATCAAGAAAGATATTAAGGAGGACTGGCCCCAGCACCGAGCCCTGGGGAACGCCACTAGTGACTGGCCTCCAACTGGATTTGACTCCATTTACCACGACTCTTTTGGCCCAGCTATACAGCCAGTTTCTAACCCAACGAAGCGTGTGCCAGTCCAAGCCAAGAGCAGCCAGTTTCTTGAGGAGAATGCTGTGGGAGATGGTGTCAAAAGCCTTGCTGAATTCAAGGTAGACCACATCCACAGCCTTTCCCTCATCCACCCAGCGCGTCACTCTGTCATAGAAGGAGATCAGGTTCATCAGGCATGACCTGCCTTTCATAAAGCCATGCTGACTGGGCCTGATCGCCTGCTTCCCCTGCAAGTGCTGCATGATGGCTCTCAGGAGGATCTGCTCCATGAGCTTTCCTGGCACTGAGGTCAAACTGACAGGCCTGTAGTTTCCCGGGTCTGCCCTCCGGCCCTTCTTGTAGATGGGCGTCACGTTTGCTAGCCGCCAGTCGATTGGGACCTCCCCTGATAGCCAGGACTGTTGATAAATGATGGATAGTGGCTTGGCCAGCTCCTCTGCCAGTTCTCTCAGTACCCTTGGGTGGATCCCATCCGGCCCCATCGACTTGTGCACATCCAAGTGCCGTAGCAGGTCACCAACCAGTTCTTCATGGATAGTGAGGGCCACATCCTGCTCCCCATCCCCTTCCACCAGCTCAGGGTACTGAGTATCCAGAGAACAACCGGTATTGCCGCTAAAGACTGAGGCAAAGAAGGCATTGAGCACCTCCGCCTTTTCCTCATCTCTTGTAACTAAGTTTCCCCCCGCATCCAGTAAAGGATGGAGATTCTCCTTAGTCCTCCTTTTTGTGTTGATGTATTTATAGAAACGTTTTTTGTTATCTTTAACGGCAGTAGCCAGATTGAGCTCCAGATGAGCTTTGGCCTTCCTAATTTTGTCCCTGCACAGCCTCGCAACACCCTTATAGTCTTCCCTAGTGGCCTGCCCACTTTTCCAAAGATTATAAACCCTCTTTTTTCTCCTAAGCTCAAGCCACAATTCTCTGTTGAGCCAGGCTGGTCTTCTTCCCCGCCAGCTCGTCTTTGGGCACGTGGGGACAGACTGTTCCTGCGCCATTAAGATTTCCCTCTTGAAGAGCGCCCAGCCTTCCTGGACCCCTCTGCCCTTCAGAACCGCCTCCCAAGGGACTCCACCAACTAGTGTCCTGAGCAGCTTAAAGTCGGCCCTCCGGAAGTCCAATACAGTGGTTTTACTGGTCCCCTTCCTGGCCTCGCCAAGAATAGTGAACTCCACCATTTCGTGGTCACTCTGCCCAAGACAGCTCCTGACAATCACATCCTCCACCAGTCCTTCTCTGTTTGTGAAGAGAAGGTCTAGCGGGGCACCACCCCTGGTAGGTTCACTAACCAGCTGCGTCAGGAAGCTATCTTCCACGCTCTCCAGAAACCTCCTAGACTGCTTTCTCTGGGCTGTGTTGTGCTTCCAGGATATGTCAGGGAAGTTGAAGTCCCCCACGAGTACAAGAGCTGACGATTTCGCAACTTCTGTCAGCTGCCTGTAGAATTCCTCATCCGTCTCCTCATCCTGGTTCAGCGGTCTATAGCAGACCCGACCAGGACACTAGCCTTGTTGTCCCTGCTGATCCTAACCCAAAGGGACTCGACCTTGTCATTCCCAGCCTCGTGTTCTACAACCTCGAAAGACTCTCTAATATAGAGAGCCACACCACCACCCCTTCTGTGCTGCCTGTCCCTTCTGAAGAGCTTATAGCCAGGCACTGCAGCACTCCAGTCATGAGACTGGTCCCACCACGTCTCCGTGATGGCAACTAAGTCGTAGCTTGCCTGCTGCACGATGGCTTCCAGCTCCTCCTGTTTGTTACCCATGCTGCGTGCATTGGTGTAGATGCACTTCAGCTGGGCCATTGCCTTATCCCCCGGCCTTGCCATTATTCCCCCTGGCACACCTCCAACAATCCTTGCTTCAGCCCCATCCCCCTTCTTACCTAGTTTAAAGCCCTCTCAATGAGCCCTGCCAGCTCCTGGCCCAGGATCCTTTTTCCCCTAAAAGATAGGGACCCGTCTGCGGCCATCAGGCCAGGTGCTGAGTAAAGTGCCCCACGATCGAAAAACCCAAGATTTCTGCGTTGGCACCAGCCCCGGAGCCACGTGTTTAACAGGTGGGCTTTCCGTGTCCTCTCTGAACCCCTCCCTGCCACCGTAGGGATGGACGAAAACACCACCTGCAGTCCCGCTCCATCCACTAACCGTCCCAGCCCCCTGAAGTCTCATTTGATAGCCTTCAGGCTTCTCTCTTCAATGTCGTCACTACCTGCCTGGACTATCAAAAGAGGGTAATAGTCAGAGGGGCGTACCAGGTTGGGAAGCTTCCTGGCAACGTCCCTGACCTTGGCCCCAGAGAGGCAGCAGACTTCCCTACGGGTAGGGTCAGGCCGACAAATAGGGCCCTCTGTTCCCCTAAGAAGAGAGTCTCCCACAACAATAACCCTCCTGTCTTTCTTGGTGGAGGCAGTCCTGAGGCGCGGAGTTGACCTCCTCGCCCCAGGCATCCTCCTGGGAACACTTGCTACCTCTTCCTCACCCACCGGTCTCTCAAGCTCCAGGGCCTCAAACCTGTTGCACAAGGGCACCTGGGAAGGTGGGGCCGGAAGGGGAGAGCATCGCCTGCAGTGTCAAGCAGGAACCTGTTTCCATTCCTCCTCAACTCCTAGGTCCGCTCCCTCTGCCCAACAGCGACAGGGCAGGGGGTCCACCCCCATTTGGGGTGTCTCACCTCGGTACCTCTCCTTGAGGCCCTGCAGGGAGTTACTCCTACAGTCTATCTCTCGCTCACACTCCCTGATGGCCCTCAACCTCTCCACCTCCTCCTTGAGCTCTGCCACCATGCGGACCAGGTCATCCACCTGCTCGCACCTCATGCACGCAGTTTCTCTGCCTCCCGCCGATGGCAGCAACAGGCTCAGACACTCCCTGCATCCGGTGACCTGAACGGCTGCATTTTTTAACGGGTAGTCGGTCTGGGTTTGTACTGACTTCCTGGAGAGCGCACTGTGCCTGGTGGAGACCATTATCGCCTAGCTAACGGCTGTCGTTAAGGAGGTGTTCGTGTGGGCAGGGGGAGCGCTCTGCCCTTCCTGCTCGCCCTGCCTGCGCGAACTGCTGCACCACTCCCTTCTGATGCGCCACGCCCTGTTTGCCCGCCCTGGTCGCCGCGCTCCCTAGGGGCAGCTTTTGAACGGCTGGGGAGGAGGTGCTGCTGGCTCCGCCTACGCCTCGTCAGCCCCCCTGACGAGGGCTGCCGGGCCCTGGCGGCTCCCTCAAGTAGGCTCGATGCCGGAAAAATTAGCCCTGCCTGGCCCGATCCCCCGCTCCGCTGCAGAACGTGTCTGCGCCGGAGCCGATCGCCTCGGCAAATGGCGATATAATGCATTATAATGCATTATAATATATTGGAGGGAAAAGTTTATTTTCAACACACACCCCAATCTTTATTTATTCATTTTGGTTTTTAAGAATGACAAAAAAAATCATTATTCCCACAAATTTTTGGCTAAACACTATAAAAAAGGATTGAAAAACAAACAAACAAACAACAGTTACTATCTCAAACAGTTTGTAATAAATTACACAACAGGTGGAAGAAGAGAAACGCTGTTCTCTTGACATTACAGCTGACTGGAACTAACCTCAGGATGACCTGTGGAATTGACCAAAGTCTCACTGGAAGCAGTGTTACAGACAGAAACTGAAAACAGATTTGCTTTGTTCCAGAAAAATAAATATTTACCATGCAATCTTTATTCTTTATGATTATCAAGTTGCTTAGTTTCTGAATTTATCACTATAGGAACATTCTACATTTCACAACTCAACAGTGAAGAAACAAATGGAAAATAAACAATCTTGAAGCTGGTCATGGCTTACAACTCAGACTTTCTGACCAAGTGTAATGCTTGATGTAATAATATTCAGGCAGGGGGTCCTGGAGCTGGCTGTCCTGTGACATCTTCAGTGCCACTCCCCTGGAAAGGAGCCTTAGCCCTGGCTGAAGTTCACAGAAAACAACAAGGCATTGAAGTGGACATTTGACATTCAGTAGTCCCATAGTCTCTGACAAAATTTAGGGTTTCCATGGCAAATTTCTAACCAGGAAATTTCAAAGGAGGAGTTGAATTTATTTCTAGTTAACTCAGAGAAGTATAAGTTACAAAAAGAAACACATGGCACAAGGAGCAAGGTTCCTATGAACCTTCTGCGCAGCTATCATGACAAGAAATATGAGTGGTTTAATATCAACTAAAGCTGTACAAATACCATTGTTTTCCACTTGCTGGTGGGGCTTGGTTTCAGGTTACCCAAAAGGAAAAATGTGTGGTTTTCTTGTGAAAACGAGAACATTGTAAAACAAACATTTAAGGCTGCATCAAAACTTTCAAATCCTCCCACTTTTTTTCTGAGCTAGGGAAGCATTACTCTTTTTAGAACATAGAAATTACATTTCAAAACAGAATTTTAAGTTTTAAAGAATGAACCATTCCAGCTCTTGAAATTATTTTTCAGGGTGTATTTTGGATATGGAATGGCAAAGTATGAGTGAGTTCATAGCCAGTTTCAGTTAGCTCAGAGTGGTATTTTTCAATAAATAAAGCATTTAACAATAAAATGTACATTTTCCATTCCTGTATCTCTCATTTTAGCTTTCATGTCTCGCAGCCAGAGGTGTGGGAGCATCACTAGATGCTGTGAAGCATCAGTAGAACATGGAGCAAGATCACAAACCCTTTCACTTCCAATACAGAAGACAATTAAAAGAGTAAAGGGTAGTGAAGGGGTAGACCCGGACAGCTCAAGGTACAAATTTATCCGCTCAAGGATGGATAAATGCACTTTTAAACGTACTTCAAACGTAAATACTGCAAGATACAACTCTGGGACTGGACTCCTCAGCTGGAGGCTTTAAGGGAAGAGATCTGGCTGCTCTGGTAATTGGTGAATGCCCACCATTTGCTACACTAGTACAGCTGTTAAAAGCTTACTGTGGTTTCAGAATATTTTTATAAGGCAAGATATTTTTTAAGAACAGAGGCATTGATAACACTGCATGAAATTGTAGTGATTTCTTTGGGGATATCAGCTACAGCCAGCAATGGTTGTAAAAGTAGGTTTCCACTGATGCCAATAAAGAAAATGCCAAATGCCTGGCTGTGGGAACAGACAAACACAACATCTGTTATGAAGTTACATTAGCTGATTGTCAAATTTAGCAAAACAAATATTGAAATGTGATATGATAGTTCTTTATTAATATACTGGAGGGCTAAACATAAAGATGGCAGCACAATGTAATTTGAAGGATAACAAGACTAGTCCAGAGGTAAGGGAACACAGAAAATTTATCATCACCTGGGGAGTGTTGAAACAAACATCTAAGAAGATCATCAGGACAGGGGATCTATGCCATCTGAATACACGAGTTTGCTAAATTAATGGGACTATTTGACAAATCCAATCAACAAGAAATTAAACTTCTAAATTGAGTCCTTGGCACCTGATGTGCTGATAACTTGAGTGCCTTTAAGAGGAGACTCACTCATCTTTGGTTTGCATCATTTTTACAGGCTATTATGTTTGAGCCTCCTACTAATTGCACTGAAAATCCCCCTGCCCTGGTTTCTGATGCTTTCCACTGCAGCACCAGCATGTGCCACAGCTAGACAGAAGATGTTGGGCTGCATAAATTGGTGCACCAGTCTCACAAAATTTCCTTAAGACAAATGGTTGAATTCATCATCTCATGAATCAGTTGGTAATCAGGTTTGACAGGAATTTTCCCCAAAGTTTGATTACTTAGACCAATACAGATCATTTTCACATCCATGGCAAATTGCCAATTTCAAAAGATCATGTGAGAATTTTACCCAGTATGTTTCTTTGATGTTCAGGTTTGGATCCTTGATCCTGGCCTTGCTCATGCTGCATGCTACACCTGTGGCATTAGTTCAAGTGCAGGGAAGTGTTTGCTGCCCACAATGAATAGTGAAAGTGGAAAAAGTCTTCCCAGGTCCATCCACAAGATTTGCTTGTCCCTGATTACCTCCATATGGCACCTCACCCCTTACTACTCTGAGCTGGATGCAAAGCAGCATATAATTGAGCATATCTCTACCTATCACTGTCACCCAGTCCAACATTATATACATATGTTTTTCGCAAGCAGTTAGGTGTGGATATTATGCATGACTCTGGTTATGTGTATTCTAATAGTCACAGTACTGTAAAAATAACAAAATGACTTTCTGTGTAGTGTTTTTTTGTTTGTTTGTTTGTTTTTGTTGTTGGTGTTTGGATGTTTTTAAGTAATCTTTTGGCAAAAAAATTAAATTGAGGAGAGCTGTCTTACTCCTCTGATCCCTTGTAGAAGTGTTGCTGGCTTAGCAGTCCTTGAACTCAGGATATATTTTTCACTCCCAGGACAGGTGGCTCCATATACACAGGTGTTCTGGGGACTCTGGAGCAGTGTCTCAGCTGGTGGAGTCATCCTACTGATAGGCTGCCAGGTCTCCTTTGTAGGCCTGGCAACCTGTATTTTCTCCCTCTCCCATCTTCAGATTTGGAGGAATTTTGTTCGTACTGTGAACAAAGCTGGCGACAGTAAATCTCTTTATTAATTCTTCATCAATTTTGAATAAACACTCCAGTATGCTTTAAAATATGTGCCACCTCACCAAATCCGCCACAGCTCCCTCTGGAACGTATATGATGCACTACACATGTTCAAAATGTGCACAGGCAAGTTTAGTATCACCTTACCATGGCTTACTGTGACTTGCTCCAACCAGCTTAGTGGCTGGATAAAAATGCACATTGTGTTCCATGGCCCTGAGCTGAGGAGATGAGCATAGCATGAAGGCAGAGATGTGCCCCCCGGACAGAATTCCTAAAATCATTTACTGTTTAAACACAGAAACTGTGAATAATATGGTTATTCCAAAAATTATTCCAGCCACTGAGCTTATCTTTTGTCCTTCTGCCACAGTAAGATTTAAGTTACTCCCACAGTATAGCTGTTAAGGCAACTTCATGACATTAGTTTGTCAATAAATAGTTCTGTTAGAGTTAACCCAGTGCTTGAATATCATTGCAAAGGAAAAAAAAAAAAAAAAAAAAAAAAAAAGTAATAGCAAGAAGTAATAGCAAGTGCACAGAGCAAAAAACCAAAGCCGATTAGCTCCATGGAGACTTGTTTCTGCATCAGACTGTATGGCTTATTGCTTCTGAAAAAGATTGCAGTGTCAGGGACGCCAGGCTGGTGACATTGAAATTATACATGTTCACATAAAAAAATCAATCTGCAGGCAAAACCAGCTGAAGACTTCGTGAAATCTGCCCAAAGGGGAGTGAGGAGAAAGCATTTACTTTGCTGTGTAATCTCCCCTGCTCTCAGGCCTTTACAATGCAGAGAGGGTTGGACACTTTTTGTTACCTGCATCTGTATCTCTGATCGCTATAATCAAGCACCTCCCTCTTAAGGTCCTGTCTTAGAAATGCTCCTCCATTCAGCACACACTTAAGCATCTCTTTCAACCTTTTTAAGTGGCACGTAAGCAGGTGCTTAAGTGCTTTTCTGAATAGGGTGGATCAAAGCACACACTTAAATGTTTTGCTAAATAATTAAAAAGAGTCTTGAGTGCTTGCAGAAAGGCACTCACTGAAAATTATTGAGTTTTATGAAAATAAAAGGAAGCAATTAAATTTAGCTTTCCTATCTCTACTTCCAGAAATGCTGTTTAGCCCAGCACAGGAGCGCTAGCTAGTGAAAGTGACAGGATCAGTAAGTCCAGGGCTACTTACACCACCACCACATTTTTCCTGACAGACCTTGATACAAAGGACCTGGTCTGTATCTCTTACCTCAGGGTAAACCCAAAAGGAAGGATTTTGAGAAACAGCCTAACAACACAGAAGAAAAATGTATGCCTTCATCTTCCATAAGACTGCATCTTGCAGTTGGTGACTTAGGCTGTATAAATTACAGCCTCTTTTCTTGCAGAGGCAAAGCTGTCATCCTTACTTTCATTGCACCCCTTCCCTTTTGCAGGAGGTCTTCAAAGTCTCTTAGAATTTTACTTTGCCTGAGTCTTCACATACTTGGGTTAGGCTGTAATTTTTCTAATCATGAACAAAACTAATTTATCTACATAGAATCACTATTCAAAGCTAAAAACAAGAACAGGCGTATATGCAAAGCCTACAGGGACAGGAGATGAGTTCTGTCCTGCATGCAAGGGCTTGCTAAGTGTTACATTGCTTTAAAAGACCTGCAGAAACATCTGAATTCCAGGGGGATAAAAAGGAATCTGAAGTGAAAGATTAACTTGTGAAAAGCCGAGTTCATCGTATGAATCTTGTTTATTTCAGTTTGCTTTGCTCAGTTGTCCTTTACCATCAGACCAATCAACACTAAGCCACCAGACAAGTTCATGTGTCCCTTGTGGTTCTTATGGTAAGAGTCCTTCATACTGAAATATACATGGAAGAGAAGCAAACAATAGAAAGGAAAACAATGGAAGAGATTTACCTAAAAATATATATCCAGTCAGATGCAAAATTAGGAACAACACCAAGATAATGTCACTCCTGGAATCTCATCTGTCACCTGTTGGACTGAGCGCTAATGACCATAGAATAGCACTCCCCTGGAAAGTACACACACCTTTGTTAAAATGCATTGCACTGCTATTTGGAGGAGAGGGAGAAAAACTGTGTGGCATTATAGAGGAATGGAAGGTGTAAACAGCACAGCACAGAAAATTCAGGAAAAATTTTCCTCATATGTGAAGAGACATGAAACAGAGGTCAAAATAAAGGCTAGAACATGCTGACTTAAGGTCTCGTGAAGACGTTCAAAGTGAATGTAATGCTTTGAAACCTGTAGAGCTGGTATGTAATGTCCTATGCAGTTGAGGTTTCAAAAATTAGTCTTTTCAAAGTGCGAGAGTATAGATGAGCATCCAAATGATTGCTGTCTGGCTTCACCTGAATGCCTATCAATCTGCCTGGAATCAGATCTCTGACTGCTTTTGCCAGCTGGGAGCCCATCCTCTCACAGCAATGCTTATCCACATCTCCCACTGATACCCCTGAGGCAACAAACTAAGTCCCCATGGGCTTTTTATTTCCCCCACTCCTCCTCCCCACCCTAAATTTTTTAAGAAGTGAAGAAGTGTTCCTGTGAACAATAAATATCCAAACTTTAGAACAACAACAACAACAACAACAACAACAACAAAAAAAGCATTGGGTTTAGTAGATGGCCTCAGCCTCGTTAGTATCAGCAGTTTTTTCCCTTTGGGGTGTAATTAAGGGAAAGCTCCCCCCACAATGTTAACCTGTGATAATGTCAGAATTTAAAACCATTTTCATACCACTTATTGTGTTGCAGTTCATTTCCATATGCTCTGCCTATAACTAAGGTGTCAAGCTTACAAGGTCTCCCCAAGGAAAAGCATGACTAAAGTCACAGTGCCTGGAAGGAGGTTCAGAGGAAAGATAGGCATTGTCATGCTGCATATGATAAGGCTTCATGTGGCAGGAGGGAAGTAAGGCGGCCCTGAAAATTTTGTCTGTATTTGCTTCTGCACCACAGTCAGCACTTGAGATTCAGGAAGTTTTGTTGGCGATTTACCTCTGCTATAAATTCCTTGTTAATACCAGACATTCAGATATGTTACTGCATTCACCCAACAGCTAGACACTTGGGAAGCACCCATAAGGAATTCTTATGGTTTGCTCCTGGCAGCATCCCGCAGCAGAGCAAGGATCTGTACTACATGGACCATCCATTCGCTGCAATTCCATAAAGAGAAAAAATACTAGCAGTTAAGCCACATTACCTAATAGGTCACTTAACTTGGGCTTGGCATTGCCCTGACAGTTAGGCTGCTTCTAATTCCAGTTCTGGCTTCTTCAGCAGGAATGAAAAGACCCTTAGGGAAAGGTCATTTGCCAGACATCCCATCTGGGCTGGGAAATAAAACAAATGACAAGTGGTGGCGCAAAGAGCAGCCTCCACATAAAATTTAGATCTCTGAATGATACAGGTGGAGGAATACTTTGGGGGAAGAAAAAAACTAGCAAAAATCAACATCAGCTCATTAGTAGAAACAGAATGGTTTAGATAATAATTCAAGTTTTGTCTCTCATATTCATCACCTCCAAATTCAGTAAAATCTGACCCACACATGTAAACTCATAAATGAGTAAATATTTATCTTGCAGAACTGATGATCATACCAGAGAGGCCTCCCTAGGAAAGGTAATGGAATAAGCTATTGGGAAAGAGGCTGACAAGAGAAATGGGAACCAGAAGCATGATTCAATGGATGAGAGGAACTGCCAAAGAAGGGACACTTCCTACAAGAGTAGAAGGAACCAGCAGTGAGGACCTGGTGAAGGCAACAGGAAACTCATGGGTGTCAGAAGGGAAATCTCTGTACCTGTGAGAACAAGACAGGACTAGGGAGAAAGGAACCAAGCAGTGAAAAATTTCTACAGAAGAGCTGAAAATGGGTGCTCTGCATACTACTAGGCATAGACATAAAAAGGACTTGGACAGCCTGGAAGCACAGGAGATGGCAGATACACAATAAGGAGAAAATGAGCAGAAGGTCAAGTGTCCAGAAATGTGCATTTTCCTCCTGGGCTTGGATAGAAAACAAACCTCTGAGGCACACCACTCAGCCACTGGCAGATCTCCAACCCATGGAGACTGCTTCACCTTCTCCAGGTATCCATGCCAGGAATGATGATCTGATGCTGTGCTCCTTTCATAAAATCATTAAGGTTGGAAAAGACCTTCAAGATCATCTTGTCCAACCATACAACCACACTTTATTCTAGTACCAGGCCACGGTGTGGTCAGCCTAAAGAGCAATCTCTATTAAGAGCCTTTGTGGCTGTCAGGGCAACATCAGAGGATAGAAAGTGAAGGAAGAGGATTCATTTACTTTCATAAAAAGCGTAAAAACAAGACAGAAGGATGCCACTAAAACAGCATCACTGAGGTTAAAGTCATTCCTCAGAAGGTAGGACATCCTAATTTTGGTATTTTCCAATTCTAAAAGTTATTTTGATGCACCAACCTTAATGTACTCTTATGATAGAGTTATCTGTGTAGGTTGTCCATATATTGTTCCTGTGAAATCGTGTCCCATGATACCTTACACCTGCTAAGGCTGGAAGAAATGTGAAGCCAAGAGCAAAATTTTGAAGAGTAATTCTGACATATATTGTTACAGTATCACAAAAGCAGGAAGTTTGAAACATACCCATTTTAAAATGGAAAATTTCTCAGTCATTCAGATCCAGAATATTTGCTTCCAGGAAAAAACTAGAAAGATACGCGAATTTCTTCACCTTGGCACAAACTTATGACATCTCAATAGTTCTTTGAGGTTCCTACATTTCATCTCAAATCATTCATCTCTAAACACAGCAAAAGGAACAAAACCTGTCACAAAGGCTTGAAAACTTATTTCCTTTGGGTTTTTGTTTGCTTAACATGGTCTGCCAAGAAATCAATACCTATTCTCATATGCACAAAGTATTCTTAAGAATACATATGAATAAAAACAAGCAATAGACTTTATGCAACCGGGACACTGCATAATCCAAGTTTGTAAACCCTTTCAAAGAGCTTTACAGGGCTAATTAAAAAGGTGAAAAAATAGCTCTCTCTCAACTGGGACCATATTTATGTAATATTTTGTGGGAAATATGATAAAGTAAAATTTAAACTCCATATGCAAGCAATGTATTAGAAAGGAGACAAGGTGGTCTGAGTGCAACGGTTAAGAAAAGTCCTCGCCACAGATGACAAATTAGTTGACAAAGTTTTTCACAAATCTCAAGTCTTTCTGCTATCCAAAATGGTAGATAAGAATTCTCCATGGCATTCCTACAGCATCTCACTGATTGTAGGATTCTGCTGATATAATCATGAAGTAGAAACAACAGCATGGGATTTGTGGTTACCCCTAATTAACTAGAGATCCAATTTCAATAACCACCTTTCAAATACTTAAACAGCCACACAGCAAGAGACCTTCAAAAAAAAAAAAAAAAAGGAGTTCCTTTCTCAGAAAAATAGAACTTTCATAAGCATAAAGGTTACATTTGTTGAGTGTTTTTTTCCGTGTTATTTTCACCAAGACCTACCCTATCTAGTAGAAATAATCCATTTGTATCTTCTTTATAAATATTGCATTGAAGTCCAAGTTCATGCACATTATGATAACTAATATCTCCCTTATACTCCTGGAAGAAAGACCCTATAATTATATCATTAGCACACTGAGCATAGTTCCATTTTTCTCTAGGAGCAATACTGAATACATAGGAGCAAAGTCTGCCTTTACTTTGAGGATCTCAGAGCATCTCTGGACAGATTACTTCTCACTACACCAATGTGAAGGAGGTAAAGATTATACACAGACAGCAAGAGCTACGTTAGTGTTAGGTTAAATGATTTCCTGACAACAGAGCAAGCAAAAAGACAGGCATGAGTGGCTGAGAATTTTCATCAATTGACTGCATTGGCTTAACAGGATTTATATGTTCTATACACAAAAATTACACCCACGTATTCATGGTGTGTGGTATCAGTCAACATTTGAATATTCTTGAACTTGCAGAAGCTGAAGACTTCTGCATGTCTTACAATATCAAATCTCAAGCTCTTGAAACATTTTGATAACACACGAAAAGAATGATTTTCTCTGAGGAATGAGGAGAAAATCAACAATTTCATTTTCATCTTAACACACAAGGATGACCCATGTAAATCAAAACAAGGAGAAGATTTGTATGAACCAGAAACCCAGGAAGTGCTGAGTTTTCCACAAGCTTCATAAATTATCCTCTTTTCTGTGCTCTTTTCCTTGACAGTGGATTGTGATCTGGGGACTCCGATTCTGCAGTGGATCAGTGGTTTTGACTGTGGTCACTCTGGTGACCCACAGGTCAGTAAAAAGCCTTTATTCTCTGCTTAGGAAAATTCTGCAGAGCCATTTAGCACATTTCTAGTGATAAACAAACCCCCTGATTCAACTCACTTCACTGTTAGAACATGAAGAGTCACTGACCAGGATAAAAGAAATCGGACTGGTATTTTACATGGTTCCCAAACATACCTAGCCTCCACAGTGCCATACACCTGAACCAGAAGCCAGCGCAGTGACATACCACAATCATTAGATGAGTGAAATGAGTGACAAGAGGGGTAGATGGGAACAAAAGCCTTGGAATCTCACTTCTACCTCAGTAGAAGTTGCTCTACTGGAGCAACAAACAGCAAAGCCTAGGTCACTTCCAACCTTTCCGCCTATACCGCTTACTGCTTATGTCTTTTCAAGAACAAACACAGCAACTGAACAATAAATTTGTGGCTTGAACCCTGCTACTGCTTATGTCAGCTGAAGTTCTGTAGCCTGCTTTGCTGAAGTTGAGTCTCCTAGTCCCTTCAACCCTCAAAGCTATCATAAATAGCTTGAAATTCAGCTTGAAAGGCCTATTTTAATTGAATTAATCATCTGAAATGAAGCTGCAAAGCTCTTCATTAAGAAAAAGTCTCATTATTTGCAAACAGCTCTAAAGGGTCTACAGATCACGGATATGTAGGTGCCATTTCAATAGACTTCATAATCTAATGATATTTAGAGAAACTGCTTTCAAACCTTAATTTGAAACTTTGCTGTTTAAAATCTGTGGTTATTCCTTTCCATCTAAATTTTAGTATTCAGGAAGCAGAAACCAAAACCAGTGCAAGCCAATGCAAGTGACAAGCCTCCCAAGCTTTTTAAGCTTTATGCATAGCTTTACATGGTAAGGCCACCCACTCACCAGCTGCAGCTGAACAAGCCATGTGCTAGCAGAGTACAAACAGATATACAGTAAGATACAAGTACATAATCAAATGATAAGTAAATACATCCAAATCTTAAAAAGAAAAAAAAAAAAAAAGAAGAAGAAGAAGAAAAAAAAAAAAAGCTACACTACTTCAAAGTTAGGTTAGGGAATTATTTTACCCATCTTCCTACAGGGCTGGTAGAGTCACACTGAGTCATGCTCTTACCAGTACAGAGATATTGCCCTTTTAAACAGAAAGCTGTTTGTTAGCAGCTGAAAGTTTCAAGTGTTAGTCACTAGTTTGGCACATCAATGGTACACTGACAACTGAGGCAGCAGAGGCACTGAGAAGTGGCAGGAATACTGATTCTGGCACAACTGCGTGTGGAAAAAAATAAGAAATGCAGCCCATGGAGAATTTTCATGGAAGCTGTATTCTGCTGGACCAACCTTTTATTAATAATGTAGCCACAGGGGCTCATTAAGCAACTGCAGACTACCATTATTTTATATAAAGCACAAACAACAGGTAACTGTAAATTATAGTATTTTCCTTTTTGTCAGGAGGCTCTGTTGATTTCACTGGTCACTGAAAATTCCAGCCACCAATCTCTGCTGACCTCTGCTCCAGCACTTTTCTGTTCAGCATGAGTGCCACTTGTCACACAAACCTCAAGTTCTACATCGCAACTCTGAACTGAGGCTTTTCCATTTTGGTTGTGGTTTGCAATACATAACAACATGCATTTATTTTCTCGCAGTAATTGTCATTGGTATCTCTAAAGTCATCTGTAAATCAAGTGAATAAGCTAAAAACAAAACAATAATAAGCTAATTAACAAAACAATAATAAAATAGTAAATAATAATAATAATGTGGTGTGATGTTACTGGCAATACAATGTTACAGCGTTTCATAATGGGACATAAGAGAAAAATTAAGGGAATTCTTCCCAGTTTTGGAAACATGTCCCATCAATGCACACAATTCCTTTCAAATTTTGATCATCTTTCATCCTATTAATTTTGGCTTGTCAAATCAAGCATGCTGATAACATTGAGGAACAAGAGTTAATCGAGCAGCCAGGTGACAAAGACTAATAAATACTTGGATTTCCACCTGGTGAGTTTATTTTAATAGGTAAGGGGAAGTAAGGAAAAGTCAGGCAGGGTGACTCATCAGTTCTAGTGTTGTAAGAAAATTAGATTTTAAGTGAAAAAAGATGTTTCCTAGGAAACTGCATGATCTGCTTGTGGAACATCAAACAAGAGCAATTTTGTAACAACAGCCATGACTAAATTGATCTACTGCACTTCAGACAGCTTTATCACTAAGAGAGAGATTGGGTCCCTTTTATATTTTCTTAGTTACCATCATCAATTTGTCTATTATTTGACTCCTTCAGCTGTTACCTTTCCAACCTTCCCCAAGTACAAGTATGACATTTGCCATTATCTAATTGGAAAGCATGTTTCCCCTTTCTCTTATTTACTTTTTTCTTTTGTAGCATGCTCCAGATTCTGCTGCTGCTACTAAGCCACAAAGGCTCAGTAAGTCCCACTGGGCTTTTAGGCAAGTGGCAAACCTCAGCCCTGCTTACCCAATGAAAAGTGAGCTACACCGTAAGCAACCTCTGGGGTCCTTCCTTGCAATGTTCAATACACTATATATTCAGTCCACCTATGCTGTCTACACTGGATCAAAATCAATGTCTTTCCCTTCACAGTTTGATGTCTACATTCTCATTCCAATAAATTAAAACCCTCCAACTTCGGCTGTTGCATACAACACTTCACATTATGCAAGAGGGATATCAAGTGTTTTAGGTACTAAGGAGGAGAACATTTGTTTTCCTTGATTGCTTCCAATGTAGATAGTTCAATATAAGTCATACATGTATGTGATGTAATGCAAAGTCCTCAGAACAGGACCATGATTTCAGAGAACAAGAACATGCTCATGCTGACTCTTGATGCGCAGAGAGCCAGGGAATCCTTGTAGCAGACAGCTCGAGCTCCTCAATATAACATGAATGGCTTGCACATGTCCTGTGATGCTGAGTAGCATATGCACATCTGTTCAGCAAAGGTTCTTGGACAGTGCTTGGTTTCCTGGACATGCCTCTGCACATTTAGTCTGTGAATGCACATTGAATCCCATGCATCATAAAGCCAGTGGATTTATTTTGTGTACACACCTAATGGCTAAAGCACTCAGACACCTCCTTGACAAAATTTCCTGCCAGAAAAGTAAAATGCATCCGAAGAAACCCAAATGCCTGGTAGCTCTAATCCTGGCCACTCTTGAGCTATCACAATGAATAAGAGGGAATGCCAAAATTAACAGGCAAAATTTAAGTAACCTGCCCAAGGCATTAGTGAAACATTTTCAAAAATACTGATTGCATAAAGAGTAGCAAATGGGGAAAAATAAACTCAAATCCACTCATGCTTGTAAACTTGCCTACTACACAACATGCAGAGATACCAGAAATTAACACATTATATCTCTCTTCTGCAGTAGAGCCACTCTCACCAAAATGAACTGAACACATGAAGAGTATGTGTCTACCTCGTACAAAACTAAGTGAGGTTTTAATACTGCTGCTAATTTAGATGTTCAGATGCAGACAGAGATGACAGCATCCCAAATTCAGAAAGTCCGTTCAAGTACTTGCCTCAATTTGCTGCCCAAAATACACCAATAAATTTTCTAGAAAACTTTGGTTGAACTTTTTCTGAATTCAGTAGCTAACAATTCAATCCCTCAACACAAAATTCTCATCCAACTTTCCCAAAATATTCACTGATGACTACGCATCAGTGAGTCACATGTGGAACTGAGAAGCCTATGTGCAAAAGTGAGAGAAGGCTCCATGTTCAGGATTTGTGGCCCCAGAGTTCAGTAATGAGAGGGAATGGGGAGGATTCAGCCCACTCTAACCAGTCCTTTGGATTTGCAGCAATGATTTTATTATCACCAAAGTTGGAAAATGTCTCTTTTCCAACCTACTAAACAGAACAAAATTTCCCAGATCTTGGTGAAACCAGTGGCAAAGTGTTTAATATCAAGAACACCACTGCCTACCATCATCACCATTCCTAGAGAGCTCAGCTAAAATAGTCTTACAAAGTCCTTTATTCCAGCACTGATTTCCCCAACATGTGCCTTTGGAATGCTTCTTTTCCTTCCTCTTGCAGCTTACAGCTTTGCTCTTAGCTTAAGACATGTTTAGGATTAATGCATTTATTTTAAATGAGGAAGATAAAGTATTTTTAGCCCATGTGAAAGAAGATGATGTATGCTGCAATTGTCAAGTCCCTCTTAAATTGCATGTAGCATATTCTGTAGCTCATGAATATTTAAGATGAATAAATAATTATCCCAGGCTCCTCAACCTGCCTTTCTTTATTAGTTCCATGGGGAGCCAGGAAAGCATTTGTTCTTCTTCAGCCATACAGACAATTATTATATTGCAAAATATCCTTTTTCTACTGTTGTTGTGCTACTATGTGATTCTCTCCTATTGTGGTGTGATGGAATTAACCACTTCCAGAAGAGAGAAGAGTCCCTATTTCCTCACCAGATCAATCCATCAAGCTTGGCAACTTTTCCAAAACATCTCCATCAAAAGCAACTCCTATCTCACTCAATTCCACCCCTATACTCCTGTTTCCAACAGCAGAGAGAGTGGGAAAAAAAAATACAACTGGGCCTTCATCTAAGCACCCTGAATTAAACAGGATTTCAGAGCATCTAGCAGAGATGTGTCTCTCGGCTTCACACAACTCAGTAGGGAAATGATAGGGTCTGAATGAATGCAGGTGTACCCACTTAAACCCATTACTGTAATGACTTGGGGGAAGGGGAGGGTGAGCCAGCAGCCCTCTCACCATGGAATAGTATTGAGCAGAATTTTTACAGTTGCATTACAGCTTATCCTCCTCCCTGTCTCTTTTTAATGCAGCCATATGGTAGGGAGCAGATATGCGCAACTGAATAGCAGGTGAAGAGCCCACGCAGCCTGGCAGCTAGCAGGCCGTGCCCCAGCAGTTGGAGTAGCAGCGTCCAGCCGCCAAGCCAAGGAAAAGGAGCTGCCTCCCAGATGGCCAGGACACCGGCTTTGTCTCCGAGCTTTAGCTTCTTGCTTCTGCATCTGTCAAATCTGTCAACACGGTTCAGTACTGCTGTCACCACCTCCACCTTCCTGCGCTCGGGCATGCTGCAGAGAAGCGGAGGAAGAACATAATCTGCACCTCTAGTGAGCGCTGCATTTTGAGTGCTGTTGTCATGTTATCTGGAGATTAGCTTGCCTTGGAATGCTCTCCTTAAAGAGGGTGTGTGGCATCAAGGCAAAATAACCCACGTAA
The DNA here is from genome assembly GCF_964211825.1 of Aythya ferina. Lineage (NCBI taxonomy): Eukaryota > Metazoa > Chordata > Aves > Anseriformes > Anatidae > Aythya > Aythya ferina. Next base: position 68,473,263 of record NC_140297.1, read on the forward strand.
CTATTGTAATGAATGCCTGTGCTGTGCAGAAGCCTACATTTGTCTAGAGAAAGCGCAATGACAGTGATCTGCCACTTCTACCTTAAGACTCATCTTAGTGCCTAGGCACTGGGGAAGATAAGATTTGGTGAGCACTACAGGCTTTCAAAACAATTGCTAGCTACATTTGGGTTGTGCAGATCCCCCTTTTATTTTTTAATTTTAAATAATGAAAACAATAACATAGCTGGGAGAGTTCTACATGGGGGAGCACTGAGCGGTTATGAGTTTAAAGGCGTGAAATTAGCATGCTGAAGTTAAGGCATGTTACGTACCTATGGGAACGTTCTCATTCAGAAGTAAATTGGCTTAAAGTTCACTGTGGCTTAATATTCCCTGGAAGATCATGATTCCCAAAGACCGTGAGGACTGACATGTAAATCAGCATATTTTAGGGTGCAGCTTGTCAAGATTGCAAAGCCACTTTAGTTTTATTGCTACCACAGCTAGGTAGGGGAGCAGCAGCTCCCTCCCATTCTCCCCATCACACTTTGCTTTGCTTCCTATCCTTTTGCTCTGGCTCTACCACTTCTGACCCCTCAGAGGGCCTGTTCAATTATCTAGTTCAGCAGAAAATTTACAAGCAAAAAAAAGTGATTATATTCAATAACCTGAAAGTAATTTTGAAGTCAACGTGGGGTGCTTTATACCAGGTCCTCATTATGAACTTTTGCTAGGTTATGTTTATGAGCTACAAACCTGCAGGGATTAAAAAACAACAACAACAACAAACAAAAAAAAAAAAAAAAAAAAAAAAAAAAAACAACACTTCAACCAAAGGGATAACTGCAGAAATGTTGGGGTTTAGTTTAGACTACATTAGTCAGAGACAGCATATACCTGTGCTAAAAGACAGCCTGCTGTCTATACTACCCTGTCTCACTGCTTATTCTCTAACATTTTTACTAACATTAAAAAAAAAAGTTCTTCACAGCTAGCCCAAACTTGCTTGCTCAGTTCAGCATTAAATACATGACACATTCTATTAAAAAAGGTCTAGAACTGAGGAAAAAAAGTTCAAAGGAGTGTCTAAAATTAATTCAATAAGAAACAGTCCCTTTACAGCTGTTGCTAGAAGGTGGGAGGAAAGCAGCAACAGATAACAAGGAAATCATTTGACAATGAATCTGGATTTACAATGACAGTGTTCAGATACATTTTGATGAAAGGGAGTGTAATTACTGGTGCAGCTAACTTATTTTGGGGAAAATATTTCATGTTTTCCTCATCAATATCACTGTCCCTGCACTCTGATGAAACAAACTGGGCCAGATCCATAGGCATAGTTTGAGACTGCAAAAACAGAACAAAGATTCACAGGGACAGATGATTTTTGACATTGTCAACTTTGGAAACATTAGGCTTCTGTATCCTCCCTTTTGTTGTGGTAAGTCCAGCAAAGACTGAAGCAAAACAAGCAAGGATTAATCCAGATAAATGCAGGACTGTGTATTTCAACCAAGAAAACCAGCTGCACAAAAGTAGGGGTAGATTTCTATACACATATACTACGTCTGCTTAAGAAAGCCCTTAGAGACCATAAATCATTGGAAGGTAGATCACTTAGGGAAGAGAGGTGAATAGGAGCAACCATTACAGTATGTAGCTTTGTTCACACACTTTTCCTAAGGCACCTGCTATTGACCACTATTGAAAGTAGGACAATGTGTCAGAGGGGCATATTTCCCAATCTGCCACAGCTCTCCTCATGTCCTTTGTGCAATAACTACCCCTGCGCACCAAGCTGGGATGACAGAAGTGCTAGAAGTCTCTTTAGAACATTGGAAAAGGAAACATTTGGATAAGCCAAAGTTCCACTTTGCCCAGACAGGTGGCAAACATACAGTCGGTCCCTTGAAGAACATCTAGGCTCATTCATTACCTTCAGATTGCCAGTGACACCTTTTCGAAATAAAACAAGCCAATTGATGATGAAAATGTTGATTGAGTCATTCTTTTCAGCTATAAAAGATACCTTCATAGAAAATACCGTCTTGAAAGATTGCACCAGGTGTCACTAATGACAAACTGAAGATTTTTCACTGCCAGCTTGAAATGGTTTATGCTGAAAAGCACGTATTACCGATAATAAAGGGCCAAAATTAAAACAGATTTGTCGGTAGTTCTGTGTCAAGCTGAGAGAGCTGAGTGGTGCAGTTGATGTGCTGGAGGGCTGTAACAGCATGCAGTTCAACAAGGCAAAGAACAAAGCTCTGCACTTGGTTTGGGGGCAGTCTCAAACATGAACAGTCTGGGCAACTGGTGGATAGAGAGAAGTCTTGATGAGAAAGGCTTGAGAGTATTGATGTACAAAAACCTTACCATGAGCTGGCAACAGGTGATTGCGGCCCAGAAAACCAACTGTAACCAAAGAAGTGTTGCCAGCAGGCCAGAGGTGATTCTCCCCCTCCGTTCTGCTCTCATGAAGCCCCATCTGGAGTGCTGCGTTCAGCTCTGGGGCCCCAGCACAAGAAGGACACAGACCTGTTGGAGCAGGTCCGGAGGAGGACAACAAGGATGATCAGAGGACTGGAGCATCTCTATGAAGAGAGGCTGAGAGAGTTGGGTTGGGGTTGTTCAGCCTGGAGAAGCCTGTTCGCCTTTGGAGAGACTGCATCGTGGCCTTCCAGTATCTAAAAGGGGGCCTACAAGAAAGTAAGGGTAGATTTAGATTAGATATTAAGAATAAATTCTTCACTGTGAGGGTGCTGAGGAACTGAAACAAGCTTCCCAGAGGTTGCAGGTGCCCCCTCACTGGCTGTGTTCAAGCCCCGGTGCCCCTGTCCATGGCATGGGACTTGGAAGAATGCAATCTTTAAGGTCTCTTCTAACCCAATCCATTCTCTTATTCTATGATTTCAGCTCAGATTCTGCAGAAGTCCATTTCTTTTAATCACTTTCATCAAGAACTTAGGTCACAGACTATAAATATTACACATAATATACTGATACCACCAAGCCGTTTTTCAATTACTTTGAAAAAGAAAAAATCAAGTGTCAGCAACAAGAAAGTGCAAAGTGCTGAATTTATTAAGGCAAAATCAAGTGTAAAACTGAGAAACCAATGTAGGCAACTGTTGTGAAGAAAAGGATTTGGAGTGCTACATCACAGACCACTGACTCATTTCTAGGATGATACATAAAGGCAGATACCACTTGGAGATGTATTAACATAATCACCCAATGCAAGATAAGGATGGTAATTATTTATTCTGTTCAGTACTGTTGAGACTTCAGTTGCAACACTGCATTCTGATTTGAGAAGGATGAAGCCAAATGAAAGAGCAGAGGGGAGCTACATGAAAAATGACATCTAAGGAAAGAAAAGGAAACTAAAGAGAATCACAGCAGAAGAGAGTCAATGACAATGCAAAAAGTTGTTTTGGAGAGCAAGGTAACCAGTCATTCCCATGTCTAGTGGGGAGACAGGACAAGAAAAGATTAGCTAAATTTCAAGCAGATAAGGTTTAGGTTAGCTACTGGGAGAAGCTTTTTAACTGCAAGGATTACAAAGGATTAAAAAAGATACTCAGAGCTCTGTGGATATTTACCCTTAGGGATTTTGGGAATGGGTTTAACAAACCTTTGCCGGGGTGGTGTCAGTTATAAAGACACTTGGCACTTCCAGAATTTAAGTGTTGGACTGGATAATCTCATAAAATCTCACATTGCTAGAAACTCTAAATACTATCATTTCCCTGCTGAGGATAATGGAAAAGTCTGTATTTAAAACATTTGGGATTTTAAGTAGAAAATGAGCTAATAAAATTAATAAAAAAAAAAAAAGCTTAAAATATCTAGAATAAAAAAGTCACTCAAGAATGATTTCAAATAAGATGCTGAGATTAAGAAATATGAAGGACATTATTTATGAAAATCTAATTTGGTCTCTAGTGGATGTGATGTCTGAGTCATATGAGTAGGTTTGGGGTTTATTTTGGGTAAACTGAGAGCAATTTCTTCTGGAAAACAATGTTCATCAATATAATATCTACAGCTAGGTGAAAAGAGAAAGGATGTCTTGCTTTTTGATTTCTGATATTTGATATCTATAAGCAGGATTACACTTTCAATAGTGAGCATACAAAGTTACTTGGTATTAATGCTATAAAAGAGAAGTCAAGGCATGCTGGTGGCTGAACAAATGGGCCACAGTGAGAGATTCCTTTCTTTAGTCAGTAGTAAAGGTAATTCCGCTCAACCAAGTATCAAAACCTCTCTCCAGGATTCAAGTATAGCCAGATAATGGGAAGTGAAGGGGTCCAACTCCCACTCAAAATTAGTCTTACAAGAGGATATAATTTTGAGCTTGCCTTCCTTCTACTTTCAGGAGGGTCTGTTTGCACACTGGATTGACTTTTAATACCAGAAGAAATCATGGAACCCACAGTGAATTCAGGCGTAGTGTATTAGAAATTTCAAGTCTAATTTTTGTAAGAGACCTATAACATACATGTATTAGTAATGCAAAGTGAAAGCTATAAAACAATGGCACTATTTCTATAGTACTCAAGTCAAGCCACATTGTTAAATAAACCCATATATTATTTTGCTGTAATTGTTTCACACAATACTAATTGCTATGAAAAAACAGACAGAGAGGGGTGAATGTTCATTACCACAGCCTCTCTATTAATTAGCTGAAGCATAGCAGAAGCTATGTCAGAAGCAAATGGAGAAATGTCAAGTCATTCTTAAGGCTGAAAGAATGTCCTTTAAAAAAAGGATAATAAATGATCTCTTCAGCACATCTATGAGTCATATGAAGCCATTAATGACACTCAGGTGAGCACAGTATTTTCCCCCCAGCCCTTACATCATCTTCATCTATGGACAAAAAAGAAAGCTCCCCAGAAGAAAAACAGTGCATTTTTCTGTCTGTTAGAGTTTTCTCAGTGAAAGCCTGAACAGTTTTGAGGTTGTCCCAAGGCATTCCAAGAGAATCATTTAAATTAAGAAGGGTAAGAAATGTGCATATTCAAAAATAACCATGAGCTGTATATTTGTTTAGAACTATGTCCCCCTTGTGGATGAGTCTAGGGACTGCAGACGTGGATCAAAGGAAGAAAAAAAAAAAAAAAAAAAGTCTCTTTTAAGCATCATGTAAAGGCTATTTCCTACCGAATATAAATCCTTCTGCAACTTCATAGCAAATTGCAAAGTGGGAAATTGTAGCTCAATTCTATTTTGAAAGGAGCGTTCATGACTCAGAACTGATTTTTGCTTTAGTATGGAAAGAAACTACTTTAAAAAATTACCTATATTACTAAGACAAATCACACTCAATACCAGAGAGTCTGCCAGTCAGAAACATCACAATTTGCAATGGGCAATAGGCCAAGAGCCACAGGCCAACAGAATAAATACCCAACATTCCCTTTAAACATTACGTCCCTCCCTCTATGGACGACTCCTCTGCACAAATGGGGTAAGTGGAGACAAACAGCAGGAGCATCCATTGCCTTCCCAATGCACTCTGAGGTAAACACTCCCCACACACCATCACCTATCATCTGGTACAGCCAAATTACTTCTATCAGATTACATTCCCATCTATATCAAATGGGGAAATTTTGCTCTGTGTAAAAAGTACCTTACAAACAAACCTAATTACTCAGCTGCACATTGCATGAAGCAAGATAATAGAGCAGTATTTACATTTCCTAGAGAGTACCACTGCTACATGGCAGGGAACTCAGCTCATGTTGCTGCCTTTGCCAGAGCACTTCAGAACAGTAGCAAAATACTATTCTGCATTTAGCAAGGTGTAAGTTTTGTAATTCTTGTATTTAATTTTTAAAATTGAATAGTGCCACAGAAGCAAGAGTACTCTTAACCCAATCACAGTTGTTATAAAAGTCATTTTGGAATGACTTTTGGGATGATTTCTCACAACTAAATATTGATTAATGAACAGATTCCCTGCTATGACATTCAGTTTGAAAGGGCATGGTAGTATTCATGCTTCCAGAAGTACTAGATTAGAAAACCTCAAACATTTGGGGCCTGGCTAAGTATTTCTTGAATGAAATCTGCTAAGCATAATAGGTTTCATAACGATAGTTATATATTGCAAATAATGTCACTATATTTCATAAAAATATCATCGTAATTTTATAGACTTTTCCCCTTATTTTTCTTTTTATATGTTCTTTAATATCATAGTCAACAGAAAGCTGTAAGAACTGCAGCACATCTCAAACAGAAATTCCAGTGAGGGAGGAATCGCCATGGACATGTGTGGTGGTTTTACCGTGCTGGGCAGCTAAACCCCACAACCGCTCTCTCACTCCCCCTCCTTTAGATGAGGAGGGCGAGAAGTAAAGCAAAGAACAACTCACGGGTTGAGATAAGGATAATTTAATTAAAGGGAAATAATAATAACAATTAAATAAAGACTACCATGAACTAAACAATTTAACTAAGGGGAAATAAAAAGGGAAAGGGGAAAAGGGAGGGGAAAAGGAAAAATAAAAAGAAGGGAGGAAAACAAACAAACAAAATAAATGAAGGCTATGTGGAAGTGCAGAGGAAAGAAATTACTCTCTACTTCCCACAAATGAGCGATGATTGACCACGTCCTTGAAGCAAGGCCTCAACACATGCAGCCGGTGTTCGAGAGGAGGACCCACATTTTCCCAACGAGAGCCCACCCCTCCCCTCTTCTTCCTGTTTCCACCTTTTATTGCTGAGTGTGACATCACATGGTATGGAATATCCCTTTGATTGGTTTAGGTCAGCTGCCCTAGTGATGTTTCTCTCCTCACTTTTTGCCCACCCCCTAGGAGGGTTAGAGAAAGGCCCAATGCTGTGCCACTGTTGCTCAGCAGTAGACACAACACTGGTGTGATAACACTGCTGTTCCAGCTACAAGTACAGAGTACGGCACTGTATGGGCTGCTGCCGGGAAAGTTAACATTCCAGCCAGACCCAGTACAACATGTTACCTGCATTTAGATCCCTCTGAGAAGGCATATTTCTCTGGTTACAGTTCCACCTTTCCAACATTCATCAAGACATCCTTTGAAGCAGGGGCTTGGTGCTCATGTCACCTTGGAGCACAAACTTAGAGTCCCATTTGTCCTTGCAAAAGGGATCAAGAAATCTCTCCTGTCTAGCTGTAGATACAAGTCTCTGCAAATACAGAGGTGATCAGTAGGGGCAACCTAGACCAAAATCAGATTTGAGGATGCAGGCAGATGGCAAATAAATGCATTTGTAGCAAGTTTATAAACATTTCTAAACATTTTCCGGGACCTGCTTAGGAGTATCTCATGGGCTAAGTTGCTAGAAGGCAAGAGTGTATGTGAGAGCTGGGCTACATTTAAACAGCACATCTTCCAATGTCAGGATCAGTGCATCCCTAAGAGTAGGAAATCAGGGAAGGGGGTGTGAGAAACACTCTGTAGCCAATAACTTAGGCTCAGGCGAGGATCTCAGTGAAGTAGTAATTTATTCGCGATTACAATGGCGGGCGCTCCACAAGCAGGAGAGAGCACATCTACTAGTTCCAAAACACAGTTTATATACTTTTTGATGACAGGACCCTCCCCTGTTTCCCCACTGAGTGGGTAATCCAGGTTCACAATCTATCTGATGCTTCAAAAACAATGCATGGCCTTCAGTTGCCGGCCTGTTAAATTTCAAATTTCTTCTGACATTTTTACTGCTTGAAGTGGTAATGTTTCTTCACTTATCTGACTTGACTTGACACCGTGATTTTCACCTAATTGTCCTAAGGAGTCTGGTTGTCTGCATTTTACAAGGTCACCTGCTAAGCTTTCTTATCACTGTATGCATATCTCAGTACCACATTCCTTCCTTCTAAACAATGTAACTCTGCAAAAACAACATTTCTATTCCCACAGGGGGCAGGAAACCTGCGTGGATCATGGATGAGCAAGGAGCTCATCGATAAGATCAAAAGGAAGAGGATGGTTTACGAAATGTGGAAAAGGGCCTGACCTCTTGGGAGGAGTATAGAAGTGTTGTCAGGGCCTGCAGGGACATGACAAGGAAGGCTAAAACCCACCTAGAGATGAGGCTTGCAAAAGAGATAAAAGATAATAAGAAGGGTGTGTGTGTTTTTTTTTTTCAAGTACGTAAACAGTAAAAGGAAGACTAGGGATAATGTGGGTCCCTTGCTGAACTAGGGGGGTGTCCTGGTAACAGGAGACACTGAGAAGGCAGAGATACAGAATGCTTTCTTTGCTTCAGTCTTTGCTTCAAGGACTTCCTCCCTGGGACTCCTCAACTCTGGAGGGAGGAGAAAGAGTCTGGGAAGTGGAGATCTCCCCCCTTGTTGGCAAGGGAGTGGTTCGGGAGCATCTGAGTGGGCTCAACACACACAAATCCAGGGGTCCCAATGGGATGCATCCATGTGTGCTAAGGGAGTTGGCAGAGGTGATTGCCGAACCGCTCTCTATCATCTTTGAAAGGTCCTGGAGAATAGGAGAGGTGCCTGAAGACTGGAGGATAGCCAATGTCACTCTGGTCTGCAAGAAGGAGGATCTGGGAAACTACAAGCCAGTCAGTCTCACCTCTGTCCCTGGAAAGGTGTTGGAACAGCTTGTTCTGGATGCCATCTCCAAGCAATTGGAACAGAAGAAGGTTATGAGGAGTAGTCAGCATGGATTCACCAAGGGGAAGTCGTGCTCAACCAACCTTGTTGCCTTCTATGGTGGCATCACCAGCTGGGTAGATGAGGGGAGAGCAGTGAATGTCATCTACTTTGACTTTAGCAAGGCTTTCGATACTGTCTCCCATGACAGCCTGATAGCAAAGCTGAGAAAGCATGGGATAGAGGAGTGGACAGTAAGGTGGGTTGAGAACTGGCTGACTGGCCGAGCTCAGAGTCTGGCTGGAAACCTGTGACTAGCAGTGTTCCCTAGGGGTCATTGCTGCGTCCAGTCTTGTTCAACATCTTCATTGACGACCTTGATGAGGGAATAGTGTCTGCCCTCAGCAAGTACACTGATGACACAAAGCTGGGAGGAGTGGCTGACATGCCAGAAGGCTGTGCTGCCATTCAGCAAGACCTGGACAGGCTGGTGAGATGGGCAGGAAGAAACTAAATGAGGTTTAATAAGAGCAAGTGTAGAGTCCTGCATGTGGGAAGGAACAACTGCATGTATCAGTACAGGCTGGGGGATGACCTGCTGGAGAGGAGCTCTGAGGAGAAGGACCTGGGGGTCCTGGTGGATGGCAGGTTGACCATGAGCCAGCAGTGTACCCTCATGGCCAAGAGGGCCAATGGGATCCTGGCACACATTAAAAGGAGCGTGGCCAGCAGGTCAAGGGAGGTGATCCTCCCCCTCTATTCTGCCCTGGTCAGGCCTCACCTGGAGTACTGTGTCCAGTTCTGGGCCCCCCGTTACAAAAAAGACAGAGATCTCCTGGAAGGAGTCCAGTGGAGGGCCACAAAGATGATACTGGGCCTGGAGCATGTTCCCTATGAGGACAGGCTGAGAGAGCTGGCTCTGTTCAGCCTGGAGAAAAGAAGACTGAGAGGGGATCACATCGATGTGTATAAATACCTGAGGTGTGGGAGACAGAGGGATTTGACCAACTTCTTTTCAGTGGTTTGCAGGGACAGGACAAGAAGTAATGGTCACAAGATAGAGCACAGGAAGTTCTGCATCAACATGCAACAGTACTTCTTCACAGTGAGGGTGGTGGAGCATTGGAACAGGCTGCCCAGGAAGGTTGTGGAGTCTCCTCTGGAGATATGTAAGGCCCTTCTGGATGCCTACCTGGGCAGCCTGCTCTGAGGAACCTGCTTTGGCAGGGGGGTTGGACCTGATGATCTTTCGAGGTCCCTTCTAACCCCTTCAGTTCTGTGATTCTGTGATTTGGGTGGGGGTCCCTTGGAGCACTCAGAGAAACCAAGAAGCAGCCTCTGCATGGATTAGCAGCCACAAGCAGATAGCAAGCATGGCTAGACATCCCCTTCCTGGAGCATTTCTGAGTAGCTGTGCATATAGGACCACATCTACCCAGCACAGCTTAAAGCCCATGACACCACATGCAGAGTGCAAGCAGTACTATTTCTAAAGGTACAAATGTGAAAAGTCTGTTACCTCATCATACTCAATTTTTCTCACTTTTCAAAAGCACTTATTGTATATATTTCATTAAAACTGTTCCAAGCTTAAAAAGCAGAGCTTTTAAAATTTTTCTGTGTAGGTTACTTATCTTCTGCTCCACTAATTGAAAAGGGTTCCTAGATCTAACCCGTAACTTATTAAATTATTATAAGGCACTCTTATTTGATTAGGAGTTCCTTATTTGATCAGGAGTTCCAAACAGAGAGAAAACAAGACAGAAAGATCTCTTTCATGGAAGTAGCACTGCTATTATTTATCACATTGCTGCCCCCTCTCCACACAGCAGGATGTGTGAACTTGAATTACATTCCTTTACTTCTTGAAAAAATAAAACAGCATTTCTAATAGGCTATCAGAACTGCTTTCCCACAAACAGATCAATTCCAGAATTCCCTTTGGAATGCTACTTTCCCTGTTTTATGCTATTTCTTTATAAATGTGTAATACCATCTTATTATGTATATACCTATATAGATAGAAACATGTCTGAGTATAGGACAAATAGGGAGAACCAGCAAACATCAACTGTCCATTAGCAGGATTTTTGACACTCTCACATGACATTTCCATATTATGTGGCTAAAAAATTGATTAAATGAGCCTGTTAAAAATGGCATACAACACAAAACCATGCTTTGAATACTTATTGGTGGCTTGCCATTAATCTAGCAAGTACAACAAGATGAACTCCACAAGATACTAGCCTTGATCTAAAGATTGCCATTGATGACTTCCATGATGCAGTAAGGAAGCTTATTCACAACATGTAAATAACAGCAGTATAGTGGAGATTTAAGCATGTTTGAAACATGATCACAGTTCAAAAGTAATGACAAGATACAGATGATATTAAAAAATACAATATACTAATCAGTAAAGGCAATTGTTTTAAGAAGTAATCAAACTACATACAGAAGACAGGAAAAGTGGCCAAGTAATAGTTTTGCAGAAGGGATGGAGTAGATGTGAGCGATTATCAATTACAAGCTAATGTAAAGCAAGACTGTTATGCCATTTAGAAAAAGCCAGTTATCTTGAGATCCATAAACAAAAGTATTGGTTGCAAGCCAAGTCCTTCAGTTTATCATATTTCTTTATCATTCTGCTATTTTCCGTTTGGCATACATGACTGGCCCAAACAATAACTACAAGTTTTGCATCCTAGCAGAGTAGAAAGACATCATCTTCCTATCAATCATGAATAAATATAGAAACAGAAGCAGCAAGTTTTCTGCCTCTAGGACATTCTCAACCTAAAATAAAATGTTGAAATATCAACATACGTTCACAGAAATTCAAAACTTTTCTTCAACTGTACACAAACATTCTGCTTAGACAAGATTCCTATACAAATGGCTAACATTAGATCTACACTTTTGATATTACATCGTATGCTTTACATCATTGGAGAGGGTTACCTGTTGGTAACACAAACATCTAGATTACCAGTTGTGTTATGTCGTGTCTGGGCTTTGTATGGAGGGGTTGTAAGGAGTGCACTGGAGTTTTGTTTTGAACTCGTTCCAGAGAAGAGAGGGAATTCCTAGCTGTGAGGTTCTAACCCTGTCCTGGATACAACATATAACACAGTCAGCACTGAAGTTACTAGCAGCTAGAGCAATGCACTATGAGTTGTGTTATTAGCAGCATATGCTTAAAAATGAAGTTGAAATTTGAGTAGCTAAAGCTGCATATCTATATTTCCTTCTCAGTAGGAGATCAACAATTCACCCCGTGCATTATAATTGCTTCCAGTTGATCAAGTTTGTTTGCAGATTCTGACTCCCCTCTAGTGACTTGCATGTGGCTGCAGGCAGAAAAGGGAACACTTGTGATGTGTGCATGACAATGTGACATTGATAATGAAGAATGGGTGATTCTACTATTAGACTTTCAAGACATTAAGCATGGGCTTGAACAAATACAGAGTAGAATTGCCTTGAAGAATATGTAAAATAAACTAGTTCCACGTTTATTGTCATACCCAGTCACTTAGCAATGGTGCAAAATATGGTGTAACTGCATTTTTTAGAATGACAGTAGGTGGTCTACAGAATGTCATGACTAATTCCAACACTCACAGCCTACCCATGGTCATCATAGAAGTTAATGATGGATTGTTAGAAACTACTTCAGCCTTAGGCAAAGCCCTGGAAAGTTAACTGCTAGGACAGCCTCTAATAAGTGGAGGGAAAAAAAATAAACCCAGTTTAATGGCTATTTGGGGAATGCAATTTTCTTCTGCTAATCAAGAGAAAGTTTGCTATGCTATCATCCTGTTTTAAAATCAGGCTCAGGTAGTAGCATTGAGTCCAGATCAGGGATCAGTGCATTTCCGTCTTACAAATAATTGTGACAGATGGCAAGAACACATCAAAAATCTTACAACTCATTTATCATTATTTTGAATTTATTTTAATAGCTAGCAATAGTAGGTGACTGTCAGCAGATTTTGGTGAAGATCATACACAAATATCACTTCACCTCACTAGGATTTCTTACTGAAAGCCAGCTCTGCACTAATGATACTTAACATCGTTATTTCCTAATGAAAATAACTCTGCCTCTATTCACTAAACAGAGTAGCCTAGTTTAAGTCACGATAGTCCTGTCTCACTAAAAGACGGAAGACAAACAGCAAAAATTCAGTTCATACCTAGTTTTCCAGCTTTCCTAGGCTACAAAATTCTTAATCATTAGATATTTAATGTTTACTTTGGAAAAATGCCTTTTATCTGAAGAGAAAACAAGTGGCCAGTTGTGCAGGTGCTATAGAATAACCTAAGAAAGCATATCTTACCTAAAAAGCATATCTTTTTGAGGGCATGCTGCTTGTTAATCTGTAGTCTAAAACAGATATTCTCTAAATCATAAAACATTGACTCCAAAATCAGTCATTTAAGTTGTTAATTTTAGTGGAGACTGAGGACAATATACAGTGAATGTACAAAAAAAAAAAAAAAGGTGTTTCTCAGAGCAGCCAAGCACTGGGCTGCTATGCAGGTCTATTTCCAGTTGTGTTTATATAATACATACAGGGCAAATGGGCCTGACTCCACAAAGCCATTTATTTGTAGCTCTTCTCCTGTAGTTTTTCAGCTCTAATTCTGTAACTCAACTTTGCAGAATAAGCAAGCTTAAGCAAAAAGGCCTAAAAGCTACTAGTAAATCAAGATGAAAAATTAGTCAGTGGAACTCCAGGGACAGCTTACACACTTGGATACACTCAGGTGCTGTCAACTAATGAGGGAGAACATCTTGCTACTGATAATGAATGAAAGAAAAATAAAAAGAAAAGGTGTCTCCCACAGTGGTTTTATGAAAGACCCTTCCTACCCGTCAAAAGGCTAAGAACTTAATGCTAACATGAAAGTAATCTCATAAGGATTGATTCAAAGATCGAAGCCGTAATTCCTTTAAGTGGTATATTCTTTATTGCAGCGCTGGATGCACGGGGGATCTCTCCACCTATCGTGCATACCCAAAGCAAAAAGCAGTCTTGAATTTATACAATCAATCTATCAATATTCTACAAGCACCTATACATATGCATTACCTATCCCCACCTTCCCTCGCTTCTCATGCTAATTAGCCTTTTGGCACCTTGCGCCTGCGTAGAGCCTTCCAAGAATTGTGGGCAGGGGTCTTTGGGACATGGGCAGGGGTCTTTGGGAGGAAGACCCCGAGTCTTCCTCACAGTGTACTTTTCACCTTTGGTCAGGAATCTGCTGAATTGGCAGGTTTCTTAATTGCAAGAGCTGGTTGTTGCTAATTCTTCCATTTGTTGTATCTTTATAATGAATTCCAATGTCCAGTTTTGAGATTTATAGTCCTTACGTTTGTTTCTCTGTCCGTCTGCCGCTTCCTTATCATGAGTTCCAGTGTCGTGTTTCGAGATATACAGTCCATGTCTGGGGATTGTCCTTGCCTCCCCAATGCCTCCCCAATACCTCCTTAATCAGGATCCTAGTTTACCTGGCATCAGTCAAGTTCCATACCTCATTTCTGCAGAGAGGCAGGAGAGTATCTTAGTAGATATGTTCCTAAGCCATCAATCTGCAGACTGTCTGATTTCCAAATTCAGCCACAGTTACTGTATGGAACTGGAAAGAGCCATTCTGGTTGAATGCTCAATCTAATCACTGTTTGTAAGAACTTCAGTGTAGTTAATAACAGTTAATAACAATTTAGATGGAAACAAAGTAATCTAACCTTACAAATCAGTTATTTGAAAAGTTCAGGCAGTACACCATGAAGTACCTTCAAATCATCATACAACTGATCTGTTGGACAAATACTGTAAGAAATCAAGGGAGTTATTTTGGACTCATGCTGATAAAACTGAGAGCAGAATTTAATTATTTATGAATATTCTTTTCAAATCTCAATAGGGTTACTAAATCAGATTATATTTTTGAAGATCAGAAAAATATACACAACACTGAATTATGCCAGAAGTCCACAAGAAATTCAAGGCAACCTAGTTGCATACTTCACAAAAATAAGATTCTTTTCTCTTAATTTGCTCTTCTATTTCCTCTGTCTCCAGATTCTGTTCATTAAAAATGACTACACTTAAAGGGATATAGTTAACTAAATTTTTAGATATCTGTTAAAGTTTTTCACTAATTCTCTGGCAGAAAATAAATTTATCACGAAAAGTGTGCATTGAAACAGTCCATAAAATGGAGGAGGTCTCTCAAGTCTTTGTCTATTTATAGCTAAGTCAATGTTCAAGTTTGCTATTTCATACTTATACAGTTGAATCTATTCAAAGAGAAATCATTTTAAGTCTGCTGCTTAAGGTACAAGAGTAGCAAGAGTTTCTTAGACGTCTGTTGGGAAAGCTTGAAAAAGGATTAAAACCTGGCTTTAACTACACAAGTTGTGTTTGCTTTTTTTTTTCCCCATTGTGAAAGTTGGTGTCAATATATTAACTTCTGTCAAACTGGCTTCTAGAAATACTTCTAAAATTTGTCTCGTTCAATCCTTCCCTTACTAGGGACAGTGTACTATATGAAAATCCTAGTATAGATAACTGAATCTACTAGTAAGTGGTCTGGCAGTCACTTTTTACTACTGTATAACTGGCAAATTGAGGAAAGATTTCACAATAAGTAGCTTATTGTACAAATAAAAACATCCTTTTCCAGCTACCAGAACATCTACTGTTCAGCAGAGCATGCCGCTCTTTTTCTAAGCATATTCATTATTCAAAGTAACCACTGTGGCAAGTAAGTACATAAATGTATATATATACACACATGTACATAACAAATCCATGGATTGGAAACAGCAGTCTACATGCATTTACGTCTTGAGATATGCCAGTTCTTAGTGACCAGTTAAAAGTGTCTGTGAATGAAGAAGTACCCATCCACTTTATGTGCACAGGGCTCAGATGACTAAGAAATTTTTGCCTGAACAAATTTTAAAAGGCACATATGAAGAGAAATGGAACGGAGAACATCATAGTCAGTTCATTTGAAGGCTGGAGTATATTCTTACAGTGTACTTGGATACATTCTTTGAGTGATTGTGTATAGATACATACCTTAAAATCTATATTATCTATGAATGTATATGCAAGACCAAGCAAGCATTCTTGTGTCTGACAAAACTATTTTGATCTCTTATAAGGAGGATGTGACCAATAAAAATCTATAGCCCCAGAACGTGCTGTAAAGTTATTTCTTCTTCAGCACTATAGTTCTCTTCAGCATTCGGTTTCTCCTATAATTCCCCATGGTTTAATCCTTTTTTCTTTCCTTCCTTTTCCAAAAATACCCTCCAAAGTTACCAACAATTGCCAAAGGCCAATTGTGCTGAAAATATAGGCTATTACTCTCAGAGGAAAAAGCAAAAGGAGTTGTTTCATCTAACATTGCTAAATTAGCCACGTTTTTCCAAACTGTTTGACAGATTTCATTCTCAGTACATGACACCATACTTTACTCAAATGAAGTCTCCAATAGGGTAAAAATAGCAGCCAAGAGTAAGTTCAGGCCCCTTGGGGTCTTTCACTCCTGTTACAGAGAAGACTAGATGAATTTTAAAGAATCAAATGAGTAATGTTTCTAAGGAATTTGGTCCAAAGCCAACGTAAAACTGGAGAGTAATAACTTCTAATTGGAGAACATCTATAACCAACTATCCAGTGGCATTCTTAAGCTGCTTTAGCATTTAAGAAAATTCTGCATTGCATGTTATGATACTTTTCTATAACAATCTAGCCATGATAGCCAAAAACTCTTTTCTTTTAGATAACATGTTCCCTAACTATCAGATCTTTCACACTGAAAATTGAGATGGCTACAGTTTACTTTTCAACGCAGAAGTAAATTCTGAAGCACCTATCTGTGCCTACTCATACTTCCAATATTGAGGAGAAACATTATGATTAAACAAAACTGAGTAGTGTTAGCCTTTGCTAGATGAATTCATAATAAAGGCTAGATATGACAAAGTTAAAACCTTATTGAGATGTGATTTTTCAGAGGCAAAAAGACATGACCTAATGCCAAATTATAACATCCACTAATACCCAGTTCCATTTCCATATCTGAAAATCTCTTGTAAAAGCCCTGATAATTACTTTGAAGAAAAAAAAAAAAAAAAAAAAATCATCCTGTTAAATGCATAAATCTTTTCCTTGTGAGTAATCCCCAGTTGTGACTGTCTGCCACTTACAATTTTGCATGTGTTTTTTTTTTTTTTCATTAAAAAACATGCTCCTTGTCCTAGAACTCCAATTCCAAATTCTCAGTCTTTAGAATCACAGCATCTATTTATTTCACAGCTATCAATGCTTATACTAGAGAATCAACAGAGCTTCACAGAATGAACATACACTGAAACCACTGTTAAAAGTCTCAAAAGTTTTGCTAACTTCAATGTTAAAAACACAGGGCAATTAAAAAAAAAAAAAAAAAAAGCTTACCCAACAGAACAAATAAGAAGGATAGTATTGATATTATCTTCTCTACCCATTATAGAAAATAGGACTTCACAGAAATAAAAAGGTCCCTTTGTTACCAATCCTATATTTAACGCAGATCAAAAAATCCCATCCAAGCCACTGTCACCATTATGCAAAATACTAGAATTGGTTCCAGAGAGTTTAGACCAAAGGTAGGATTCAACACAACATAAATGAATGTATATCCTACTTTAACAAAAAATTATCTAGAAAAGCAATACCAGAGCCATTGACTAGCAATAGCAGCATTTACCAAGAGCACCGTATTTGAACCACAGCTTAATGGGTTCCAACAGAAGATGTTCTCCATTAAATTCCCTTATAAGGCTCTTAAATACTGCTGTGATCCAGCATGAAGAATAAACATTCAATCATATACTTCCCCACCTGATATTCCTGAGTTTGATGGCTTTAAGGCATTACCTTTTAGTTCTTATGAAAATTTTCTGAGCTCTGAACACAAGCAACTTTATATACACATATGAAATGTACATCTCTTGTTTGCTTCTTGAAGAACTTCTCTACAGGCTTCAGCAAACCTTTTTGTAGGCTGATTGCTAGCAAGAACTCAAAGTTCATGTGTCTGTCCCTTCACATAATGGTGTAGCTGAAACACAAGCCAAAGTGTTTAAAGAAAATTATTACATAAACACTTTGATTTCGGGACAAGATATCAGTCCAGAAACAATTACATTCATTCAAAATTTCCATGCATATAAAAGCTATTGAACATGCCCCAGTATCTGATTATACATCACAATGATTCCACTGATTAGGTGACTTTTCCAAACAAGTAAGAATGCCTGTTTTCAATTGTACTTTTCTGCACTTGATCATTCTCTGTGTTCTGATGCTTTTTTTTTTTCTTTCTTTTTTTTTTTTTTTAATTGAATAGTCAAGGTTAAAATTCTGGGGAAGTATTTAGGTTATGTGAATCTTTAACAATGGTCAGTGATTAGCAAGGCTTTTTACATATTTAATGATGTAGTTACTAATAATGTGTTCAGCATGCATATTAAGTGCTGAAGTGGTTACCTGCCTCTGATATTTTTTCCTGGCGAACAGAGAGGTACATGCAGTGGATGGACATGACAAAACTCAATGAGCAGCCATTTTTTGTAACTATTGAAAGTACTGTATTCAGAGGACTCAAAAGTGCAGAATAATTTTAACTTGGAATAGACATCCACAGGCATCTAATTCAGCCTTGTGCTCAAAGCAAGGCCAGCTTAAAAGTCTGATTGTGCTGCTCAGAAACTTGTCTAGTAACATTTTGAAAATCTTCAAGTGTTCAGATTTCACAGTCTCTCTGGGTCCTGCTCCAGCACTTAACCAGTCTCATGGTGGATATTTAATATATCTTTTTAGACCTTACATATGCAACCTTGTTGCATCATGTGATGTGTTTTGGACTTGCATTGCTGAGAAGAGTCTGGCACCATCTTATCTACAATTTCACATTAGGTAGCTGCAAAGAGCAAAGTGATCTTCCATTACCTTCTCTTTCTGGCTGAACAAACTGAGCTCCCTCAGCCTTTCTTCGTATGTTCCAGTCCCAATCACCTCAGTGATCCTCCAGTGAACTTGCACCAGTACATCAACAACTGCTTTGTGCTAGAAAGGACTGGAAGGAAATGGACAGATGATTTTCTAGCTACTGTTTCATTTCTAGATACTGTTTCATGAGTTTCATTGCCAGAGAGAGGGAAACAATTGCTTCCATCAACTCAGCCCAGTATTCAGTTATCTGTCACTCCCAAAGGAGCACTATGGATTCATACCTGTAAGGAATGTTCCAGCAATTCATGTCAATAAAGGGCTTGAAGGGTAAACGTTGAGTCTCTGATATCTGGGAATAAGAGAACAAAGGGGCTTCAGAATAACTGCTAACTATTGCGACTATTGCAAGGGACGCTGCGCAGGTCTGTGACATCGGGCCAAGATGGACAAAGGAGAAGGACAAAGACAAAGCCTGGGAGGAAGACTACGAGCCTTCAGCACGAGAGATCCCCAGAGGGACTACCGGAGACTGATACGCATACGCCAGTGGGAGGGTTCAGATTCCGGGAACTAATTATAATAACCCTGCCTTTTCTAGAAGTAGTAATGAATATGTATTAGCCTAGGAGCATAAAAACCAGACACCTGATGTAACGTGTGTGTGTGTGTTGGAGGAGCCCAGACTCCCTGCGCACCCAGCGCTGTTTACTTGCCTTTTATTAACCCCATAAATAAACCTTATAAAGCTAAGTTGACTCGCAATTTATAACAATTTGGTGACCCTGACATGATCCTCTTGGGTCCCGAGGCTGTGAACGGCTAAGGGAGGCACCCCCACCCTTGTTTCGTTGTGGCCCTTTGCTGGGAGCAGTACAGAGCCCAGCAGGATTACAAACATAAGAGGCACGTAAAGAACAAAGAGCTCTCCTATCCTCTGGTTTAAACCCGTAATTCTGCGCGCAAAGATCCGAAGATTTATCGTTTCGTGAGTATGCCATTCGGTTGGGTGGATTCGGTTGTGTGACCGTGTGTAAGGGTGTGATTGAGACCGAACTCAGTTCTGAAATGAGTGTGGAGGTCTTCTAACCACAGTTCTGACATCCCGCGAGGGACTCAGCCAGTGAAGGACCGAAGTGATCGTTCTAAGTATTTATGGGTGGGATAACACTCACAAGACACCTTTAGATACAGGCACAGCCAGGAGTTTGGAACTTTTTTTTGTTTTGGAACTTTTTTTTTTGTATAAAAAAAAGTTCCAGGAATGGGTCAGGGACAAAGCAGATCCTTAGACTTGGGAGGTTTGAGGAGGGGCCTCTGGTTTAAAAAGGGGGGAAAATTACCAAATATTTCACCGGATAGTCCCTTAGGGCTAATGTTAAGATATTGGGATGGTTTTAGAAGTGTTAATCAGAAGGATAAGGTGAGAATGATTCAATTTTGTATGGTTAAATGACCAAAAGAACCCTTAAGACCCCATGTATCTTGGCCGATATTTAGGTCCATGGAGGACTGGGTCTGTAAGGCTTTGAACATTTATGTTACTAGTAGAATAGCCATGGATCTGGAAGAGAATAAGTATGCTGCAGCCTGGTTGGAACTAACAGAGTCGCCTGCCACTCGTATATTTCATTTAACTACAAAAAGGAGGATGAAGAAGATAAGGAGGAGAGGAAACCCCTTGATAATTTGCCTCCTCCACATAACCAACCTTAGAAAATGTTTAAAGAAGATTAGGGGAGTCAGGGGCTATACCTTCTGGGGACCCAAACATCTACAGAGCCTTTGATAAAGTCCCCACAAAGAAGAAGTTTGGTTTCTGGTAGATACAGGGGCCAAAAGATTGACTATTCAGAATATACCAAGGGGACTCAAAAAAGGGAAAAAGCAAATGTCTGTGGTAGGGGCAAAAAGGGAGTCCTTCCCTGTGTCAACACTAGAAAACATTGAGTTGGAATCTGAGACCTATGTGGGTCTTAATGATCTCTTGCTTGTTCCAGAAGCAGAATATAACCTATTAGGGAGGGATTTGATTATCAAAATGGGCTTAAAGTTGTAGGGGAGAATGGGAAAATCTGGTTATGTACATTAACAAAAGAAGATGAGGGCAATATAGATCCCCGGTATGGTATAACAAAAGGGAACTGGGAAAGTTAGAAATGGAACCCCTAATGGCAGAAATAACAGCACCCCAGAAATCTATAAGAGTAAACCAGTATCCCACTCCATTAGAAGGAAGGAAGGGAGTAAAACCAGTCATAGATTGGCTATTACAAGGAGGGACTTCAGAACCATGTATGTTCCCCATTAATACACCTATATTACCCATAAAAAAAAAAAAAAAAAAGAAAAGAAAAAAAATGCTGATGGGACATGCCGATTGGTCCAAGATCTAAGAGTGGTAAATCAAAGAACCGTGACTAAATTCCTGGTAGTGGCAAATCCATATACACTATTAAATCATTTGACCCTACAACATATTTGATATAGTGTAATACACCTGAAGGATACTTTCTGGGCATGTCCATTAGAAGAAAATCTAGGAATTATTTTGCTTTTGAATGGGAGGACCCAGCAACAGGAAGGAGGCAGCAGTTATGATGGATAGTACTACCACAGGGGTTTACTGAGTCTCCTAATCAGTTTGAAAAAACTTTGGAAAAATTATTACAATCTTTTGAGCAGGAGGAAGAAAAGCGGATCCTGCCAGATGGCAGAGAGGTGCTGCCTAAGAGTCAAGCAAAGAAGCTGCTATTTCGGATGCATTTGGAAACCCATTGGGGAACTCGAGCATTAAGTGATCAGTTCTTAAAATTTTACAGGTGCATTGGGATGTATGAGATTGCTCAGCAAATTACTCAAGGGTGTCTAACATGTCAGAAGATAAATAAGAAAAGTGTGAGGCAAGCACCTACTGGGGGACAGAGGATTGCATATAGGCGATTTGAAAGAGTACAGGTTGATTTCACTGAGCTACCAAAAATAGGACGATATAAATATTCGTTGGTGATAGTGGATCAACTAACCCATTGGGTAGAGGTCTACCCTGTAGCAAGGGCAACTGCTGCTATGGTAGCTAAAATTTAGATGGAAAATATAATACCACGTTTTGGGTTAGTAGGGAGTATTGACTCTAACCAGGGGACACATTTCACATCTAAGGTGTTACGGGACTTAACCACAGCCTTAGGCATTAAATGGGAATACCATACTCCATGGCATCCACAAAGTTCAGGACAAGTTGAGAGAATGAATCAAACAATTAAACAACAATTGGCTAAATGAATGACTGAAACCCAACTGTCTTGGATAAGATGTTTGCCATTGGCATTACTGAATATTAGGGCTATGCCCCATAGTGAAACAGGTATCTCACCTTATGAGATGTTATATGGAATTCTGTATTCCCAAGGAATGCCATAGGACTATTCTTTGAAAGAGAATTATGAAAGCCTGAAATATGTTATCATGATAGGGAAACAACTACAACAATTAAGGAAAAAGGGAATTTTAGCCCAAAACGCCTGGGGTTTGCTATTCATAAGACACAACCAGGAGACAAGACCTTAATAAAAACATGGAGGGAAGAATCATTGAAACCCCAATGGGAGGGACTGTACCTTGCTTTGCTTACTACTGAAACAGCTGTTTACTTACTACTGAGAACAGCAGAAAGGGGTTGGACCCACGCATCCAGAGTAAAGGGACTAATAACTACTGAAGCTTGGAGGGTTGAGTCCACTCCTGGGGAACTGAAACTAAGGCTAAAGAGGGACTAATATTCTGGCAACAAGGCTCTGCATGAATTAAGGGCACCAGATAAAGGAGACAAGCCTGAAGGGAGGAAAGGGAGAAGTCAAGACCGGGGCAGGACCCTCTATTGCGGTGTGTATGGTGTACCAAGGGAGGCAACCCCTATGTGTATTGACTGCCAAGTGAGAGGGCCTTGACTGGACTTCTACCACACTAAGGTTAGGTTGTCCCGAGAAAATAACATAAGAACCTTTTTTTTTTTAAACCCATATAAAATTGTGATTCATTTTCCAGGAGCTGGATCACCCCGAAAGACTGAACGGTAACACAAGCTCAAATCGATCCTGAAAGTGGGCCCAACCCCTTGATTGAAGGCATTTCCCACACCCTCAAGATTGGACGGCGCAAAGGATAAGAAATGCTATACTTCCTGGTATTGTTTTTACAGGGGCAACTGAGCCATGGGCAAGAATGGAGGAATAACTTTTTCATTTTGGGGGAGGAAGTGGCCAAGGCCTTTAACCTTAGTAACTGCTGGGTTTGTGGAGGACTGGGGGGAAACTGAAAGTTGGCCCTGGAAAGCTGGCCCGGTCAAACCCAAGTGGTGGGTTAGTAATTTGAGTGAAGTTCATAATGGGACACAGTTTTGGAAAGAAGCCCATGGTAATTGCACTTGTCAGATTGGGGTATATACTGTTCAAACAGAACAAGAACAGTAGCGGTAGGAAAAAGCATTTGTAATTGGACTCTGTCTCCTGGATATGATTGTACCGATCCTGAATGTAGACCTATAAACTGTAGTTATAAACTGCATGTAGTGGGAAATGGAACACCACACATGTCCAGATGAGAAATGGGACTTGGCTGAAATGCTCATATAGGGAATTTTTTGGATCTAGATGTGAAACCATGGCAAGAGCACAAGCGGGGGGACAATTTGACGGTCAGATCTTGAGCTGTCAGCATAATAACACTAGCATGTGGTAAGGATCTTGCTGGAGATGGCAAGATGAAAATGGGAGATGAGTGTTCTTTAAAATTTTCTGGTCAGCTCATAATATGGCAGGCTGCCAAGGAAAACTTGATTGTAATTGTAAGTGGGAATCCAATGCGGGAGTTTGGAGGTGTGCATATACGGGTACAAATGGGGCAGACTCAGAAACAAGAACACTGTATTTTCATGCTCCAAAGAATAAAGAAGGATGGGATGGTCCTTTTCCAAACGGGACGTGGGCCCTAAAGGGACGTTACTGGGTGAGTGGCAAACATGCCTACAAGAGGCTACCCAAAAACTGGTCAGGAATATGCTATGTGGGGTATATAAGACCCTTGTTCTTTTATTGTCACAAATACAAGGAAATCATTTAGGAATAAGATTATATGATGATCTGAATAGAGTAAAACGATCTATTGATGCTTCCTTAGCCAGGAGTAGTGCCCAAAAATGGGGAGAGAATGAATGGCCTCCTGAAAGAATCATACAGCATTATGGACCAGCTACCTGGAACCCAAATGAGGTAGTATCAGGGGCCTGAGAACCTATTTATAATTTGAATCAAATAATTAGGTTGCAAGCTGTCCTCAAAATTGTAACCAATCAAACAGTGATGGCTTTGGATCTTTTGGCTGATCAATCCACCCAGATGAGGAATGCTATCTTTCAACATAGAATGGTTTTAGACTATTTACTAGCAGAAGAAGGGGGAGTGTGCAGAAAGCTGAACGATTCTAATTGTTGTTTACAAATTGAGGATAATGGAAAAGTGGTTAAACAGATATCAAAGGAAATTAGAAAACTAGCCCACGTCCCAGTACAAACTTGGAAGGGTATGGATTGGGATTTGTTTTCATGGCTGCCTGGTGGACCATGGATTAAAAGGATGTTATTTTTATTTTTATGTGGTTTAATGACATTACTGTTTATACCTTGTATGATACCTTGCTTTTTACATCACTGATACACCGAATAATAAATAGCACCCAATTTGTGATGACTTCAGTAGAGAAGAAAGGTGATGCTTAAGAAATGGACCCCCCCAAGAATCGACTGATGAAATCCAGTTGTTACTGGCAAAAGTTGAAGAAGAGACATGAATTGAGAATATTAAAAAGAAGATGAGGGATTGTAAGGAATGTTCCAGCAATTTGTGTCAATAGAGGGATTGAAGAGTAAACCTTGAGTCTCCGATATCCGGGAATAAGAGAACAAAGGGGTTTCAGAATAACTGCTAGCTATTGCTTGGGACGCTATGCAAGTCTCTGATACCTGGCCAAGAGTTTAAGGAGACAGGGGAAGCTGAAGGACGACTAAAAGACAAAGTTTGCAAGGGATGCTGTGCAAGTCTCTGACATTCAGACAAGATACACAGGAGAAGGACAAGGATGTGGTAGTTTTTACTCGAGTGGGTAACCGAGCTCCACCACAACTGCTCTCTCACTCCCCCTCCTCAAAGAGGAACAGGGAGAAAATGCAATGAAAAGGGCTCAAGGGTTGAGATAAGGACAAGGAGATCACGCAGTAATTATTGTGACGGGCAAAACAGACTCCACATAGGGAGACAGTAAGATTTATTCTTAGTACTAACAAGCTAGAGAAGTGAGAAACAAAGGAAAGAAACAAAAAGCACCTTTCCCCCCACCCACCCACCCTCTTCCACCTCCTCCCCCTGAGCGAGGAGGAGGACAGGGGGTTATAGTCAGTCTATAGCGCTTCTTCTCTGCCTCTCCTTCTTGGTTACTCTTGTCCCCTGTGCTGTGGGGTCCCTCCCACGGGATGCAGTCCTTGATGAACTGATCCGGCATGGGCTTCCCACAGGCAGCAGGTCTTCCAGAACTGTTCCAGATATGGGTCCGTATCATAGGGTCCATCCCTCAGGAGAAAACTGCTCCAACCTGGATCCCCCAGAGGCAGCAGCTCCTGCCAGGTCACCTGCTCCTGCATGGGCTCCTCTCCACGGGCTACAAGTCTGGCCCAGAATCTGCTCTGGCAGGGGTCTTCCACAGGCCACAGCCTCCATCAGTGCAGGTCCACCTGCACCTCCATGGTGTCCTCCACGGGCTGCAGCGTGGAACACTGCTCCACCGCGGTACTCCATGGGCTGCAGGGGGACATCCTGCTTCACCATGGTCCTCACCACAGGCCGCAGGGGACTTCTGCTCCGGTGCCTGGAGCACCTCTCCCCTTCCTTCTTCACTGACCTTGGCGCCTGCAAGGCTGTTCCTCACTCCTCTCACTCTCCCAGCTGTTGTGTATCACAGCATTTTTTTCCTGTCTTAAATATACTCTCACAGAGGCGCAAAACAACATTGCGTATTGGCTCGGTCTGGTCAGCAGTGGGGCTCTTACCAAACATGGGGCAGCTTCTAGATCCATCTCATAGAAGCCACCCCTATGGCCTCCTGCTACCAAAACCTTGCCACATAAACCCACTACAAAGGACAAAGCCTGAGAGGAAGACTACAAGCCTTCAGCACGAGAGACCCCCAGAGGGACCACTGGAGACTGATACACATACGCCAATGGGAGGGTTCGGATTCCAGGAACTAATTATAATAACCCTGCCTTTTCTAGAAGTAGTAATGAATATGTATTAGCCTAGGAGCATAAAAACCAGACATCTGATGTAACGTGTGTGCGTGTTGGAGGAGCCCAGACTCCCCGCACACCCAGTACTGTTTACTTGCCTTTTATTAACCCCATAAATAAACCTTATAAAGCTAAATTGACTCGGAATTTATAACAATACCCATCTAGTCCTTTTCTGGAAAGCTGTTTTTCCAACTGCTTTAGTGGTTATTCCAATCTTACATGAAGAAACATATTTACATTGTGAACTTTGTGAGATTACTGCTGCTTGTCAAGGTCACACTTAAGGGCAGCCCTGCCTGCTTTCACATTGGTCATGTTGGTTCACAGCCACCTGTGACCTTGCTTAAGCATTTTCTAGCCCCTTATCCAGGCTGTTGCTGAAAACAAATTGTATCCCAGTATCAACAATTCAAAGATGTTACTTATAACTGGCCACTAGTTAGTCTCTGAGTAACTACTATTCTTGAGGCTGACAATCCTCCATTTTTATTCAGCCATCTTATGGTCCATACTTTCTCAGTTTGGCTTCAAATATATCAAGAGAAACTACATCAAAAGTCTTGCAAAAGTCAAGGTATGCAACATCCTCTCTTCTTATCTTGTTCTTAGAGCCAGTCATGGCACCACAGTAAGTATTTAGACTGGTCATGTACAATCTTCCCTTGGTAAATCCATACTAGCTGTTTATAGTCAGCATGTCCATCACAAATCCATAACATTTAATGGGATAGAGGTGAGGCCAATTGGCCTGTAGTCCTTCTTGCCTTTTCTGAAGATGGGAGGAACATTCACCGTCCATTCAGTCATAAAGCCATTTGTTTTGACTTGCAATTCTTTTCCTTTCACAGCTCTGAAGTATCTGAATACGGGTTACTTAGTCCTAAGTGTCCACACCCTCAACCTGAAAATTGCTGCCTTAATTAAAGTGGTGCCTCCTTTCTACATTCTTCCCCTCGTATTTTTTTTCCTCCCCCTCAGTGTTCTCTATTGTTTATCACCTATTAATGTCTTTCCATCTACAAAGATGATCATGCCCTCCCCGATGGCTAATTGCCTTCTGGGGTACATATTTATCAGAAAGAAAGTTGCAGAGTACAATCCTTTCTGCATAGTACAGGACCAAATACAGGGAATATATGGGACCTTCGAACAGGACAGTCTCTCACTGCACTAGAAATTTCTTAGGAGTTATGGTAATCTAGCTGAACTGACTGCTTTTTATTAAGCCTATGATGAAAGTCTAAGACACACAAAAGACAAAAATACCACCCATATTCTAAAATAAAAATAATAAAAGCAGCAGAATGTCCATCAGTGCTACTTCTGTGTTCAACTTATTCACAAAGAAAAAAAAAAAAAGAAATCACATAGATCTACAGCTAATTTTATAATGATGCAGAACTAGGTACAAAAGTGCAGCACACTGCTGGTTTATTTCTATGGCAGCCCCTAGAAAAGAATGAAACATGATCATTTTCACCAGAAACTTAGTACTTTGGGGAAAGCAGAATTACAAGAGTCATGTCCTGATAAATGACTTCTCTCCAGCTGAATGTTTTCCTTTAATATTATAAGACTTGCATAGAAGCCCCTCTCACTTATTATAAGACCTTGGAGAAAGCTCTGTTTTCACAGCCAGCTTTCATACATGAATCACATCTGCCTTCCCTGCTATAAATGCTGTCACCTATTCAAGCAGGCTCACATTTTTTCAGTCTTAAAAAGTTATGCTTTTATAAAGCCTAGATTTTTTTATTTTAATAAAAAAAGATTCATGTTGCAATAATGCCTTATGTGAAAAAGCAATATTTGAAATACATAATTCAAATATATTGAAGGTTGTCTCCTGTGGCTTCTACTAAAATACCTGACTGACTTTCTGTTCCTGACATCCAATAACCCTTTCAATGGTCAGCAACTAAACATATTTGTTACCTTTCATTACAATAAAGCCTGCAATTAAAATTGAAATTCTACTGATTTCAAAACAAACAAATAAGAAATTACATTTCTTGGAGTATTGTTTCTAAGGAAAAAAAAACTCTCACTGTACAATCTTAAATTGTAAGAATTAGACATTCACCTGGTGTAACCTGCAAAAATATAATTCAGAAAAGTACACACATCTATTGCCAAGGCTGTTATAAGGAAAAGTTCTTGAAGGAATACTTGGCACATGGGGAAATTATAAGTTTTGTTAATTGAGAGAGAGGATTAGGCTTTCTTGGACAGTACAGATGTAGAGGGGACTTAATTATTTAAAAGGTTATAAAAAGAACTCGATCTCTATTACATCCAATTTGCTTCCCTTTAAATTTGCCAGAAGGTATGACAAGGAAAAGATATTGAAACTTACAGAAAGATCCTGATCCATGAGGATGAGTGTATTCTTTAGAAAGACTGTCACAAGAGAAAGAACTATGAGTAACAGTGAAATCAGGTGTATACATCTAGGATTTTTTTTCTCCCAGCATCCTTTAAAAAAGGAAAAATCTTGCCATTTTATTATCAATAGAAAGCAATGAGAGGTACAATTTAAAATTAAAATTTATAGGAAATAATTACTAAAAACAAGGAGGTATTTATGGTGGAACATACTTTGAAGTTTCTATCTGTAAGTAAGAATATGGCATTCTATCCTCAGACAGCTTTTCTCAATTTCTTACATGAAATCTAGTCAAGAGCTTTATATATCTTTTCTTTATTCTTACTGCTGATATTGATGCAACTCGACTTCTTTAAATTGTCATGCAAAGCAGGATTTTTGGTGCTGCCTTTGTGGACTTTTAACTGTTTTTTCCCTCCTCCATGCTTCTCTAATCTCAGATTGAATTAGATACTTTGCTTTGTTCTCATTGCCACAGCTCCATCTGCCTCCACTTCACATCTGTCCTGTACTTGCACAGTGTCTCTTTTACACTGTCATACCTCATGCTGCTCTGAGCACGTGTATCACGTGGATTTCCTGACATTTTCCATTTTCTCTTCCAAATTCACCACTTATTTCCACATTAGGATTCCTAGCTCTATATTCCCTTCCTCCCTCCTGCCTCCAGAAAAACAAACACTACTTCATGCTCTATTCAACTAGATATCACTAATTTAGGAGTCCATATGTCATGAGAAACAATTAGATTAATCATCCTATGCATCTAATAAACATCACTTTGGAAAATGAAATAAGCTCCTTGAAAACATTTTAAATGTGCAGGCTAATCACAGTACTGCAAGTGACATAACACATCTTTCCTAATTAGTGAGAGCTACGGAGCATGGTATTGAATAATACAATATTATTGACCACCTTTTGTATCTGCAAAAAAGTCTAGCTACTTTTCTGGGTAATTTATAGCCCTTGCTTCAATCACCATTTGTTTTAAAAATAAGAAGTTACTGGATCTTTTTGAGGTAGGTGCTGTTCCATGCAAAACAATAACTTTATGAGCACCTAACTGTATTAGTGAATAGCTGGTATTTTGAATATTCATACAAACACAGAAAAACAGATTTACAATCCCAGGAGCTTTTTTTTTTTTTTTTTTTTTTAACCAACTAATACAGTAAGTGTATTTTCAAGCAACCTCTTGTATATGTGCTCATACATGAATACGTGCCAATATGCACTTATATAAATCCTTCCTCAGTGAAGGGAGAGAGAGGGAGTCTAAAATTTTCCGTCAGTTTTTCTCTGCCAGCTGGCTGGGTGAGCTGAGGACAGCAGCAAACATATAAAGACTTAATATTTTAGAGACCTGTCATTTTGAGGATACACTTTTCATTGCAGTATTCTGAGACCCAAAAATGAGATAGGCCCTCATGCATCCAGCAGTCAGAGCAACAGCACTTCAGCAGAACAACCTCATCCCTGAGTTGTCTGTTAGCTCCAGTGAATCCCAATACTCACAAGGAAATTGAAAAATTTCCCCATGCTTTTGTTTGCATGTCATGGGTGGTTCTAGATTAAAGTGGGAGAAGCTAATCAGAAATCAGGGCTTAAGTTTACCACAATTCCTCTCAAAGTATAATTAGGAGACAAGCCCATGGGCTTGCCCAAAGGACCACCACAGTTTGAAGATTTCATCCAGATCATGAAGAACACACTTAAACTGCAAAGTGAGATCACAGCAAAGACCTTGGAGCTAGTTTGGACCATCCTTGTTCCTAAAATAATGCAACTGTACCCTTCTGGTGCAACACCCGAAGCAAGGAACTGTTGAAGGTACCAATATGAAAGCATAGACATACGTATTTCAGCACCAGTTTAAAATATGACACATCACTGCACCATTCCACATAGACTTCACTGCTCCAAGTCACACTATCTCAGGCATGACCATTGCTTGCATAGCACAGGCACACTGAGAAAAGTCTAGTATATAGGACACAAAGAATTAGAGCTAAGTCTCTTAAATAAAGCAAAAGAGAAAATCAGCATGACTTCCAGAGAACCAAGCTGTTAGCTGCCTGGTTTGTCCAAGACAGTTTCCTAGAAAGGCACCCACCTTTCTGCATGGAACTGATGGCAGCTGAAAGAGAGACTGTGACTGGAACTCAGAAGGTCAATGGTTAGGGTAACACCAGCTGTCAACTGAGGTCAAGCTTTGGGTAGTTAGTTGAATTCAATTTAAATCGTTCTAAAGGCCCTCCTTTCTCATTTAATCAGGTGGTTTTCAAATAGATTTCAGCAAATTCTTCAGAGGACATTTACATCCATTGGTAAAGGAAACCATTTGCAATTTTCTTCTAAGATTTACTTATGCTCCCTTGTGCTGAGCACAGTTAATAATTTTGAATAAAAAGTCCTCTACTTCTAACAACATGGCTCAAAGGAGTCTCAACAGACAACATACAAAACAACAGCACCACATCTCCTGAACTTCAAACAAACCTGAAGGAAAGCCCTAACCTCATATACCATAATGCATGAGACACCAGCCTGTCTCATGATTGCCACTTCTGAATATTCAACGCTTTGGGTCAGTGCAAAAACCAGTAGGGTTACAGCCATGGAGTACTAATTTGCTTAGTTCAGGTCTGCTTCTAGTGTTTGACCTAGGCTGTTTTGAAGATCAGTAACCCTAGATGAAATTGCTTTTTATTTTGAAGGGTTTGGAGAGGTTGCTCATGAAAAGACAGTTAAAGCAGTTACTATGACATGCTGGTAAGTAGGAGGCATCCTAGAAGCTTGGCCTCTTCCAGATTTTAAATCTAAGCATACATTATCAGGAACATGGTAAGGGTGTCTGCAAGCCAGCAGGCATCTGAGAAAACAGGAGTAGGAGATAAGTCCAGTAATGATGTGGCTTACAGCTTTGGTTTACGTCCATCTTATGGATGCTCAGCTGAACTAATAAGCCTGCCCATTGAATTCTCTATTTTGAAAGCTGCTGCCTAGTACTGTCCTCCAGATCCATTTTCTGGGAGGTGATAGAAGAGGGTTTAAGCCTCATCAGCCAAAGGATGGAGCTGACACCAAGTCTCCCACATTCTGGGCATGTGCTATAATCACTGAGCTACTATGTAGGAAAGCACAAACACTCCTTCAGGAATACTTTTTCATTAAATGAAGATCAATTCTGTCAGTATGTTTTAGATTTGCACTGAGCATATCTCCCAGATAAAGCACTTAGGAAGATGAATTCATAATTTGAGAAACACAGCTTTTCACCCTTGCCAGCTGATCTACAGTTAGGGCAAAGAAATAGATCAAATGACTCCCTCCAAGTTCTCAATTCTGTGACTGAGTAAAGTTAATTACACAACTGACCAACTGCATTCACATTGCCTTTATCAGATATACTTTGTTGGTTTTGCTTCAGAGTCCATTTAGGTTCAAAGTTTGAAACACCCCTTCATTGTTCTATGTGACACAAACAAACACACCCATCAGTACAATCCTAGTATTTGATAAACTTCAGAATATATTGGTATTTCCAGGGTAGGCAGTCCCTGTGAACACAATCTACAGGCAAAAGACTCGTTTCTGCTGTGTTACCTCATCAGAGTTAAACATGTTTTAATAGAAATTTTCAAACAGTCGGAATCATGTTGATAGCTGACTGCTAGTCAACCCCACGAAAAGAATGCTTCTGTAGAGTTGACCTCAAAGCTCCAGGGAGCCTGGGGATCACAATGCTTAGGTCTCACCAGGGACAAATTTTCTATTAAATAGTTTTGGTTTTGTTTGCTTGGTTTTGCATGGAAGACACCCACTTAATGCTAAAAAGACCCAACCTTTTCCCTGAAGACAAAACCCAAGTGTGGTGAATGAGTACAATACAGGCCAGGTCCATAATCTGTCACTCCATTCTCATCGTCAACTTAAAGGCAAGCCAATGCAGGAATAGGATTTCTCTACTCCACACCAGACCCTTTAAAAAAAAAAAAAAAAAGGTCAAATTCTTCATATACAAACAAATGATCTCTGGGAAAATAAATAAGTAAATATTTGCGTATTTTTTGTACCTTTCCCAGGGATTTACTCCTGCAGCCCAAGCTGCACATGTAGCTCTGAAAGTCCTGTGGTCAATACCATCACACATCCAAAAATACACGTTCAATCCCTGAGTCTCTGTATGTATGAAAACGTATGCACAGTTGCACAAATACCTGGACAAAATGTGTATCACATTTGTTTTTTTGCAAAACCTATTAAAAAAATTAAAGATTAAAAGACCACAATTCAGCAAGGCAGCAAAAGGCATGGAGAGTGCTGGGGGAGAGAGAGAATCCCTTGGTACTGCTAGACAACCACTATTAAGACAAAGGATTAGCAACAATGTCAAGTATTTCGTTGCTTATTCCCTTTACACAGACACTTGTTACTTAGAGGAAATTAAAAGAAAATCCTACACACCATAGAGTCTGTACAATATACCTGCGAACATCTAACATCAGACATACTGCTCCTATCCATAGTGGTAAAATGACTCTTTCAAAAGTCAAGAGCAGGTTGGTGATAGAGAGCTGATGTTTCCTGGTACTATGAAAAGATTTTGAGATATTAAATACATTTGTAGGTTTTGAAATTGGGTGGGAACTACAAATGGGAGCTTTCACATGACAACATATCTGGGCAGAGATAACACTGACACCCATTGTTCAGGGAACAGAGAAGAGCTGAAATAAACAATTTCCTTTAGAAATGCCTTTAAAATCTTTCCAAAAGCAAAGCATTCCTCTAAAGCCTCTGTTGCTTTATTTGTTTATGTCTGCCTTCTGTTTATTGCATCATTTCGCAGGATCTAGCCTTTGTCACCTTATCCTAGTTCATACTACAGAGGATTACCTGGTTTCTGTTTCTATCTTCTGTAGTTTCACAATGCAGTCAAGGCAGAGAAGTTGTTTCATCAGCATCAACATGATTTGTTACATCAAGTGTCCATAAAGATCAATATTCAGACTCCCAAAACTCCTGAAGCCAGGAAGATCAAAAGAGAGAATAGGAAAGGAAGAGTAAGTAGAAAGTAATTTTGCTCAAAATTAGGAAAATTTTCAAAAACACACAGACTTGGTCTACCTTTTACCTTGCAACTATTATATTAACTGATGGTTATTTTCTAAGCAAGACTGTTGTGAGATTTCTGCAATGTCTTGCAGTGGATGAGGTGGAAATGGCAATAAAAAAATATTCATTTGCATGTAAAAAATATTAGTAAAATGTAGCCTAAAAATAATGATTTTTTTTTCTATCAAAAGGCAGTAACATGCCCTCCCTATTAAATAAGACATCAAGTTTAATTCTTTTCAATCAGTTTAAAGAGAAACACCAAAGTCATTTTATTTCTGTAGTTGTAAAACTGATACAGAGACAAAATTTGAGCCCAGAAAATAAAATCCTATGGACAATATAATTTCCTAGAGGAAAGATTTTAATATAGTACATTTCCACTTATTTACATTTCCTCATGCTCTGCCGTAACATCTCTGTGCTCAATAGATATTTAAGCCTTAACTATACGCCCGTCAACAGTACAAAGGATCAGCTAGAATAATTTGAGGACAAAAATGTCAATGTAGTGTGTTTTCATCTCTCCCCAGGGCTGCTAAATGTTCACATACTTCTTCAGCAACTGTCTCAACTCCATAGCAACAACATTAAAAACTGGCTTCTAAATCCCAAAGTTCCCTCCCCCCCAGCAGGTTAATATTTGCTGATTAATGAAAAAAAATTGAGATGCCGTAAATATTTCCTAAAAATAAAATTTCTAAGCAGTCACCATAAGGTCTCTCAAAAGGATTTTTTTCCTGGCATTATTGCTTTATTAAGTTCTAGGGAAGGGGACTGGAAAATCTGGAAGTCAGTTAGACAGAGATACCTTTTCCTTGTCCTCCTTTAGAGTGTGGCAGCACGGTAGACTATTAAAAAAGCATTCCCTTTCATTTTGTGTTCTTCTTTCTAATACCAAGTCAAGAACAATGACAGTAGGTAAGGCTATTAAACTAAGGTCTGTGTTGGCAGAACAAGTCAAAAGAAACTGCATTTACATGTACAATATATGGAAATCAACTAGACATCCCAGCTACTCCTCAACCAAACAGCCCATAACCCAGGATGCATCTCCAACTTGAAAGCCTTCTCACCCTGCCCAACTGGAGAAGTTAGTTGTGCAGCTCAGCTCCTGGAGATCCAGGCTGCAATTCTCAAAATTAAGAGTTTACACTAATCTTCTTAAGGAAGACTTCAAGGAGATAAAACTGAATAGTAAAAGCAAATGTATTAATACCAGTAAACTTTAAATTATACACAACAGGTTAAAGTAATACTGCAGCTGTAAAATCAGGAGGCACCAAATAGGAAATGCCCAGAGTCTTTCCCTCTTTGTGCACACACCTTACAACCCATTCTGTAATTCCACAGAATCACAGAATCACTCATTCTTTCCCATTAGAATCCCCGCAATGCATCAGTCACAGGGTTACATGCAAAAGACAGGTTCAGTCCCAAAGCATCAATCTGCCATTTCCTCATGTTCAGGTACTTCATTTTATAGCCTCAATAATACTTCTTTATCATGCTGCTTGCTTACAAACACATTTAAATAGCCAGTCTGGTGGTATATTGGTAAGCGCAGTTTAGCACACCTACTTAAAGAAAGCAGACTTACGTATAGTGCTCCTTGGAGCAACCATATGTGACCCACTGTGTTTGATTTCAAATGCATAAAATATTGACTTGCATTGCTCTTCCAGCACCTGCTGCTGACTGAGCTGCATACCACAGGGACATAGGACTTATCCTCTCAACAGTAAGTAATGTATGATGACAAGTCAGTAGTCGCCAGCCAAAAAGGAGCGTGAGATGAGCAAGGGGACGAGGAAGGACAACCACTTCAGCCAGAAAAACAGGCAGAGCAAGAAAAAAAAAGAAAAAGAAAAAGAAAGAAGAAAAAATCAAACTCCTTTTTGGAACTCCACCCCCAAAAGGAGTGTGGAAGTACTGTAATTCCCTTTTCTTGAGTTAAACTTGAGTAATTCATAGACTGGGAGATGAGACCAGAGGAGGAAACAGTGATCTCCCAGTCTCAGTAGCACAGACCTTGCCTGAAGAAATTCCTGCCTGAATTCCTGGTGGACTGTTTTGCGATAAGGAGATCAGGACGTTAAGCCATTCCCTTTTTTTTTTTTTTTTTTTCCCTACCTGACATTGGTTCTACTCCTCTAATTCATACAGCAGCTGTTGATCCATTAAAGGAACAGGTGATTAAAAATTAAAAGAATACAAAGGTTGAGTGCTGAATATATGCAAACAAACAAAATGGTGTATACAAATAGTGACTATTTTCAGATTTCTTCCCCCTTTTTTGGATAGATTCGTCATCTCAATTCCTGGTCCAAAAAATACAAAATTATTCTTTTTAGAATTATATATATATTTAGTATGAATTATAAGTAATATATTCTTCACAAGGTTTTGAAAGTAACATTTGCTTTTCATTCCCATGGCTCACACTTGGTTATACTGGCAGAAAGTCAAGACTCACAAAGCAGCCTCCTGTCTAATCAAAATTAATATACAGTAATAATTGGAAGGGCACCGGAACAAAACACTGAACTGTGCCAATAAGAAGCAAATATCACACTGAGTGCAATGTGTATGTTTCAGAAAGGGCTGGGGGGGGGCGGGGGGCTTGGGGAGGGGGAAGCAGCTTTATTCACAGTATCTCAGAAGCAGGCTTCTTTTCTGAACAGGAGCAAGAAAAATGGCTGTAATGTCCTTCCTTCCCAGACTACTGACTCACTCGAGAGGGTGTCAGCAAGGCAGACAGTAAATACATATGGGGGCCTAGGGCAGCAAGAAAATACAAAAACTCTGTGCATGTGTGCACATGCAGTAGGGGTGCTCTAGGAAATTAAAATAATTTCCCCTACTGCTTTCAAGGTTGCATTGCACTGTGTGTCTGTGTGCATGGAGAATGCCAGACCGACAGCTCTGGATACTGAGCAGCTCTGTCTTTCCAAGGTGGGACGGCAGGGTCCACCTGCAGAGGTGCTCCATGGGCTCAGTGTTGGTCCATCTCAGGGTGGGCTGCCTGGCTGCAGGAAAGATGAACACTGCCAAGGTGCATTAGCCTTGATTTTGAGGGACTTCCACCTACAATTAAGTAAAGGATTAGCAACCTCTACTCAAAAAGGAGGAAATTCTTGCTGAAAAGATGGGAAGGTGCCTCCAAGCAGGCTGCATCCCAAATGACTGATAGCATTTTACATTAACCAAGCTTTATAAGAAAGCTTATGAGAATATCCTTATCCTACTCCCTTGTCAAGGTTGTCTCTCCTGTTCAGATGCTAAAAAAGTAAAAATTTTGTGAAGTGAGACAGCTAATGCAGGAAGGAGTAACTGCTGCACAGATGGGACCAAGGCATCCCTCCATAAGAAGTACAAACAAACAAAGCTCAAGAGGGAGACTATTAATAAACACAGCACTCTCTACAAAGGTGCCAAAACTGGCTTTGCCAAACAAGCTAACTATCCTAGTTTGAAGTTCTGGATGGAGACTTAGCATATATTTCAAAAATTGATTTGTCAAAAAGCCTGGTTGGTTCAATGGCCTATGTGAAATAAGACAGCATGAGAGATCTGGCAAAATGACCAGAGCTTTGCACAGAGCTCAGAATTGCCATGCACAGCTGAGGGTGTGGGAGCAGGACATATGAAAGAATGAAATTTGATGACAAAGTAGTAAAAATAGCAAAGTGCGTTAAGGACAGTTGTCCATATTACATGTCTTTTAGAGCATTTCTTAAAGGTCTTAAGGGCCATGATAGTTTTTACTGGGTAGCTGGAAGACAATACTGGGTACTTTCACTCCAAAACTCTTGCATAGTATTAAAATGTCTTATTTATTAACAAACAAACAAACAAAAATACATTTCAAAAGGACACACCAAAAAAACAACCAAACAAACGAACAAAAAAAAACTTTTACAAGGACTCTGCACATCTATTATGAAAAGATTAGCTCATCCCTTCCAAAACCACATCTACACTGGGACTAAAGAGCAACAAACCTAACACAGGACATTAATATAGCAGTTCCAGAAAGAGCTGTATTAGCACTTACTACCAGTGTAACACTGAGACCTTCAGTGTAGCATTAAAGAGAACAGAACTTATTAATCATGTAACATATGTACATATATGAACTCTTTCCTCCTGTCATCATTGATTTTGAGCCCCTGGCCAGTTTTTAATAAAGTTGTAATTCTCTCAAACATACTGAGTTTCTACACACTTTCTGACTGCAGATAATGCAGATAAATGAGACACCATTAATGCCCTGACCAAGGGAAAGGCTGACCAGTGAGCTCAACTTATTTCCCACTAGAGAATTCACACAAGAAAAATTATAAGCAGCCCAGCTGTGGAAAAGCTACAGGTTGATATTCTGCTAGACTGCAGAGACCCCAGCCACAGCTCAAAAATGAATGCCATAAAAAATTTAACTTCGTTAATTCAGTTTCTCAAAGATCAGTTTACTTCCAGGTAGGACAGCCCTACCAGAAGTAAGATCCTCATAACTGTGAAGTTTGTCAGCACACCCACCACATTGCCACCTGCCAATAAAAAGCCCTCTACTCTCAGAAATGCATCTGAATTTTCAACCAGCATCTACAGAATGATTGCCTGTGGAAAAGCCACCCCCTTTTGAAATCAGTAGCCACATGATATTCCAAAACAGACAAAACCCACCATAACACACAAAACACCCTTTTACCTCTGTGAAAACAGAAATGAGTCTATAGCATCCAGTGAAGTCAAAGGAAGCAAGCTGGTCTCTCAATATTACCCACAAAACTAACAACTTACTTCAGGTATAAGGAACCTTCTTCAATTAAACTACTGCATTTGTTTCCACAGAGATTTCACTGTACGGATGGTATGAAAACTGAAAGCAACCGTTTTTGACCTTATGTGAAACAAAAGGCTAGAATTCAAAATGTGAAGTTCATTTAATAACTATATTGATATAAATCATTTTCTAACCCTAGGTCTGTTCAATGTAATTACTCTGAGTACAAAAATGTTTCCTATTGATTCCTTTTTTCCTCCAAAAGCAAATTTTAAGGTCCCTTAAAATAATGTGTTATCATGAAAACTGGCTGCAATTTAAGCTATGAAAGTGCTACTTTAATATTATTATACTAATTATTTTGTAACCTTTAGTTAATTGCTTTCAGTCCTCCATTAATTTGATCTCTGATTTTCTAACAGATGTTCCACTGCAACAAAAATTATTATAAGCTTTTATATGTTCAAATGTTAAATGCTAACTGAGTTGGGCTGCATCTATTTGCAAACTGGACATCAATAAAAATTGCATTTTTCATTCTTAATTCCACTTCCCTTACACACACACACACACACGAACATTCATGTTGACTTGGCAAGATTAAAACTCTTCAAGATACTACAGTTAGTGCAAATAACAAGTTCACAGCAGGTATTTAGAGTACATGATGACACAATGACTATCAGAAAAAGCACTCCAAGTAATTGAAAGATACAAAAAGTGTCTCCTCCTTGGTTTTTCACTGTTTTTTTCATGGGTTAATTGGGACCAAAGATCCAACATGGCAGAGACACTAGGGACTACAGGCAAGACTCCACCTCACAGTCATCTTGGATGACCATTCAATTACATTATTATGCATCAAGGCAGGCCAAACCAAAATCAACCTTTATACAATAGCTCTATTTCCTCTTTACATTTTCTTAATCAAATAGTAAATAAACAAGGGGTGGCAGAAAATGTAGGGCAAGGAGTAATTACAACAGCAACAAATAGGTTTAGGCATCTGCAAATGCAAGACAAGACATACATACTCAATTCTCAATTACCATTCTAATTAAAACAGTAAGTGAGTATAACTGGACATGATGCACTAATTAAAGCACTTGCATGCTATGTTGACCTCAAACACATACACTGGCATTGTTCACAAATAATTGGGGCTTAATAATATATCGAAAGATTATTAAGGCTTTTAGATTAGCCTCATTACACTTAATGAGAGCAGCATGTAAGGGACAGCAGGATTGCAATGAAAATACATATGCTTTATCTGCACATCACACAGCCAGTGCTACAGAGCTGCCTTTCCCTTTTTTGGCATAATCCGCTGCTAAAGCCAAGTTATCTCCCTCCTTAGAGCATCTATCCATTCCCAAGGTTGTATGTTCGTACAACAGGACAAAGCCAACATCCACAAGAGAATTACGCTTCAGAGGTCAGCAAACACAGCTCAGGCCTATCTGATCCCGGTGTGATGCTCATAGCTGTACCACCTGCAACATGACAAACATTCATAATGAAGACTCAGGCACAGGTCCTGATGGTGAGTAGATGTATAAGCAGGAATGATAGACTGCATTCAAGAGCATTATCTGCTAGCTAACGTCCCTATGCAGTCATCAGAAACAAGAAGCTTCAGCCAATTTTCAAATTATTTACTACTCCTATATTTGAAACCACTTCCATAATAATTTGAGACTTGTACCTAGAGATATCAAACAGTCTGCCTGCCAATATTGTCCAAATGAACCTTTTCCACAGGAAAGTGTAAATTCTGGAAATAAACTCCCACCCCCAAACAACCAAAATCTCTTTTCATACAAGGGACATTTCAAAGTAAAGAACTTAACAAAGTTTCTAGCTTTGTAAGTCAGGGAAGCACTGTTATCACTTAAGCATTTTCAGTTCATATTGAAAATTTATAATTTATGCTTGTTAAAACAAGTATAAAAAAAAAAATGAATTTCAGGCTGATTAAAGACTTACTAGGGGAACATAAATGATATTTTTCTCCATGTAATAATTTAACAGCTACTTCTGCTTTGAATTTCTCATAGAAAAATATTCAATTTTTTTTTCAGCCTCTTTAAATTGATACTCAAAAGTTTCCCCAATTCAACGTCAGTCAATTTGAATAGCAGA
This sequence comes from Aythya ferina, assembly GCF_964211825.1. Classification (NCBI taxonomy): domain Eukaryota; kingdom Metazoa; phylum Chordata; class Aves; order Anseriformes; family Anatidae; genus Aythya; species Aythya ferina. The sequence goes on from NC_140297.1 coordinate 68,513,664, forward strand.
AACCAGTATTAAAAAAATGTCTACCAGACACAGAAAACTTCAGGAAACATTCTAGAATGATGTGGTGCTGGATGATTTTTGGAACACAAGCAATCTCTCCCTGCCCCTAGAAATCTGAAACCCAAAGTAGGCATAGTAAATTCAAATATACATTCAAAATAAACAGAATAAGAAGGTAGGAAACAAGTCTCTTATAAGTGCAGGGTGTTGTTTTATCATTTGAATCCTGTTTAATTTTAGGATTAGAGGAATTAGAAGGAAAGTTAGGAGGAAAAGATTCCATACTAAGAGGAAACACAGCTTAAATATGCTTGATTTAAAGAACAAAAATACCAAAGAAGCAGTGAACATTTAAACTATGTTAGGTTGGGCATCTAAAACAAAGTCACCCAAATTTTCTTTCTGCTGCAAAATTTAAGGTGGGATACTCAGGCTCTGTGAAAGAATTACAATACATACCAAAACAAAGATAGAGAAAAGGGGGGAGCAAGAATCAGCTGTATTTTAAAGATATGGTACACAACCTCCAGAAATATATTGGGAAGACCAACAATTTGAGACCAAGCAATGCTACAAAACCCACTATAGTTCTCTCCTTTGGACAAACGGTGATAACAGAAAACAGTATGGATCTATGGCAGTTAGTTACAGAAAGACTAGGGAGCAGGGCAGAGTTGCAGGACAGAAAGAACACAGACAAACCAAAACCATGCATTTCGCAGTCTCATTGTTAGCTAACTTTAAATGATACTGCAAGATTCAAAATATCACAGAAGCTAGGAAGGGTCATACCTTGAATTACTATGAAATCAATAATACCCTGAACAGGTATCTTTAAAACTGTCATTATTCAATCATGGCCCATGCAGGTGTGACTCTCAAAGCACACTGAAACATGCCACGTGTTGTATGTTGGGAAGGCTCCTCACTCGGCTATGTAGTATCATGAAAGTCTCTCCCATTAGCATTAGAAGGCAAACTGCTAGAAATCAGAAAGGTCTCTGTCAGCTAACAGGATATATACTGATTTGTACTTCACAAGCTAAATCTGCTCTAGTGTCATAGAAGTGTACTTTTCCCCTCTCATGGGGAAGGAAATAAATGAAATAAATAATAAAACTAGCCAAAGAAAGTCTGATTGTTTTTATATGCTATGCACAAGAATCTTATAAAGCCAAAGGAAAAAAAAAAAAAACTGAACTCCCTGCTCCCTTCCCTTGCTCCCTCCGCCCCATCTGCATTTATCTGACAATTAGTTCTTGTGGGGTTGATCATTTCCCTTGTGGTTTCGAATGGCAACTCAAATTCCCTAAGCAATAAAGTTCACACTTTATTCAGTTTTTACTTTGGTAACAAAAGAATAGTCATCTCAGTTTTATATTTGCATTTAGTAGTCTTCATCTTTCTTGATCTTACTAAATGCATTATTAATAAGTCAGATATACTCTGACAACTTTTTTATTGTTATTGTCTCTTCATTCATGAAGGAACTTTATTCAGGGAATTAAAACCAACATCCATTAAGACAAACAAAAGCAAACCACACTAGTTACAACTGGGGCACATGACAATCAATACTGAATGGTGAGGGTCTCTGATCAGGAGTGGAGTTATATCTTCAGCAAGAAACACAGATTTGCTACTACTGAACTTGAAGTCTATCAGGTCATTAAGAAGAAGTTTGGCAGCTACGTGTAACAAACTCTGGCAATTCACACAGCAAGGAAGTGCACCACTTTCACTCCTGCTTATTCCTTCTGAACTCATCTATTAAGTTCCACTGATTACAGCTGATATCCCCAAAGAATGGCTGGAAATTCCTCCTTTTCCCTGAGACACCTAGTCAGCCCCTCTCAGGATCTTCAGAAGGCACTGAGTTTTCTCTGCTTCAAAGTAGATGGGATAACGAGAAGTCAAAGCTATATGAAAAAGAGAAAGTCCTCCTGTTCTGCTGTAGTACTAAAACGTAAGTAGCACAACAACCTGAGGTTAAGCACTGCAATCCCAGCATTGCTGACCTCTTCTCTCTGGAGTTGTTCTCTCAAGTTCCCTTATTTGGTATCTAAAAATTCTTGACTCAATCTATAAACACTCTGCTTGAGTACCTGTTTTGCTCTCACTGGAGGTCCCAAATTATACTTACAAACCACTCTCAAAAACTAATCTGAAACTAATGGCATTATTTGACAGAACAATTCATAGTCACTGCTGTTTACCCTTACACAATTAGCACAAAGTCGATTCTTAAACAGCCCATCAATCAAAGTATTCAGAGAAGTGTGCAGATCATCCCCCTCAATTATGATTATCTAGTGAAGTATTCTAGGGCTAACATCAAGAGAGAAAGAACAGAGAAAACAAAAAATCAGCTGAAATCAGTTATGGATGAACAAAATTTCAAAATAAAATCATGCCTGAAATTCAGGAGCTGTCATTAGAAACTGCTTAAAGAATTAGCCTGAAATAGTAAGCATCATTACAGAATATTGTAGCAGGTAGTAAATAGATCTTTCAACATCTGGTGGTAGCTGGTGAATTAAATTATTGGTCAACATCTTTTCTAGTATTAATTGATATAGTCTGATAGTAAAGTAAGCAGTTATCAATTTTCTGATCAACTCTCCTACAAAACAGCCTAATATAATCAACTCAGAAATGACATGAAATGACCCTTTGATAGTTCTGGTCCACTCCTTCAGACAAGAACTCAAAGCCTAACTCAGAGACAGCCTTTTTGATATCTGAGATTATTAAAATTCTTCTGTCACCTTTGATGATCACTTTTGTACTTTCTCATTTCAATGTATGGTCCCACCATTTGACAAAATCAGGATTGTTTTAAGATTTAGATCTTCCAGTTCAACGATGCAGACCAAACAACTTCCAACAACATTTGGAGAGTATCCAAACATTTGGTTACCAAACTGATTTATTTATTGTGGCTAACCCATTGCAAGTAGCTAACAAGCAGAAGGATCCTTTTTCCTTACTTCGGTTAAATAATTGATGAATTTTTAGTTAGGATATAGTAAATATTAAGTTAGCACAAATAGATTATTTGTGTCCTATCCCTAAAGCTTAATGGCTGCATTCTTTGCTGACAGTATTCCTGTAATCAATACATCTATGCAAATTTATGTTGACTGAAACAGGCCCAGTATTAGTGCAAAATAAACAGATGTAATAATTCTTTAGAATTTATACAGTTGGGGTACACGTGAAGTTCTCTCTAATCAGTGCAAAATAAAATTATTTTTCCCAATGTACTGCCATAATTGCTTATAAAACAAAAATATCTTTCTGTTAAAAACTATTTGTTAAGACTTACTCGTTTTAAGGAGTTTTATAGCCTGAAGACATAAGGAATAGAAAAGAGATAAATCAGTACAGTATTACTGAATTCTTCTCTTTGAACGTTCCTGCTTTGTATACATTTCTTAATTTATTTTGATCTCAGAGAAGATGGATGGGAATGTCACAAGCTATCTATAACAAGTATTTTAAGCCTTCTAACAGCTGCCTTCAAACCGGATTTCAAAGGATATTCACTAAACTCTGCTCAGTTCCAAAAGGATGATACCACAGGCTACTGAATTACCTACTGATCTCTCTTAGGTCAATGAGCTGCTGGTGCCAAGAATATCTCAAGACCGACCTGGTCCAACAAAGGGTCTTCAGTACGCACACACAAGACAACAAGCCTCTACTGAGGGAAAGCTCCACTTAGTGTCACAGTTTTTCTCAAACTAGAAGGAAGTTGCTGGTTTGTGCGTCTTAGAGCTATGTATCATCAACTCCAAAAAACAGTCCAGTCAATCCATAGAAAACTTAACTGATATTTTTTTAACTAGCTTTTTTTTTTTTTAATTAAAATAAGACAATTTTTTAATTAAAATAAGTCAAAGAATTTTCCCTTGGCAAAAACGTAGGATTATCCCCAATCCTAACAGTACCTCTGCACCAAAGACAGACAGAAAAGAATACAGGTACTGAAGCTTAAAGCTGCAACTTTCAAAACTTTTATAGTCTTATCTCAATTTAGACCATCTGTAAACTGATATAGTCCATATCTCCACCATACCTCCCCCCAGAATTAGTCTGTTTATATTTCTTTAAAACTTCCATTGTCTGAAACATTCTGAACATTTTCTTCACCAGCTACAATTTATACAACAAAATTGCTAACTGCTAAAGATGTACATAGGTATTCATCACATTTGCAGAATGCTAGTCACAGCATCAGTAAAGATTTTGCTTATTCACATCATGCATCTGAAATGCAGCAACATTAACATTTCACGTCTAATTGTCCTAGGATGCTTTGCTTTTATAGGTTGTATGAAATTATTTTAACAGTATGTTATGTAGCATTTGAGCTATAGAATTCAAGATCATTAGTGTCACGATTTTGCACAGTGACAGAAACAATTATGATTTTTGTGTTATCTTTTTGTGATGTAGGACCAGGTGACCAGGTAGAAATATTTTCTTTATGCACACAGAGGAAGCTTGTCTTACCTTTCAAAAAAACGCAAGTTAGTTTTAAGACAAATATTAAGGTAAATATCAATAACACAGTAGCCAAAAAAACCTTGTGCGTGCTTGTCTCATTGGGACATAATACAGCAGTTACGCATCTCCATCCTCCTCTAAAGTGAAGGAAAATTATTTTTTTGCCAATAAAACAGGAATTTACTACTATTGCTTCTGCAGAAGGGAATATTTCAACATATGCAGATCTCTACAAAAGAACAATGATAAATCTCTGTTACCTGTAAGCAGTAATTACTGCAACTTAACTTTTAAGATTCTCTTATAATAAAAACTGAGCAAAGAAGCATTATCATGCTCTACAGGGTTGTCCTGTTCTTTTCTTCACAAAAGCAATTTAGCCAAGTGCTTGGAAGCCAGCCACTGCTACGAAGACAACAAACAGTAAAATTAAGTTATCTGCAGCTCCCTGAGGTTATACCAGAATTGCATTTATGTTTGGCTCACACATCATAGGATAGCCATTACCTACAGGAGTGGTATATTTATTTCTAATAAAAGAGAGAGAAGGAAGGAACCATTCCTGTGTTGGAGAGCCCCAGTTGAGCTGGTAAGAGTGGCTGCAATTCAAACCAAATCATAGGATCCTCTTTTCATCATCTTGCTTCTCAAAATAGAGCACCAGCTGCAGGGCTGAGATGAGGTATAGAGAACAACATCCACTTTATATAGCACAATAAACAGTGGGAGTGAGGGGGGCAGGGGAGGGAGAGGGAAAGGAGGGAGGCTTCTGCTTACTGGGCAAGAGGGGCACACTGATCTCTCCCAACATCATTTTCAGCAAGATCCACAGCAGCTGAACTCTGAAACTTGAGTTATTTTTCTTATTTCTCCCATTTTCACTCCTATAAAAGGCTAGGGGGAGGGAGAGGGGGGAGGGAGGGAAAGGGGGAGAAATGACTTTTTTCTTCATTCTCCAGGTACCCCCATGATCTGAAACGTAACTCAGAGGTCTTGTCCCTGTTTCCACATCTCTTTAATACCTTCTCTCTCTGCAGCAGGTTGGAAGGGCCTGTGGCTGCCTGAAGCACTTTGCCTTGGATTCCTTTAATTTCCTCAGCTCATAAATGCTACTAGGTTACTTTTAGTCACCCATCCACAATCCCCTGTAGCATAAACCCAGAGGGAAAGCACCAAGAAGGATGCCACTGTTTGATGTTCCAGGCCAGGCAATGTGAGAGGACAGACTGCATTACCTGAGTCCATAAGAGCAGGCAAACAATATCCCAAGCTGGACTACCTCAGACAGTGTTAGCAGGAAAGGATTGTCTTGAAGTTATTCTAAGTAAGAAAAATATATGGAGAAACCGCAAAGAAGCAGAAGCTGTCAAAGAAGTAGAGCCAGTCTTTTTTGGTTTAAGAACATACAAGACGTTTTTCCTTTTGATTTCCCATTACCTGTCATGCGGCATCTTCAATTCACTTCCATTTTAGATTTACCAATCAGTCTTTCATTCTCCACTCTCACCCCCATCTCCCTCACCCTTTAAGTTCAACGGCATATATTATTTCTCCTCAGAAGTTTCTCCTCTACTAATTATATCATTTATTGTTATCTCCTTCAGAAGAAATGTTAACAGCAGCAGCACTGCTGTTAGCATGCTGGTTATACATCACAAGTTTTTCCCATTTAACAATGTGCTACAAGCTCAACAGTGCATGGACTGTCTGCCACTTTGTCTTATTAGTTGGCCAAATACTTTAGATATTCCTTGGGCACTACTCCCAAACACCATAAAAATAAATGCCATCAACAGGGCGCACTCAGACATTGTATTCATTCGGCCTCCAAAGTGCTGGCACTACTGTGTCTCTGAGAAAACATCCCTATTTGCTTGCATCATACTCAACTAATGGAGATTCATTTGATGAAGAATGACGTTGAATGATAGAACCAAAACTACTAGAGAATTCAGTTGTTACTAAACATCTCTAAGCAAATTGTTTAACTTCCCAGAAGCATTTTCCTTCAGAATTCTTACCACAGAAGTCCTGAAATGAAAACTGCCTTGAAAAAAGAGTTGCCACAAAATGTTTAAACAACCTCAGAATATGATGACTCACTTCATTAAGCAAAAGATTTCAACTCAATCCAAGCTGGGTTTGTGTGGGGAAGAAACGAAGAAGGATGGGTAGTGCAGGACCACAAGACACAAAGAGAGCATTCTTTCATCAAAAAAAAAAAAAAAGAAAACTCAACACCTTATCTTAGGAAAATATTTCTTCCAATTCAACTTAAAGAAAACATATCAATTCAAATAGCAAACTGAAGTGGCTATTATTTGCACAGTAGATGTTACCAGTATTTGACTGACTCACTGTCACTTCTGTGTGACTACCTGGCCTTATGTCCACTCATTTTCTTCACTGACACCTTCTCTGGAAAAATCCCTGGATAACAGCCCCAGAGAGGACTGGTTTTGCTCCTGAAACAATCTAGGTCTCCATAAATAAATAAATCTTTTACATCAGTTAGATGCTGTCCTGGATATCCTGCTTATCTATTATCCTCTAAACACCAAAGGCTTTGCAAAGGAGATGACAGAAGTTCACAGCTAGGGCTTATCTCTACAGTCAGTTTCAGATGCCAGTACAAGGTCTTAACTTTAATCTTCAAAGCAATTAACAGATGAGCCTCTGCTATACTGAAGACCAAATTGCTATCTATAAATTTCCTAAACAGGTCTGCTTCTCTGGGAAGATGCTGATCACAGAGCCCAGACCAAGCTACATGAGAGCTGGGGAACAGCATTTCCTGTCACAGGAAACCAGCTACGAAACAAGTCTCCATATGAGAATTCAGTGCTTTACTCTCCTTTTTGAACTGATTTAAGCCTTTTCCTAAAGAGGAAAAAAAAAAAAAAAAAACGTAGAAAGAAAGAATGCCTCCACCTTAGGAGTAGCACAGACACCAGCAGCAGCACTTCAGTCACATCAAAATATTTTCCCTACCCTGTCCCCAAATTAATCAGAAAAAAAATTACATTCAAATTTTTCATTCAAAAGGGAGAATAGACATTAAAGTATTTGGAAAAGTTTTAGCTATTGCTATAATTCCATAAAGGTACAAGCTGAAATCTTAGCTAGCCAGGACTCTACACCGTGTACTAACATGAGGAATTGTCTTTGTATCAGCCTTGCAATCTGCAGTTTGGAAAGTACTGTGCTGAGAAATAAGCACATTGTAACTGGATTTCCTCTAAACAGAGCCAGACTACCTCAACAGGAATAATTCATCCTACACTGGCACTCTACCTCCAGTTTAAAAACATCATCTTGCTTATGCAAACCCATGTATATAACACAGATCATTAAACAAGAAAAATATGCCCTTGAATGGGAGGCTCTGTTCTTTGTAATGCCTAGTCCAAGGGAGAAGTTCACATGCCTCATGGCGCACATGGAAGAGTTAGACACTTGCAGTCGATGAAAAATACAGCTGAAATTGTGGGCACTAGAAGATAGCAGATAATGTGTGTATGCAAATGGGTGAATGTCTGAAATTGAACTCCTGAACTCCCAAGCAGGAGCCTGCTGCTTGCAAGCTGCAATCAGTAACGGGCTGCTTGGAATTTCATAACACCTGGACGTAGTGGAAGCAGCACATCCTGAATCCTCCAACTGTGAGAGACATGACACAGACCCACCAGTTTATAGGCTCATTATTCACTCTGCTTCAGCACGTAGACTATTTGGACTGGAGAACCTGGAGGCTTGGTTACCAGAAAGAAGAGCTGATGCTAAGAGATGTGGGTATCTGAGAGAAGGAGGCCCAAGTAGAAGGAAAAGATCTTGGCTGGAGGAGACATCTGGGAAGCAGGGGAATATCTGGGAGATGAGGTAAAGACATGGAGACAAATGCCAGGGGATGCCCAGTGCCCTTGGTCAGTGGTGCCTGAGACCAGAAGCTACAAGCAGTGCCACAATAGAAAACAGCAGGATTTTCTGCCCAGCCTCCCCACACCAGCAGGAACCTTCCTGCAGGGAAGGAAAGATAAGACCACAGGAACATTGTGGGGAAGCTGCAACAGCAATAGAGAATGAGAAGACAGGAGGAGGGGGAGGGAGGGGGGCGAGAACACAAACAACAAGAAAAACACCAAGTCTTGCTGAAGTTTTTACAAAGGTAATATTCTCTAATTTCCCAAGGATTCTGGCTGAACCTTAGAGCAAGCTATGAGATGGAGAAGGAAGCAAGGAGGGGGAAGTGCTGCTGTTAATTTGACATTCATTTTAAGGAGCTAAATGGGAACCAGAAGTAGTGCAGATGGCATTTCAATTCCCTCTTCTTTTGAAGAAAATTTATTTTTAATACAGCAACTTTTTGTTTCCATTAAGGCATTTTTAGCTGTGAAATAAGGACAGTTAAGAGCAGTAGTTAAAACCCCAGCTTTTAGGTGACATTTCTGAAAACAGTTTATTTAATAGAGTGATGGCCATATGAAACACACAGTTTTTTCAAGCCACAATAAGGTGCTGGGCAGTGAGGATGCAGGGGGCAGTTGGCAGGCACCCTAGGGAGGAACACAAAGTGACACAAAAGAGATGACACTATTACTTTGCGTGAGGGTGTGAGTGGGGGAAATTTGTCTATGTTAAATTACATCTTTTACTTCATTCTGGATGAACATTAGCTCTAAGTTTCCCCTGCATTCCAAGCACCTGCCCATTTTTCAGACACCTGATTAAAAGTCTGACAGCCATCAAGGCTGCAAATCTGGGAATTTAGACTGCATTTCAAGCATTGACTCATCTCATGCAGTAAATAGCACAGGAAACTGAAAGAGGCATTGGGGGGGGGGGGGGGCATGGTGGCAGTTTTGGTTTTTCTCCATTTGAGTAGAAAAGGAGGCCAAGATTACTAGCAAGATTTTCTTCTGACTGGACAGGTCACAGTCAATATCCTGATCAAGGGATGGCAAGTAAGACTAGTGGGAGAAATTAGGCAAGAAACATTACCCCACATGGAAAAGGATAAAGTTCCAATAAAATAGGATGAGCCTCAAGACATGCTCAAGACAGGTTCAGTGTGTATCCATGATTGATTGGTCTAGCCCAGAAGGAGAGCAGTATCAAAACCTTCAGCTTCCTCAGAGCTGGGAAGATGTAGAAACCCTACCAACAGCCCAGCAGGTCCTGAAGAACACCACAGGCACAAGAAGCTGGTGCTGGGCTTCTTGCATCATTTTGCAACACTTCATTTCTGTCCACTTCCACATTCAGTATATCAATATTTTGACTAGCACCAGGTCTGTTCATTCATGACTGCTGCAACCTACAGCAGGAACAAACCAAAAACAGGATGAACTGGGGAACCCATAACTTAGAGAACCAACTCCGTGCCACCTTCTAATACAATGATTATTTCTATCTGCAAGCACAGAGACATAAATTTCAAGTTGCCTTCTCCCTTTCTCCAAATGAAAGAAGCCCCCAAGGATCAATGAAGCCCTTCAATAAACAAGTAAATAAACAAAGATTGAAACAAACATCATTTGACAGGTTGTTTTGCTGCCTGCCTCACAACCTTAAACAGCTGGTGGTAACACAGTTACCTATCACACTATGGCTATTAAAATGCTTGGTGAAACAACCAGCTTCTACCCTCCCATACCTGCACTGGGGTGGCAGGGGAGCAGACAAAAATGCAGCACCATCATCAACATGATTGATGTCAGTGGATGACAAGGATTAGAAAAATAATTTGGACAGCACTGTATCACTATGGGTTATTCCAGATTTGTTTGAGCTTTCTGATATTCATTAACTCCACTCAGCACATTAATTTTAATGCAAGTAGTATTTCATAAATGAGGTCTGCAATACCATAAGTTGCCATTCAGGATTATCAGTATCCGAGATCAAGAATTTACGTTGCCAATCCATACATGAAATTATTACAGTTGCTCTAAGTACATTGGTTTTTAATAGCTTTGTCTAAAGGCTGGGGTGGGGGCACAGGGAAGGGGATATTTTTAAACTTCGTAATTATACCTTTTCACAGAATCACAGAATCACAGAATTTTCTAGGTTGGAAGAGACCTCAAGATCATCGAGTCCAACCTCTGACCTAACGCTAACAGTCCCCACTAAACCATTTCCCTAAGATCTACATCTAAACGTCTTTTAAAGACCTCCAGGGATGGTGACTCCACCACTTCCCTGGGCAGCCTGTTCCAGTGCCTCACAACCCTTTCAGTGAAGAAGTTCTTCCTAACATCTAACCTAAAACTCCCCTGGCTCAACTTAAGCCCATTCCCCCTCGTCCTGTCACCAGGCACGTGGGAGAACAGGCCAACCCCCACCTCGCTACAGCCTCCCTTGAGGTACCTATAGAGAGCGATAAGGTCGCCCCTGAGCCTCCTCTTCTCCAGGCTGAACAAGCCCAGCTCCCTCAGCCGCTCCTCGCAGGACTTGTTCTCCAGACCCCTCACCAGCTTCGTTGCCCTTCTCTGGACCCGCTCAAGCACCTCCATGTCCTTCTTGTAGCGAGGGGCCCAAAACTGAACACAGTACTCGAGGTGCGGCCTCACCAGAGCTGAGTACAGGGGGACGATCACCTCCCTAGCCCTGCTGGTCACACTGTTCCTGATACAAGCCAGGATGCCGTTGGCTTTCTTGGCCACCTGAGCACACTGCTGGCTCATATTCAGCCGACTATCCACCATCACTCCCAGGTCCTTCTCTGCCTGGCAGCTCTCCAACCATTCCTCTCCCAGCCTGTAGCTCTGCTTGGGGTTATTTTTATTTGGTGGTGTGTCACTGCAGCTGACTTGTGACAGTCAACGCTGTGTACACATACTGAGCATTCACAATATTTCACTCTGCCAAGCTCACAGAGCTGCTGGCATTATAAGTGCTTGTAGTTAGAAGCCAGCCATGAGCTACAAGCTAGGTAAAATGGGTATGACACATCTCTGCAAACAATGCAGAAGGGAGACAGATAAAAAGCACAGGACCTGTAGGAGATACAGATTCTACTTTTCCTTGATTGTCTGCAGGATCTAATAAATCTTTTTCTTCCCTCTGTACTCCACATGTAGTACCTATATTTTGTCAGGCAGTCATACCCCAGTATCTCTCCACTATTTTTAAACATGGTTGTGAAAAATATCAGTCAGTGTCTAATCTAAAGAAGAAAAAAGAAGTGAATGAACAACCCACCATACAGTTGGAGAACTTCATTGCTGCTTGGCAGCCATGTATACAGATGGAATAAGAGCTTCTTTAAATCCTTGTTTACATGATCTAGCCAGAAGTCTGATATTCTGAACCTTTGAACACACATTATGGATAGCTTTCCTGTTATAGAAAAAGCTGTTTTAACTATAGGAGTGTGAAAGCTGACAAAAACCTCTTAATTAAAAACAAAAAAAAAACAAAAAAACAAAAAAAACAGTTTTCATTCCTGTGAATGCATGGAATTGTAATTATGAACAGAAAACTGCGCTGAACTTTCTGAAGTAATATATCAGAACCTCCAATTATTTCTTTAACATTTTATAGGGATCTTCATTATTTCATGACATATAAGCAGTACTGTATAATTATGTATTACTATTATTGATGCCAGTATATGGATATTCCATTATTTTCAAAGTCCTCTAGGGTAATTTCTGATTAGTACTGTTTGGAGTATGTCAATTTTTTATTCCTATTAAATGGTTTGACAGAAAAGCATGTAAAAGAATGTTCCTTTGTCTGTAGCAGCAGACTTGACTGTATACTTAAATTGAAACATACTTTTTATTTTTGTCTTTATAAATTCAACAATTTATCTTTGGGAAGTTTCACATTTCATTTTGATTTTTTTCCCTCAACTTATTATTAAAACACATAAAATTGTGTCATGAAAATTAAGTTCCACCAAAATAAAATTCTGATGTCCACGCAGGCAGGGCGAGCAGGCAGGGCAGAGAGCTCTTCCCTGCCCATACGAACACCTCCTTAACGACAGCTGTTAGCTAGGCGATAATGGTCTCCACCAGGCACAGTGCGCTCTTCAGGAAGTCAGGACACACCCAGACCGACTACCCATTAAAAAATGCAGCAGTTCAGGTCACCGGATGCGGGGAATGTCTGAGCCTGTTGCTGCCATCCGCGGGAGGCAAAGAAACTATGTGCGTGAGGTGTGAGCAGGTGAACGACCTGGTCCACATGGTGGCCGAGCTCAAGGAGGAGGTGGAGAGGTTGAGGGATATCAGGGAGTGTGAGCGGGAGACAGACTGTAGGAGTAACTCCCTGCAGGGCCTCAAGGAGAGGTACCGAGGTGAGACACCCCAAATGGGGGCGGATCCCCTGCCCTGTCACTGTTGGGCAGAGGGAGCGGACCTAGGAGTTGAGGAGGAATGGAAACAGGTTCCTGCTTGACACTGCAGGTGATGCCCTCCCCTTCCGGCCCCACCTTCCCAGGTGCCCTTATGCAACAGGTTTGAGGCCCTGGAGCTTGAGACACCAGTGGGCGAGGAAGAGGTAGCAAGTGTTCCCAGGAGGATGCCTAGGGCGAGGAGGTCGACTCCACGCCTCAGGACTGCCTCCACCAAGAAAGACAGAAGGGTTATTGTTGTGGGAGACTCTCTTCTCAGGGGAACAGAGGGCCCTATTTGTCAGCCTGACCCTACCCGTAGGGAAGTCTGCTGTCTCCCTGGGGCCAGGGTCAGGGACGTTGCCAGGAAGCTTCCCAACCTGGTACGCCCCTCTGACTATTATCCTCTTTTGATAGTCCAGGCAGGCAGTGATGACATTGAAGAGAGAAGCCTGAAGGCTATCAAACAAGACTTTAGGGGGCTGGGACGGTTAGTGGATGGAGCGGGAGTGCAGGTGGTGTTTTCGTCCATCCCTACAGTGGCAGGGAGGGGTACAGAGAGGACACGGAAAGCCCACCTGATAAACACGTGGCTCCGGGGCTGGTGCCAACACAGAAATCTTGGGTTTTTCGATCGTGGGGCACTTTACTCAGCACCCGGCCTGATGGCTGCAGATGGGTCCCTATCTTTTAGGGGAAAACAGATCCTGGGCCAGGAGCTGGCAGGGCTCATTGAGAGGGCTTTAAACTAGGTAAGAAAGGGGATGGGGCTGAAGCAAGGATTGTTGGAGGTGTGCCAGGGGGAACAATGGCAAGGCCGGGGGATAAGGCAATGGCCCAGCTGAAGTGCATCTACACCAATGCATGCAGCATGGGTAACAAACATGAGGAGCTGGAAGCCATCGTGCAGCAGGCAGGCTACGACTTAGTTGCCATCACGGAGACGTGGTGGGACCAGTCTCATGACTGGAGTGCTGCAATGCCTGGCTATAAGCTCTTCAGAAGGGACAGGCAGCACAGAAGGGGTGGTGGTGTGGCTCTCTATATTAGAGAATCTTTTGATGTTGTAGAACTCGAGGCTGGGAATGACAAGGTCGAGTCCCTTTGGGTTACGATCGGCAGGAAGGCCAACAAGGCTAGCGTCCTGGTTAGGGTCTGTTATAGACCGCCGAATCAGGATGAGGAGACAGATGAGGAGTTCTACAGGCAGCTGACAGAAGTTGCGAAATCGTCAGCTCTTGTACTCGTGGGGGACTTCAACTTCCCTGACATATCCTGGAAGCACAACACAGCCCAGAGAAAGCAGTCTAGGAGGTTTCTGGAGAGCGTGGAAGATAGCTTCCTGACACAGCTGGTTAGTGAGCCTACCAGGGGTGGCGCCCCGCTAGACCTTTTCTTTACAAACAGAGAAGGACTGGTGGAGGATGTGATTGTCAGGAGCTGTCTTGGGCAGAGTGACCACGAAATGGTGGAGTTCTCTATTCTTGGCGAGGCCAGGAAGGGGACCAGTAAAACCGCTGTATTGGACTTCCGGAGGGCTGGCTTTGTGCTGCTGAGGACACTGGTTGTTAGAGTCCCTTGGGAGGCGGTTCTGAAGGGCAGAGGGGTCCAGGAAGGCTGGGCGCTCGTCAAGAGGGAAATCTTAATGGCGCAGGAACAGTCTGTCCCCACGTGCCCAAAGACGAGCTGGCGGGGAAGAAGACCAGCCTGGCTCAACAGAGAATTGTGGCTTGAGCTTAGGAGAAAAAAGAGGGTTTATAATCTTTGGAAAAGTGGGCAGGCCACTAGGGAAGACTATAAGGGTGTTGCGAGGCTGTGCAGGGACAAAATTAGAAAGGCCAAAGCTCATCTGGAGCTCAATCTGGCTACTGCTGTTAAAGATAACAAAAAACGTTTTTATAAATATATCAACGCAAAAAGGAGGACTAAGGAGAATCTCCAGCCTTTACTGGAAGCTGGGGGAAACTTAGTTACAAGAGATGAGGAAAAGGCGGAGGTGCTTAATGCCTTCTTTGCCTCAGTCTTTAGCGGCAATACCGGTTGTTCTCTGGATACCCAGTACCCTGAGCTGGTGGAAGGGGATGGGGAGCAGGATGTGGCCCTCACTATCCATGAAGAACTGTTTGGTGACCTGGTACGGCACTTGGATGTGCACAAGTCGATGGGGCCAGATGGGATCCACCCAAGGGTACTGAGAGAACTGGCAGAGGAGCTGGCTAAGCCGCTTACCATCATTTATCAACAGTCCTGGCTATCGGGGGAGGTCCCAGTTGACTGGCGGCTAGCAAACGCGATGCCCATCTACAAGAAGGGCCGGAGGGCAGACCCGGGAAACTACAGGCCTGTCAGTTTGACCTCAGTGCCAGGGAAGCTCAAGGAGCAGATCCTCTTGAGAGTCATCACGCAGCACTTGCAGGGCAAGCAGGCGATCAGGCCCAGTCAGCATGGGTTTATGAAAGGCAGGTCCTGCTTGTCTAACCTGATCTCCTTCTGTGACAAAGTGACATGCTGGGTGGATGAGGGAAAGGCTGTGGATGTGGTCTACCTTGACTTCAGCAAGGCTTTTGACACCGTCTCCCACAGCATTCTCCTCAAGAAACTGGCTGCTCTTGGCTTGGACTGGCGCACGCTTCGTTGGGTTAGAAACTGGCTGGATAGCCGGGCCCAAAGAGTCGTGGTAAATGGAGTCAAATCCAGTTGGAGGCCAGTCACTAGTGGCGTTCCACAGGGCCCGGTGCTGGGGCCGGTCCTCTTTAATATCTTCATTGATGATCTGGACGAGGGCATTGAGTGCACCCTCAGTAAGTTTGCAGATGACACCAAATTAAGTGCGTGTGTCGATCTGCTCGAGGGAAGGAAGGCTCTGCAGGAGGATCTGGATAGGCTGCACTGATGGGCTGAGGCCAACTGTATGAAGTTCAACAAGGCCAAGTGCCCGGTCCTCCACCTGGGGTTCAATAACTCCAAGCAGAGAGAGCTACAGGCTGGGAGATGAGTGGTTAGAGAGCTGCCAGGCAGAGAAGGACCTGAGAGTGATGGTTGATAGTCAGCTGAATATGAGCCAGCAGTGTGCTCAGGTGGCCAAGAAAGCCAACAGCATCCTGGCTTGCATAAGTGTGGCCAGCAGGGCTAGGGAGGTGATCGTCCCCCTGTATTCGGCTCTGGTGAGGCCGCACCTCAAGTACTGTGTTCAGTTTTGGGCCCCTCGCTACAACAAGGACATGGAGATGCTTGAGCGGGTCCAGAGAAGGGCGAAAAAGCTGGTGAGGGGTCTGGAGAACAAGTCCTATGAGGAGCGGCTGAGGGAGCTGGGATCGTTCAGCCTGGAGAAAAGGAGGCTCAGGGGCGACCTTATCGCTCTCTACAGGTACTTCAAAGGAGGCTGTAGCGAGGTGGGGGTTGGTCTGTTCTCCCACGTGCCTGGTGACAAGATGAGGGGAAATGGGCTTAAGTTGCACCAGGGAAGTTTTAGGTTGGATGTTAGGAAGAACTTCTTTACCGAAAGGGTTGTTAAACATTGGAACAGGCTGCCCAGGGAATGGGCACCAGGGAAGTGGTGGAGTCACCATCCCTGGAAGTCTTCAAAAGACGTTTAGATGTAGAGCTTAGGGATATGGTTTAGTGGGGACTGTTAGTGTTAGGTCAGCGGTTGGACTCGATGATCTTGAGGTCTCTTCCAACCTAGAAATTCTGTGATTCTGTGATTCTGTGTATGCTTCAGGCAAGGTTAATACATAAATAAACCTGACAGCTGTATTCAGCAGCCAGCAGGCAAGCAAGGCCAAGACACAGGCACACCACACATGATTGAGACCACTCAGCAGATGCTTATCATATCTAGGCAGGAGCAGCTCTGCGGTAACTCACGGCCAAGCAGGAGGATGTCAGCTCCACATATGCTGGCACATTTCAAGAATCCCCTCTAGAAGTCTATGCTGCCAAACTTCTCTGATATATGTAGAAAGGGAAGGCGAACTCCCAGCTACCTTCCACTGAAAGTGTTCGTAACTAGGCATCAGCTAATTCACCTAATAAGCTTGGTGAAAAATGTATTTACAGGAACAGTGCAGTACATAGGCATGGGTAAATGACCATCTGTCTGTCCTCAAGTATAACCTCCTTTTCATTAAAGGTTTAAGGAACAAAGAGAGGGAAAAAACACAGAGTGCATCTGGATCTTTTAGCCCAAGTCTCCACTTGCTTTGTACAGCACTGCCTCAGCACAAACCAAAATCCCCCTTCTCCCTGGCCTGTTCTGCACAAATGAGGCACAAAAACCAGAGGTGGTTAATGAATATGCTGCAAATTTTCATGCAGAATCAGCACAATGTTGCTTGGCACAGGTGCACTTTAACAATGATAAATCTGGAAAGTTCACATTGATTAATTACTCTGATTTTCAAGTTCGCATGTCTTAGAAAAAGAAAAGGCAGATCAGGCTGTTGGAAGTATTGCTGCCTTTTTTTTTTTTTTTTTTTTTTTTAAGGAAACAAACAATAAAACCCTATTTCTCAGCATCTATTTTTAGCTGTAACATTTGGGGGCTTAAAAGCAGAATTGAATTATCCTAAAATACAGTTCTGAAGAAGGCAGAGGAGTGGATGACAGATATTGTGGAGGAAAGAAACACCTTCTCAGAAGCAAAAGGTCTTCTGGTATTTCCTTACAGGGCTCAGAATCAAATGGGCTCCACATCAGGTCTGATCCACCACTGGGTGCCCCACTGCAAAATGCTTTGCACCCTATTTGTTTTGATAGTTAAAACACAGCCATTTGGCATAGGAAGAATTACACCACGCAGCATGAGAAACTATTCTGCCCTACAAAGGCAACTATAGATCTATCAAAGTTACCTAAAATAAATATAAGAGGTCCTGCTTTCAACAGAGAACAACTTGACAAATTTCTAGGATTTTTAGTGTTATAAGAGGAAAAGTTATTTTTGCGTAGATATTTTCACCCATAGTCTAAGTGATATCAAGCAAGTTCAAAGTTGTAGCACACCCTTTCAGTTTCTACAACATAAGACTTTCTGGACTCAAGCAAATGATTCAAAACATTGCTGTCAGAACTGAATCCTGCAAATCAACATTAAGCAAATCCACATCCCACATCCTACATATCACAGGAGTCTACAATCTGACCTTTTGATTCAACTGTTACTAACTAAAATGTCATCTACATCCAGATCTGAAGTAATGCTGTCATCTTCTATATAATGAAGAAACACTTCCCTATTGCATAGAGTAAAATAGAGCAAAACATGACAAGAATGGCTCAATTACCACTCTCAAGTTCAAAACAAGCAATCCACCAGAGTAAGACACTGAATAAAAGCTAAAAAAAATGAAAACATTTTTAATTGCTTAAAGTTACAAACTTCAATCAAGTACCCTTAAGTAAGCATGATTTTTGCATCCTTTGAATCACCTAAACCAGACAACAGCCATCAATTCAGCTGTGCAAAACTGATGAATCTGTCAGTACCATTTTTATTAGCAAAGTTACCCAGCTAGCAATACTAGAGTATCCTTCTTGTAGCACACCAGGTCCACCCAGATATTTTAGAGGAAAATGTAGTTAGCTTTCCACACTACCAATACCAGAAGAGAAAAGGAGATAGATGACTACCTGATTTTACCAAATTACAGGAAAGAAATGCATAATATCTATGGAACTACATACATGCTAGTGCCCAAACATTGTCTCCTTTAATTAGCTTCTTTGAAGCAGACTGCTTCCAATAAGCTCAAGAAATTTGAGCTTGAATCACTGGAGACAATCTGGGTTCAGTTGTTAACCTCTTAGCCTTTAAACAAGGAAGCTTCTTTAAAATGTACAATGTTAACAAGTAATCTTGTCAACAGAGTAGCATCAAGACGTGATTTCTTTTTAATACCAAAAAGAACTAAAAAAAAAAAAAAAAAAACAAAAAAAAAAAAAACAACTATGTATTTTGTCACTGATTAACAAAGTCAGTTAGATTCTACCTCGATAAGACTAGAGCAAAGCTCTGAAGTGCCAATGTGCTGGAACAGTTCCTAAATTTGGATAGCATTGGCAATAATATTAAACAAGTGTAGATTATACACAGGCCTCAGTGATGTTGCTGGCCAGCACTTGGGGAGGGAGGTAAGACAGACAACCCATCCCCATGCCAGCTGATGTGATTAGGGCTGGTCAGCCTGCCCGTTCCTGCCGAGGCTGCATCTGTTCCTGAGAGCAGTTGCATTAACAGTCATATTCCTGCTTACCAGCTCCAAGCTCCTTTCTCATTGCGGTAAGCAAAGCCATGATAATTCTTAAACATCTACAGTTGCCTCAAATGAGGCTATAAAATGGGGGAAAAGTACCTGTCCCAGGGGTCAGGTGTAGTGGGTTTATGTGGCAAGGTTTTGGTAGTAGGGGACCGTAGAGGTGGCTTCTGCAAGAAGAATCCTCAAGCTGCCCCATATTAGATAAGGGCCCCGCTGCTGACCAGAGCCAAGCCAATAAGCGATGTTGTTTGCACCTCTGTGAGAGGATATTTAAGAAAGGGAAAAAAAAATAAAAAATGCTGATACACAGCAGTGGGGAGAGAGAGAGGAGTGAGGAACAGCCTTGCAGGCGCCAAGGTCAGTGAAGAAAGAGGGGGAGAGGTGCTCCAGGTGCCGGAGCAGAAGTCCCCTGTGGCCTGTGGTGAGGACCATGGTGAAGCAGGTTGTACCCCTGCAGCCCATGGTGTACCATGGTGGAGCAGGGATCCACGCTGCAGCCCGTGGAGGAGACCACGGTGGAGCAGGCGGACCTGCACTGAAGGAGGCTGCAGTTTGTGGAGGACCCCATCCAGAGCAGATTCTGGGCCAGACTTGTAGCCCGTGGAGAGGAGCCCATGCAGGAGCAGGTGACCTGGCAGGAGCTGCTGCTCATGGGGCACTCATGCTGGAGCAGTTTGCTCCTGAGGTGTGGACCCCATGGTATGTACCCATATCTGGAGCAGTTCTTGAAGAGCTGCTGCCCAGGCAGGATCAGTTCAGGAAGGATGGCATCCCATGGGAGGGACCCCATATTGGAGCAGGGGCAGAGTGACCATGAAGGAGTGGCAGAGACAAAGCGTCACAGACTGACAGCAGCCCCCGTTCCCCTGCGCCACTCATGGGGAGAAGGTGGAAGAGGACGGATGAGGGGAAGTGGTTTTGGTTTCTTTCCTTTGTTCCTCATTTCTCTAGCTTGTTAGTAATAGGCAATAAGTCTTACTATCTCCCTGCTCTGAGTCTGTTTTGCCAGTCATGATAATTGTTAATCTCCCTGTCCGTATTTCAACCCTTGAGCCCTTTGTATTGTGTTTTCTTCCCCTTTGAGAAGGGGAAGTGAGAGCATGGCCGTGGTGGAACTCAGCTGCCCACCCAAGAAAAACTACCCCATCAGGGGACTTCCGGAATCTGAAATAACCATATATCAATATAATAAATTCTACCAACTGTTGCCAGAAGAACGGCTGAAAACACGACAGACCATCTGTATGGTCAGATCATGCTCTCCCTTTATTACCCGAATAGCCTGACTTTTATAGCAAACTTAACAGGGGCGGATAGTGTCTCACACAAGATTATCGGTCAAAAGCACTCAGACAAACAACTGCAAGAAAACAACCCCCTTGTGATTAGCAGTCGCGTAGATTCCATCCTTGAAGACAGCTGCTGACAACAATATTTTTTAAATTCCTTATTCGGGCGATGTGAGAACACTGTCATGGGAACTTCTCATAGTCGTCCTGCCAGCTTGGTTTACTCAGCTGCAGCAAGTCATGGCCTCCTTGCTGTTTCAAAAATCCATCAACATATAACAGTTTCACAATTTGAATCAACTCCTCCATTAGAACAACACAAGAAAAAAGCAATCAGGAAACCCAAAAGGTTTTCAGATGTGACTCGGATGCAGTTAGATGGGTTTAAATTTCCCTTTGGGGAACTAGAATATTTTGCCTCTGCATAAGCTCAAAAGAAAGGTACCAGAAGCATCAAAGCAAAATTTTAATCTTAATGCAGAAAATGTTATGAAAAAAAAAAAAAAAAAAACCAGCATCAAGAAAATACCAACTATCTGACAATGCCAACATTGATTTTGTTCTATACTTGGCCATTTTCATTCAATACAATTAAACTGACTTATACTTTTCTATTCTGTGCTCAAAAATTTTCGCCTTTTTAGTCTCCCAGGATCCACTGAGTAAAATGAACTATTAAAATCAATGTTATGGTCACCTATTAGTCAGCTAATAACAGGCACATAGCAATTATACCAGGTAAGGAATGTAGCTCATAAAGGAGAAAGTAAAACCCTTCCTCTGATTAGATAGTAGAAGGTTTCAAAAATATTATTTTACAGATGCTGCAAAATAGAGCTTAACTATAAAAAACCACTAAATACCTTAATAAAAAACACTAAGTACCTTAATATTACTCATAGAGGAGAATCCATTAGCTGCATTATTTACGTACACAGCTGGAGATGGAAGAAATGTGGAAGGCGAATTCCTCTACTACTTTTTCTATTGGACAATTATTCACAGCTCTAATGTTTTTCTAACCGTATGGCAAAAGTATTCACCTCATTAATCCAGAAGGAAACTAACCCTTGCTGTTCTCAGTCAGCAAGTTCAGTTAGTTTATTGCAGTGTCAGAAAAGCATGAGCTGATGAACAGAGTATGCAAGACTACCATAGCAGAGCCCAAGAGAGGTGAAGGCTAGAAAAGGTGGAAAAGTAGAAGGAAAGGAGGAACTGCTGCCTTCATATCAATAGCCCCAACCCACTGCAGCATCTCTGCCATCCTGTGTAACCATATTTCAGGCAATTTCAGGCTCCACAAGGACAGAGTACCAAAGATGGCTTTATCTCCAAAAGGTCTAGGGGAACACAAAAATATTTGAGCCGTTCAACGACTAACAAAGACACTGCATAGGGACCAGAAAACAATATTTAAGAAAAGAACCATTGCTGAAGATTGAAATAGCCCTGTAATTCCTGACAGTAGTTGTCCTCAGGAACTGAGGCAATTGCACACAATAATTCAGGTGAAGATAATTAAGGAATTTTTGTCAGTTTGTTAGATGAGCTGTTTGTCAAAAGGTAATCCATACACAGCCTATAATGTAAGGAGACATTGAAACTTTACTAAGAAGCATGTCTTCCTCATACTTTGTGGGATTATGCAAGACCATTCTTTAGAAATGAGGAAATAGCTCACCTTGACATACAAGTGAGAAGGCACCACACAATAGTAAAAGCAAGAGAGAAAATGAAGACAAGTCAATTACAAGCAATTTAAATGGATTAGGAGAACCAGACCAGTACAATGTAATCACCAAATAAGACTTCCCTCAGTCAAGAGCTGTGACAGAAGACACTCAATCAGCACAATCTTAAAAGCAAGGAGAGGGGGTTGCAGCAAAACAGTTCTTCAAAGTAGCAGTGATCTACTCTGCTCTAGAAAGGAGGCAGATATTCATATATTCAAACAATAAAGGAGAAAGTAGTTCTCATGTTTTCTATGCTAGAATTATTTTCAATCTGTTTAATACATAATCTTGAACATATTTCCAAACATTCTGGTGGGGGGAAAGGGAGAGAAGGTTCCTGATAACCAACATCTTGCTAACAGTAAAGTAATACTAAAGTAATACTAACAGGTACTAATGATTAAAAAATGCTTTGTGAAGTAGGAAGAGGATTTATACATTGTTAAGGAAAATAGAGTTTTGGGGTTTATTAAATGCACAGTCTGACTTGTGTGGTTTTAAGAATGCCTGCTTCCTTCAGACAGCAGTTTAATACAAATACTAGCTCTGCATTCCAACCAGATTTTCCAAGCAGAAAGCACCCACATCTCAGTAGATGTGGGAAGGCAGAGTCTTTGCTAATCTATACAAATAACAAACAAGATTAAGAAAAAAAAAAAAAAAGAATTTTAATTCATTTTTAAAGATAAGTTTTAGCTACACAATAGGGAAATAAAAATCATTTAGATCTCCTTAAGGTTTGACATTAACTGTGTTTGGCACATCTTGGTCTTTCCTATATACGTTATCTGTCTTCCCCATAATCTGGAAAAATCATGCAAATAGGTGAATACTATTATGAGATCATTAACTTCCTCTTCTGACTTTTACTTCTAGATACAAGACTTCCATTCGGTGTTAATACAAGCTTTCACTTCAGTATTGTACAAGTGTCCACAACCACTGCCATGGCTGAAACACTACCATCTCAGAGTGAATGCCAAAGACCTCTAGGCAAAGCATATTCTCAAGAGCTTGAAAGATAGGAAAGATGTTTAGGTCTTTTATACACACATCTCTGTGACAGTTAAAGATGGCAGCAAGTTAGCTATCTCCATAGGGAAAGGTTGCCACCCCACCTGTACAGTCAGCAGGAGGGAATCTATTCTCACTTCTCCCACTTGAGCACAAAATCTGACAGCTTGCTTTACACCTGTGATGGGTTGGAGCTAGGCTGCCAGACTCTGTGCAGAACAGCCTGAGGCTCTCTCTCCAACTCTCCTGGGTAGTATGGACACCTGGGAGGTAACCTCAACTGCATATAGCTCTGCCAGCACAGTAGTAGTAGAGTTCACATGCTTATTGCACCCTGAAATTGTGATTGATAGTACTGCAAACAATTTTTATTACTTTTATTTATTCAGCCTGATCCTTACTAAGCATGAAGCAAAAAAGTTATATAAAACATTCTACTTGAGACAGTCAAGAACAATTTATGGTAGGAAAACAGTTTTTAGTAGCTAGATCACAGACTCTGTTTCATAACGTTTTCACAGTTTAGCCTGTCTTAAAAAAAAAAAAAAAAAAAAAAAGAATTACACGTGTTTTCAAAAATATCCTTCTAGATTTAAGAGAGGTTGTCATGTTAGGTTTGCAGGCAGCTTGAGAAGAATAGTGAACCAGGGGCTAGTGTGACCCAGGGGACTAGTATACACTGAACCTCTATGCCAACTTCTTAAACTCTGGTTTATCATGGAAAGTTACGTGGCTGGCTGTGTTGACTAATACAGCAATTATATTCTAAAATATTCCACCAAGGAGATGAGCACAATCCAAGTCTGAACATGATGAAAGTGCTTTGTATCAAGTATCAGAAGAACACTACTAGAATTATGAACTTCTTCCTCCTCTAATGGGACAAGTGGCAAATGCTCAGCATGTCCCTGCTTACATACGAAATGTAGTTCTGTGTTTTCGGGCTATCATTTTCCTCCACAAACTGACAGTGTGCAGTAGCTATGATGAAGCATGAAGCATCAAAACCTTATTTTTGTTATCTATTTGGCACAAAAACTACTGCATGGACATTACAGTGCTTCTGGCCACACTTACATCCAGAAATGCCCTTTCTGTAGGTTACTACTCTATAAGTGCTCACACTGCAACATCCAAAGTTAAACATGAAATACTTTATCAGAAGTTACTACTGTGGGATTTTGAGTCATTCCTCCCACTATTTCATTATTACAGAAACCATAGGCAGAATTTTGGTGGAAAAATCGGTGGAATGTTAGCTGACATGGTGCATGTATGCCTTTTGAAGTTGCCTCCATCTCCTGTTCCTTTGGGAATCACCAGGTGGCATTGTGACACAGGTTTACAAGATGTATTCACCTACACCTGAACACTGCTCTGGCAGTAAAGCTGCACTGCTGTCCTGGTATGTGAGGTTATTTCTTTGGAGGATGTTGTGGCAGGGAGAAGAAAACCTCCTTCCCACTTTAATTTCTCTAACAGGGATCAACTTTGCAGGTAAAATTGTTCTTCGAAATGGCTTAATTTCCTGCAGTGTCTCTATACACTTTGACATTACTTCAATAAAGGCTGAAAATCCCATTCAGACTTTTCTTCTTCATTCATTTAGACTCAAATACTGAATAAAACTAGTGAAAAACAGCATCTAAGATGGGTCTGACTACTAAGCATCAGTGAACTGTCAGACTGCCTTATGTAAGATTCAGGTATGGAAGAACTACTCATTGAGCCAAATTGAATTAAAAACATTGTAGAGTGATGTTCCATGTTTTTCCAAGAGCAATGCATTGCCTACACCAAAGCTGTGGGCTTTGTTGGCCAATCTATTAAGACCCAGGAACAAGTTTTAGATGACTTCTGACCCTAAAGTTTCTAGCAGACAGCAAGTGACAGAATGGAAGGTGACTAGTTCTAGCAGAGGTATATAGATGTGAGTTTCTGTATGGAGTTAGAGGGAAGCATTGTGAAATACTGCTAACCCAAATATATATGAACTTTCTTGACAGCATCCACTAAACACCTGAGCCAACTAGAAAGCCTTAGTGAACTGCAGTAGACTGGATCATGAATAGCACATTCAACATTGAAATAACCATCTCCTTCCAAATGAAAATAGAATACTCTTCCTTCAAGAACAAATATCAAACATAATAAGACTGCTTGCGTAGCAGTCGGACTTGTCTTCCAAGTCATCCCATTTGACTTCTGCCATATGAAATAGCTTCCAGTTCTTTTAGTGGTAACAGTCAATAATCTAAAGCTAAATCGAATTACAAGCAATCTCACTGGTGTGTTGACTGACAACATATGACTGACTTATTCCTCTGATGTGCCATACTGGAAGCCAAAAATCAAACTGTGCTTTATTCTTACTGGGGATTTTTTTTTTTTTTTTTACATCTATTTTAGAGAAGCTTCCTCAAATTATTTCTTTGATTAGAATTATATTCATTACCTAAGACTAATCATTTATATGTCATTCACAAGAACCAGAATAGTGTCACATAGAATTAGACAAAATGAAAACAGATTATTTGAAATCCAAACACATCAAGAAAGTCACTAAATGGAAAACATCTAACATGACTTCAATTTTTACTAAAGGCATAAAAATGGATGTGCACAGCATCAAGTATTGTATCATCAGTTAATTTATCACAAAGCACTTCAAATAATTCTATAAACAACAGATGAGATTTAAGGGGCAATACCTTGAAGAAGGCCATGTATCTTTATAAGTCCATCTTCTCTTGTAAAATTTTGTCTTTAATGGGATTCAGCATGGTAGGAATGGAGACTCTCTCTTTAAAGAGTTGAATTTTTTGAAGTAGGAGATTTTGAGTGCACTTATATATCAATATTTGTGTTCAATCATACCTCAATTTACTCTCTGATTTAACCAAAACAAAAGTAAAGTATTCATGCCACTCAACCAAATATAAATTATTTTGTCTCTTCAAAGGAAATTACTTAAGATCAATAGGGAGCATCTGCTTGATTAACATGCCACTTTCTAAAAAGAAAAAAAAAAAATAAAGAAAAGTGACTTGATTATCTTCCCACCTTATTAGCATGGGTACAGCTCCATTTTGCGTTGAACAAAGCAAAGTAAGGATGACAGCTTGGTTTAGAATATCAGTTAAAAGAGGGAATTACTTTATCTTTAGACAGTGCTCTTTACTTCTAGTTTTTTTTTTAGTGAGGGTAAATAGTTTTAAGTATTTTTGAGGTGTGATGTCCACACTTCTCAAAGAATAAACAATGGCAGACAGGTAAAACTATGCACCTGCAACTTGTCTTTTGATCATTACATTTTAAGGAATGGTTATAAATTACATAAAAATAAACCCTCTATATGTATAATAGGAATATTCTTCTAGTTTTCTATAGTGAGTTGCCTATTCCAGATATAGGATCCAGGTAAGTTGTTGGATGGCTGGCACTGTAAGAAATAACCGTTGCCCAAAGGACTTTTACGATCATAAGACACAGTAATCAACAAAGCACGTTCAGATTTCTTGCTTCCTTTCAACAGACCTGAAATGTTTTTTCTGAAATAGCATCCAAAAGGCCTAAAAGTCTTCATTCACGTTGGCAAGTGCCTACAATTTGAACAATCCCTCCAGAGGGCAAGGAAACAGCTGATCTGGGACAAGGTGCTGTTCAGTTCGAGCAGCAGCAAAGCTTGAATCTTTCTTGAATCTTTGAGAGAGAAGAGGAATTATAACAATCTTTAGGTCTCAAGCTTTCCCTGGTGCTGTACTGGTTAAGCCTGAACTCATGTGCTCACGCTGCAGGAAGAGACTCAGTCCCTGGAAAGGGAACGCTTTCCAATATAGCCCCTTTAGGGATTCCTAGATCCTGAAGTCATTTTCCCGACTTCCCTCCCACCTCTCAAACTGAAAATATTCCTTTTATCATTACATATTGAATTTAATAAATGAAAAATCCATCAGGAAAAATAAGTGATGAGCTTCTGTCCACACGTTGGGGAAGTTGTTGCCAATTTCAATTTGGCAGGAGCCTTCCAGGCAGGTAGCGCTGGGACCACAGCTGGCTTGAGGGCAGACAGACGTATTTAATACCAACAGAACACTGAGCACCAAGGTATTTAGCCTCCAAGCAGACTGGGCCTTCATTTTTATCTTTTGTTGTACCTGCTGAGAGAAAATATTGACAAGAGTCTTCCAGACAGCCAGCCAAACCAAAAAGTTTCATTTGGGGTTCTCTTGAAGCTGAGTTTGTAAGTGATTTCTTTTGTCACAAAAGATTACAGGCTTTATTTTGGACCTAGAAAGATGTTGTGGAAAAATTCAGGGAAGATTCAGGAAAAGGACTGAAAGTTTAGTGTTTGTTTGTTGTTTACACCTAGTGCAAGAAGTCTGTCCATTTAACTGAGAACAGTAACAGCAATAACCTCCAAGACAAAACAGAAACCTACAGTGGAAGGATCTCAATCTGGCAGACAAGTACAGAGCAAGATTCACAAGCCAGAAACAGAACTGAACTATTTCAGATGAGGAATAAAGCCCAAATGTTAAGTGAAGAACATTTGCTATTGGGGCAGTTTACTAAGGTTTATGAACATTTTAAACCATCACTCCTGGAAATTAACCCACAAATCACTGCTAGCCTTTAAAAGCTCCCTCCATTCCATCCAGTATTAAATTTCTAGGCTTTATAGAAATTCCTATGGCCTGAGCTACACAAGGAAACAGTCTCAAATACTTTACACTTCTCTTTTCCCTATAAAATTTTGGGTTATAGAATGTAGTTAAATAGACTTCAGGATATCTCAAGCCTGGCATAGGTTTTCTTTTATCATAGCAAATAAAATTTCAGTAAACCAAAGCATCGTTCTAAGGCCCTAACTAGAGAAAGCTATGGATAGCAAACATGTATGCAAGCATGCCTCTAATTATTTGTGAACTGGTTACCTATTGTGAAAGGCTACAGCGTTCCTGCAAATGCTGACTGGAGATTTTTGCCCATGTACATCATCACAATGCTTGACATGAGGGTCCACCCACACATTTCAGATTACAATAGCACTGCTGCTGGTTTTGCCTGAGCTCAACATGACTGTACATCTCTCCCCCTTTTGGCACTGGCTTATTGTGCTTGATTGTTGTGTATTTCTATACCCACTGTTGTGTGCTACTATCTTCCCCTCCTCCAGCTTCTGGTAAAGGGCTGAGACAATACACATTCACTGACAAAGAACTAAAAATTATCATCTTGAAAACGGTGTTCATGACATTTTCACTGGCATGTTACAACCCCAATGGAAAGCACACTGTTCTGGTAAATACAGAAGGAAAGGACATCTTAACAGTTGCTTTTTTTTATTTTTTATTTTTCACCTCAAGCAGTGCTCTGGTATTTGCACTTAGCATCAAGCACTGGCAATTAACCTGAATGAAGATACCTTCCCTTTGGTAACAGAGAAGGCAAGAAACACTTCACATCAATGGAACCAAACATTTGGAGAATAGCTTTTAATCAAGATCGATGCCTATAATGAGAAAAGGGCTTAAAAACTAGCAAAGCAATAATGCACATATTAGCTTTTTGATTGAACACGCTGATAACCTCTGAAAAAACAATTACACCAGCCAACCTGTAACAAACATAATGGGACTACCACCCTCAGAAGGCGGTTGATTCAGTCAGTCCCAAATCTTCACACCAAAATACTTGCATTCCCCAGCTACATCATTGATCTTATCCAATGCATTTCTTATCCAAAACATTGCTAAGAATTTTTCCTCCACCTTCTTTAAGGTATAATTGACTTGTCTAAACAGCATACTTTTATGGTAGGCATTTATTTTTTTAGGCAAGAGAATAACTACTGTTATTCTCTTGTTCTCATTTTTAATGTATAATTCCAGGGTTATCCCTTCTGGGAAACTTTTTAATAAGACACAAAATTTCAGAGGAAGAGAAAGCAGTAACATGAGCAGCCTACCCCTATCCCTACTGCAGTACTGTATTCAGTATATGGCGTAGACGTTTAATGCCCTCTGGATTTAATGATTTATTTTATAATTTCCTACTAATGAGTATCAAGGGATATAGTTATGTTGGGATATAATGCTAATTAACAGAGCTACATAGAAAAAACAGGTGAACTTGATCTCAGTCTCAACTCAGTTCTCTCCCTAAACATAATTCAGGTCTCAGATCTGTGACATTTTTGTGCTTTTGCAGGAGACCCCAATTTCTCCTCTTCATTCCTTGGTCAACTAAGATTCTTACTGATGGAAGTCTCTTTTGAACTGGAAAGAAAGAAAACTGCACAGTTTTTCCACAGCTAGCCCATCCTTTTCAGGCTTATACCATGAAGTCAAGCAAGTCAAGCAGTCAAGCAGAAGGGCAACTAGGTGTTCCAATGATCTAATGATCCCCTACCAAAATTTTCTATGAGGCTGTTTTTGTTTTGATTTTCTAAGGGCAATACATACAGTTGGAAAGTACACAACTACTTTATTACATACTGTGACAATTGTTACTGTTTTGTTATTCCTGTCTGCATCATTTGACTAATCAGCACCAGAGACACATGCTCCATGTAACTCAACACCAACAACAGATTCCAGCAGCAGGACATCAGACATTCACACATGACTGAGGGATTTATGTGGGGCTTTACAATTTGGGAAGCAGATAGCAATCCAAGCCTTAATTTATTCTCAGAACTTGCTCTTTTATGCATCAGCCCCTTCCCCTCCCTCTACTTTTTCATTTCCCATAGCTAGCAGGCAGTCCTAGCAGTACTTCCGTTTCTGCCTTTAAACTGGACTTTCCCCTCCACAGGCATGCACAGACTGAGGGCTTTTTTCTAATGGAAAAATTATGTTTCTCTTGATATGTTTGTCATGGTATGACATGAAGTGCTCATGCAGACATTCAGATGAGCAAAAGGCAGGTAGAGGCAAGCCTTCCATCACTACAGTGATGATCTAGCTCAAAGGCAACTGGTTTGCTCCTAGGCAAGCAGTTTTCAAGGAGCAGATGTTTCACCCTGAGCACCATCACTATCATATTTCACATTCACTGTTTTCATAAGATGTTTGGAAAATTAGTTAAGAAAGATTAAGAATGTAATAAGAGCAGAGAAGAAATACACCTGCAAAGAGCAGCTCAGTACAGGCAGATGTCCTACCAGCTTCCACATCCTCAAACCCTTCAAGAGCAGCAGCAGCAGCTGTTCTACATGTTCAGATTTTGTGGGGAGCAGGCAGAAGACGAATCAAACTTAGACTGCTCAGTGCCAGAACAGATCTGTGGAAAGACATGCCTGGCACCAAGCTGTAGCTCAAACCTGATTCAGCACCCACACCATGATCAATGCACATGAGCTCGGTTTTGACACCATGAAAGGTCCCCTTCTTGCCACCTCAGTCAGCTGCCTGACCAGACACTGAAGTTGATGTCAAACAAAAGCAGTAAATTCTCAGGTTCTTTACACTGCTTTGACTTTTTACTGAGAAACAGCTAAACAGGCAAATATAGCAGGAAGTGTCATAAGATCAGTGATCTCAGACCAGAAAAACAGCATTTTATTTTAAAAATATGCTTGTAATCACCTAGTTTTAGAGAAGCGCATACCTACACAGTATGTTTCATGACTGTGTCATGTACCAGTAATCTAAGGAATCTTATTAGACGTTGTATAATACATTTTAATTAAATGCAGAAGTCAACTGGTTAGCAGTATAGCAAAGCTATACTCAGTCTTACAAGAAATACATGTACATCAAAGGTCAAAAATATCTGATAATATTCATTACCTCTTTAGAAGTTTGGGGGAATTCTGCTCACTGCCGGAGGTATAAACTGTTCATCAAGTTTATTACTAAAAGCTCTACATGAATTTTGCTGGAATTGGCAAGAAATGGCAGAAGTACAAAAATAAAGATGAAGATGGGTTCTGTTGACTTCTCAGTATTTATTGGATGAAGAGGTAAATATTGACAAAGATTAAGAACAATTAGAGGAAGGTTAGTGAGTCAATACATGCCTTGAAGGAAGAGAACACTTGATATTTATTAAAGTCAGGGTAAGTTATCCAGAGAAGATTTTTTTTCTTTACTTTTTATGTGACAAGAAGAGTGCTGGCTTACAAAGGACATTCATTGCTATCTAGCAGCTAAATTGCCTTTAACCAACATTTTCTATGCTTCATGGAAGAAAAAAAATCTCCCTCTGAATTCTTACAGAACATTAGCTCCTTCTTGCCTCTGAGCCAAATAGTATGAGTTCTTATGTCTGTATTTTTGCTGGCACTACAACTATCACAAATACTGAAGAATTCTTAATATTTAAGCACATATTAATGCCCATCTGTAATTAAAAAAGCATTTTGGCACACCTCTACAGGCAAAAATAATATTTTCATTCTTTGCTGCAAGAAGATTTGTTAGTTATGATTCAAAACAAGGAGATAGTAAATAACAATGATAAAAATGATAAAATGATAAAAATGATATTGTGAGGAAAAACATGCTCCTCTCCATTGCCTTCAACCAAAATCTTCAAGCATTAGATTCACCTTTGGGCCTAAGTTATCGTATTGTCAAGCCTTTACTCAGAAAGAGTTTTGTTTATCCTTTATGATTAAAAACTAATTTTATGAAGTTAAAACATGGCGAGTTACTAGCAGTGGCCAAAACCAGAAGAATAGGTTTCACAGAAGTTTTGCATTTAACAGTTTTAACACTACACTGCAAACATGATTTAAAACAGGAAAACAGAATTTATAAACATTTGAATATTTGATAACATTTTGTTTTAATAATTTTCACATGTATTTGAGATGACTAAAAACAAAGTAGTTAGTTAAATAGTGAATACTGAAAAATTTCAAGATGATTTGTCATCAAGATAATGTTACACAAGCCAGGTACCAATCAGTATCTTTGTTAAGCAGAATTAAAAATCCTGTGTCTTATTTAACAACGAAGTCCCCTACTCTCAAATGGAAATCAGTGGAAGATGACACCAACATTTGACCTACACTTGGTTTCCAAATTTTGTCTAGACTTTGGTCAAGAACATCATTCACTACAAGCACCCTCAAAAAGCTGCTTATAGAGAGGATTCTTGACCCACTTCTGAGGGGACAATGGTACAATAATGAAATGCTGTAAAATGCAAACAATGGAAACATGAGTTTCTAGTAAAGGTAAGGTTCCAACCTCAACTTTCAACAGCTTCCTAAAAACGAAGAGCAACAGATATCTACTTTAAAAAAATAATACAAGAAAAGTATAAAAACCAAGTCTTCCTCTGACTAGAAGTTTAACCTCAAAAAAAGTTTGAGGCTCTCTTGAAATTATTTTTGCATTATCTTCAGAATAGATTCCCCAGAAGAATATAGAATTTCTGTATGCACAGGCTGGGTATAAGCACTCTTCCTGTACTGACGAAATTGTTTGGGGTAGAAAAGACAGCTTGACTATCCCAGAATGTAATGGCTAACTTTGTGTCAGATTTTAGTTTGTTGGTTGTGGGTTTTGTGTATGTTTGTTTTTTTCCTCTCTTTAAATGAGAACAGCTTCTAACCAGGTGCCTGCCTCTTCTCTTAAACTGACTGTTTTGTGCTGGGTTTTCCAGTGACAGAACTGAAAACAAACTTGTCCCCATCAAACATCCACTGTACACAGATTGGATGATACAACACCCTGAATATCAGATATGTCTATTAAACACTGTAAAATAATTTCCTGCAAACATATAATTGTACATACCTCAAGTTGCTTTGGAATAAAGTTTGAGTGATGCTAATATGTCCAAAACAAGACAAGGTGATACTTCACAGTTTCACAACATACCCTTTTAAGTTCCTTTCCCCAGGCTGAAAGGCCCAAGGATGACTTCTAGGACAGAATACAAACTTTACATATCAAAGGTGATTTAACTACGGATGAACAGAACCCTGTGTTCAGAGCTATATAACTAATGATTACAAATTGTACCTGTATCTCCAATACTATATTCTCAAAGTATTGTTAAATAACAACATACTGTACTAGTGCCTAAACCTATGATTGTTACCTAAACAATTTCAGTGTGGTTGTGTTTTCAATCTCTTTGAAACTGTATTTGGCCTGTGAAGTACCCTGGCTCTATTACTGATACGTATTTTGAGAAAATGTCACTGTTAAGATAATCACTTAACATAACATAATTTTTATAGTATTGTAGTTAATCAAACCCCTAATTAAATTCTTTGAATTGCCCACAAAATACTGCTTAAGAGCAAACAAGGAGCTCACAAGGAAACATGCTAGATGAAAAATTCAGGATGTGTTCCAAACACAGCAACTGAAGCAAATGCTTGCTGAATATACTTTTTCAGAAAAACACTGATTGCTCAATGAATTTGCTCTTACAATGGTCATATCACAGTTAAGGTTGTTAAAATAGCTCTACAAAACCATTATGCAAGCTGCAACAAAACAAGAGCTAACTGAAGTTGCAGAAGTTCAACTACTGAAGCGTGGGTTATAAGACTTTTATAAGACTTCCCAACGCTGCTGATATCAGAATAGGTTCATCTGTAATAACCCTCTTGTCCACGATCCCAGCAGGGATCTACCCTTCTCTTTTCCTTTACAGACACCACACTACCCCGACATGCTACATACCTCATTTTATCCTCCATGCAACAGCAGTCCTACTATGGCCCTCTAACAGGAAAGTCTCATGCAGTCCTGTTTTGTCAGTCTGCCTACCTACCCCAGGCAACACAACTGCCAGTTCCCAGCTTCTCTGGTCTTAGTTCAGTCACCAAACCACAGGCCAAGCTATAAAGCCTGAGCTGCTTCCAATATATTTCCTCCTCCTTGCTGGTCTCTGCCCAAATCCTGCATATGGAATATGCAGCTAGCAGTTAGCCCTCAGCAATCAGCTGTGTGCCACCTGCTCCTTTAACCCCCCAACCGTCTTCCCTGGATTAAGAAACTTGGTGCATCCACAACCAAGTCAGGGAAGAAAAGATAGCTGGAGACATCACACAGGCTTAAAAACCAACCACTACAGCTCATGAAGGCAGGCAAGGCTTTCAAGTCCTGGTACTACTACTAAGTTTCTCCTTCAGATAACTGCCCACTCCATGCCAGAGATCCCCTGAAACTTGAAGTGAAACACACAGGACAAGCTAGGACTTCAATATCCCAAAAAGATGGAGATTTACCAGCTGAGTACACAGTCCCACTAAAACAGAATACAGCCATAATCAGCAACAAGATTTAATTCAGTTAAGTAATTATTCTACCTGTGACCTATAGTATTAACTCTGATAGATGGAGTCCCATAAAACAAAGTCATTAATGATGCCTTAGAGATGAATGTCTACAAAGTGAATGGCAGCTGTAAAACGATCAGTACATAATTGTTGCAGTCTATATTGCAGTACCTTCTTTGCCCTGTCATCTTCTCTCAGGACTCCTTTCCCCCGACATCAAAGATTTACTTCTCCCAATAATTAAATTAGATAAATTTGAGCCTAACTGAAACTAATTTTGTATAATATCCCAAACCATTTGCATAAGGCTTCTAAAATTCTCCAAGCTATTCCTCTAGGCTGTGGGGTAGCTAATTATCTACCTCTCCAAGCAGCCTTCAAGGCATCACAGATCATATGTTTAGGAGACAGAACAATTTCATTCCTTTGCAAAAAAAAAAAAAAAAAAAAAAAAAAAGTGCCCATTACAGTCCTAATGTATCATGAAAATTCCACATTTCCACAGAGTTTAAATAATTCATCCTCCATGGAATGTATTTGATCATATAATAACAGGCAGACATAATCATTATGCCCTGAATATCATCATTTAGGAAATCCATTTCTGAACTTCTGGGATATGCAAATCCAATTGATTCTTGAACTGTGAGGCTCTCAAAATGAACTGAGATTTTTGTTACCATACATGTAATCACCATCCCTTTAGGTTGGGCTGTGCCAATTTACCTTGCAACCTCTCATACAAATTTGATTCCATCTCAGCCCAGTAAGGCACCTTTTTCCACAACCAGGTTTGCAAATGCTAAAACACATTGCAGAAGTACTCTGATTCTGGCCATTGTTCAGAAAGAGTAAAGGATTACAAAGAAAAAAGCTGAATACAAAATTGTTATTCGCAGGCAGTCTTTTTGCACATCCTTGAAGTAGAGTTAGCTGCTCAACAAGATCAATCCATGTCTTATTCCCTCAGCCATCATCTCTTGCAAACACAAACTTCTGAAACCACCAGTTGAGCCAACTCCAGTCAGACTGCAAATGGGTGAGCTCTCTTCTGCTTACACGTACACAACCTGGTAGAGCTCACCAAAATCCAAGACATCCAGATCTCTTTCCGCTCTTCCATGGGGGAGAATTTCAGCAAAAGAATGAAAGCAAAGTGGTGTGTTACTAAAGCAAGACAGACACAACAGCAATTCCTGTACGCAGTTTGTTTCAGGCATCCAAATACAAAATTATTTGTACAAGTTTAAGACTACAGTTCTTACTTTATTTGACAACTTAAGTTTTCTTTAACATCCAGGTGCTAATCTTGTGTTTGAATGTAGATTCCAGGAACAACTCCTATGAAATTCGGCATAGAATACCTCAGAACATATCAAAGAAGCCTCATTTCAGAGGTGGCCAAGGGTTGGGGAGATCAGGTCAATAACCCTTCAAGACTTACCAACAGAAACACAATAGTAGCACTTGTCATTGATGTAGATGAGTCAGTTACACTTCAGAATACAACAGATGCTTAAGGTTAATCCAAGTATACTTTTTTTTTTTTTTTTTTTTTTTTGTTGGTTTGTTTGTTTTAAAAAACAATGTTCATCTTGAAGGGAGAGAGAGCATTCACCACCAACACAGTAGAAGGATAGTTTCATGCAGCAATGTTAGATGTTTTACCCTTCGCTTTGGTGCCTGCAATACCACGAGAAAAAGAGCTCGGGAGAAACCTATTCATAACATGAGACATAAGGGATTCACATCATGAAGCCATGGTGCCAATTTCTCTCCCTGCCTCTTGTTAACAAGAGATTAAACCACAAATGATTCACCAAGGAACATCTAACACATTACATTTACAGCCAGAACAAAAGCATTTTCAGTTCCCTAGAGGGATCAGCTATAACTCCTCAATTAAGCTACAATCCTAGTCTCACATCCCATCTGCCTAAATGACTTATGGGGACTGGCACAAGTCAATACCTAACTCTCTGGTGTCATATTGAACTGTCTTCCCTAAACCTGGCATTCAGCCTTAGCCACAGCTTCTGAAGTATGAGTCTTAGGAGTAATGGTTTCTAGAGACCCAAGCAGTCTACTACAATGGGAAAGAATAGTATAAATTATTTTCCTGAAGTTTTGAAATCCTTGAGTGCCTTTGCACTCAAGCACAAACACTTTGCACCCTTGAGTATACATGTGGAGAAAGTAGTAGCTGATGCTTTAGTATACCCTTCATCCTGTTTATGGCTAGAACATAAAAGCTGTTATTTTCATACAAAGAAAGAGCAAAAGTTCTCGCTCTTTTTTCTAAAGCCAACCTAGTTTATTTTTAAACAAGAAAGTATTTCCTCCCGAAACTTGAACAATTCAGTTTAATGTTTCAACTCTCTCCGTCTGTCTCCATCACAGTACTTTCCCTTCTATTACCCGCAAATCGTCTGTGGCCACAAGTAACCTGAAATACCAAGGGAAGAGACTCCCCTTTCTCCTCCTGCATTTTCCTATAAATAGGGAACTCAAACATAAAGTAAAGAACAACTTTACTTGTTGCCAGAAAGGTCTCTGATGAACAAATTAGAGAATTCAAATTACTGAAGTGCCAATAAGGATGAATTCCAGATGCAGACAATAAAAAGAAAGACTAACCAGAACATCACCCTAAAACCTAGTAGAACAGTTTGGAAAGGCACTTCCTAGTCAGTCCTGTGTAAGTTATAACATTCCTTAAAAACATGGCTTCCCAGCAAACAGTTCTTCCAGTATCCATGGAAAAAAAAAATGTTCCTCCTTACCACCCTGGGCTGGCAGTACACATTATCCAACTTCCACACGCAGTGATTATAAGAGCTGTGTAAATTCCCCAGGGTCAAATTATGGGTTTATGAAGGGCAGGTCCTGCTTGACAATTCTGATCTCCTTCTATAACAAAGTAACGCGCTTAGTGGATGAGGTCTACCTTGATTTCAGTAAGGCTTTTGACACTGTTTATTACAGCATTCTCCTCAAGAAACTGACTGCTCATGGCTTGGACTGGCATATGCTTCTTTGAGTTAGAAACTGGCTGGACAGCTGGGCCCAAAGAGTCGTGGTGAATGGAGTCAAATCCAGTTGGAGGCCGGTCACTAGTGGAGTCCTCCAGGGCTCAGTAGTAGGGCCAGTTCTCTTTAATATCTTTATTGATGATCTGGATGAGGGGATCGAGTGCACCCTCAGTGAGTTTGCAGATGACACCAAGTT
The DNA here is from genome assembly GCF_964211825.1 of Aythya ferina. Lineage (NCBI taxonomy): Eukaryota > Metazoa > Chordata > Aves > Anseriformes > Anatidae > Aythya > Aythya ferina. The sequence goes on from NC_140297.1 coordinate 68,551,295, forward strand.
AGGTGTGTGTGTTGATCTGCTCGAGGGTAGGAAGGCTCTGCAGGAGGATCTGGGTAGGTGTGTTGGGTCTGTCTGAGCTGGAGTCACCTTTTCCCTGCAGCTGTGCTCTGCACTCGTAGCTGGAACAGCACTGATATCACTCCAGTGTTGTGTCTATTGCTGTGTAGTGCTGGCACAGCATCAGGACTCCTTCCAAGCCCCCAAGAGCCGTCAGGCTGGGGGTGGGCAAATGATGGGGAGGGGACATTGCTGGGGCAGCTAACCTAAACCAACCAAAGGGATATTCCATAACACCTGATGTCCCACTCAGCAATAAAAAGGGGGGCTCTCGTGGGGGAGGGGGCTGTTCCTCCTGAACAACCACTACGCGTTTTGAGGCCCTGCTTCCCAGGACGTGGCCAAACATCGCTCGTTGATGGGAAGTAGAGAATAATTTTTTTTCCCTCTCTCTGTGCTTCCGCACGGACTTATTGTTTCTTTTGTTTCTTTTTTCCTCCCCATTGCCTTTCCCTTTAATTAAACCTTTCTCATCTCAAACCTCGAGTTCTCTGTGTTGTATTTTCTCCCCCTTCCTCTTTGAGGAGAGGGGGAGTGAGAGAGCAGTTGTGGTGGAGCTCGGCTGCCCACCTGAGTAAAACCACCATGGTAGGCTGGACTGATGGGCTGAGGCCAACTGTATGAAGTTCAACAAGGCCAAGTAGCAGGTTCTGCACTAGGGGCACAACAACCCCAAGCAGAGCTACAGGCTGGGAGATGAGTGGTTGGAAAGCTGCCAGGCAGAGAAGGACCTGGGAGTATTGGTTGATAGTCAGCTGAATAGGAGCCAGCAGTGTGCTCAGGTGGCCAAGAAGGCCAACAGCATCCTGGACAGCAGGTCTAGGAAAGTGATTGTCCCCCTGTACTCAGCTCTGGTGAGGCTGCACCTTGAGTACTGTGTTCAGTTTTGGGCCCCTCGCTACAACAAGGACATGGAGGTGCTCGAGATAGTCCAGAGAAGGGCAACGAAGCTGGGGAGGGGTCTGGAGAACAAGTCTTATGAGGAGTGGCTGAGGGAGCTGGGGTTGTTCAGCCTGGAAAACAGAAGGCTCAGGTGCAACCTTATTGGGCTCTACAGGTACCTTAAAGGAAGCTGTAGTGCGGTGGGGATTGGTCTGTTCTCCCATGTGCCTGGTGACAGGCAAGGGGGAATGGGCTAGAGTTGCACCATGGGAGGTTTAGGTTGGATATTAGGAAGAACTTCTTTACCAAAAGGGTTGTCAGGCATTGGAACAGGCTGCCCAGGGAAGTGGTTGAGTCACCATCCCTGAAGGTCTTAAAGACGTTTCAATGTAGAGCTTAGTGATATGGTTTAGTGGAGGACTTGTTAGTGTTAGGTCAGAGGTTGGACTCGATGATCTTGGAGGTCTCTTCCAACCTAGATGATTCTGTGATTCTATCAATTATTATTTGTTTGCTTAATCAACCCAGCATGCTATAGGTATAACCCCCCCAAAAAAATCCTTGTTCAAACTCACTGTTGCTAATCAAAATACCCACCTACTGACTGGAATGGGCTTTTGAAAAGTAAGTTGTTAAATAAAATGTGTACATACATTCATATTTCTTTGAATTACTTTGATCTGAAAAGTAGGTTGTAGAGCTCTTATTCTCACGCTTTTTAATGAGGTTTCTAATACTGTGTGAAAAAGAGCAAAAGCTACAAATACTATAAATACTGGAAATTCTTCAGTACTCATAAATTCCATTTTATATATAAGATACCGATTTAATGAACTTTACAACACAATATTTCACCTGATAGCATGTCCAGGAATCACCTATAATACAAATAGGTGAAATGTCAAACGAAGCAGGTGACAAATAATCACTACAGCCAAGTCTATACGTAAAGAAAATTAAATGAAAAGATAAGACAAAAAATGCTAATATCATGCTTCCATGTCTATGGGCTTAATGATAGCAAAATACTGAAATACCAATTTGATTGACATGAGAGAACTAGAATATGAGAGCAATCATAAAATATGAATCTTTTATCAGGAAATAAGGAAATATTTAGAATATCAGATTTCAGGTAGTCAGTTGCCAAGTAGAAAGCTTATTTAGAAACAGTAGAATAAAGACAGTAATTAAACATTTGCAATACACTTGCAACATTTGCAAGTATATTTTCTGAACTGTTGTAACAAAAAAAGATGCATAATTTACTTGCACTGATTTTTTTTTTTTGCAATGCGGATGTCAGATTCTTGCCACACTGAATTTATTCACTATCCTTTTTTTAAACCTAGACTTACATATTTTCCATGGAGATAAGTTATTTAAATACCACCCCAAGATGCAAAGTTGGCTCTGACTGCAAAGACTTTTTCCAAGTGTGAAATAATTAACATATTCATGAGGGAGTAAAATAACTGCAGACTTCAGGTGAAACAGTAGCATAAGCATCACCAGAGCTAAGTTGCAACAAGAAGTGCTAAATCCTGTGAATGTGATCGCTATAGCACTAAGACTTCTAACAAAACAGGAAAGTGTTTATGTAAGTCCCCAGGAGCTTTAGAACCAAGAGAAAAGTCTCTGATTTCTTATCGAGGCCACTGGCCTGTAGGAGCTACTGTGAGGGTGAAGAACCGAGGAACAAAGGAAGAAAAAGGAAGGGGAAAGTTTCCAGACAGAAACTCATATTCTGGCAAATGAGAGAAAAAGGTTGTTTGCAAACTGCACAGAAATTTATTGATTTGCTGCAATTTCTTCCAACTTTCAATTTCTTCATACCTTTTAAAATAGACTATGGAACCCCTGCACCACAGACATCTGTGAATTTTGCAATCTGGAAAGACAGTGGTAGCTGTATTGCATTTTCCACACTATAGGCATGGCATGCAGATTAACAGTGCAGGAAAGAACAGCAGAAGCAATCACCACATTAGGACCTACATGATCCATCCCAATTCTTTTAGCTACTCCACACACACACATTTAAAAAAGCTATTGCAGCTGCTGTCTGTCAGTCTTGCTACTGTATAACATCCTGGCTCTTCAACAGGAAAATTTCAGTACTGCAATTTTGTTGGTCTAGAGCAGAAAATTCAGTGATTATTCTCTTCTCTCTGCAAATACTTTCACACCTTTAATTTTGCTGTTACTGTTAGTCTTCCTTTATTCATGACTCTGTATGTAATGAAGTCTTACTTGTTTGCCTGCATTTTTTTATTTCCATTTAAAAATAATATAAAAAAATAGTCTTCATTAACAGAACAACAATAGTACCAAATTTGTATCAACTTATTACAGAAAATTCAGTTAAAATTAAAGAATAAATATTTTTTTAATCAAATTGACTGCAGTTTTCCAGGGAGCACAGGATATCAGCAACTATTTAAAAGGTGCTTCAATCACCATTCTCAGGACAGTTTTGATCTCAGCCTACTGAACTCTCCTGATTAGTTTCAAACCACCTGAAAATCATGTGTGCCCCAAATAGAAAAAAACTTGGCACATAAAAGAAGCTCAGCACATGCTTTGTGTGTCCCCTGTGACATTCACTGCCTTGTGTTCTGCCCATCTTAACATGGTGCAACTGAAGACAGATCTACATGTATCAATGGCAATTTTCTCCACATCACGAGGGTCAGACTCCTTTGCAGTTCTTGGATGTGAATTTGCACATCATCTAACATTTACTGTGTTTGTTCTCATTAGTCCTTGTCTCCCTCCAGTGGAGAAAGTATCAGATCTCCTAGTACTTTAAACAAGATTTACAGCTACCACCTGACTAAGCCATACAGCTGTGACTTCCTCCAAGTTCCTGTTCCCCCAGTAAATGAGCTCCCAGGAATATTCGTTTTTTCCTTTAAGCTTTCCTTTAAGCTTCATATAATTTTAACAATAATTCCTTTCCATCTCCATCTCACTGCTATTCAAGGTTAGTCCTATAGGATAGTCTTCTCCTTACGTAGTCCCAACTTCAAGCCATCAGCAAATTTCGTTAGCACATTTTTGTTTTTGTCCTACTTTTGGGTAATTAGTTTAAATAATAAGTGAGATCTATGTGAAAACCAGTTCCTGAGGGACTCCACTAATAACCTCCCCTCCAGCCTTACAGTTTCTTTCAACACAGTTTATACTCTCCTTGAGTAAGTGTTTGTACTAACTAACCTCTCCTGTAGCTCAGACAATACTTTCCCACATAACACCAGATGCTGCCAATTCTGGGACAGGTAAAAGCGTTCCTTCACTCACAAGACAAGTAATGTAGCTATGAAAGAGACAGAGGGTCCCACCACAAGAGGTGTTGTCAGGGAGAAAATTAAAAAGCCTCCATACCCAGCCCTGGGGGAAACCTTATCTGAAAGGTTACATACAACTTGTCCATTTAACCAAAAGAGGGAAAAACACAAAGGAAGACAGTTTATTAAACAAAAAAAAAAAAAACAACACTCTTAAGAGCCACCAGAGCAGCTTGCTTTTATAGCTTGACAAAATAAACACATCTCAGTAGTAAATACCATAATTTGAGAAGGAAGAGAACCATTTAAGCAAAAGAATGATAAGAATGAACATATTCAGTCCTTTATATCATGAAATGAACAACACTTGGGAATACTGGTATAGAAACATTTTATTTAGAATAGATTCATTTGTAAGGCGTACAACATAGTTGCTGCCAGTAGCTGAAAGTAGTAGGCTCACCACTCTAGTAAGGTTTTTTCATTATTCACACTGTTTCTTACCAAAGATCCTCAGTGCTAACTTCATCTCCAGTGCACGTCAGAAGAATGAGAGTGTCACTTAGTGTTTTACTGCAAGTAAGACCATGAAGGAGGAGGAGAGAAAAGGGTGGAGGAGACTTAAGTGGGGCATGAGGGGACATTCTGGAATGTCAAAGTCTGTTATATTGTCTATATACCTATATTATTTAAAGCTAAAAGAGCTCAGCAGTAGTGTGAAGAACCAGCTTGTTTACAGTAATTTAAACAGGTGCAGCACTCAGTTTTCTCATTATTTGGGGGGTGGGGGTGGAGCATGAAGGTGGCTCTCCTGTTATTTCTAATCCCTGCCCATTACCCCAAGAACTTTATTCTGAAGTCTGAAGAACAGACTTCACAAGTCCCCTCTGCTGGAATAGAAATGAAACAAGCAGACTTTGGAACAAATATTCTGCAGACAAATTCTCATTGCTCAGGATTCACTTGAAATCATGTCTACCAAAACAATGGTTTGTGTTAAAAAAAGTAATACAAGCCCACTCCTTCTTTTGGGAGAGATAACCTGACCCATTCACTGGTTAGCACAACTTGCTCAGGACAGCAGCCAGCCATGCTGAAATCCCTGCATTACCTGATTTAGCAGAAGCTTAGTGCTCAAGGAAGCATCATTACTATCAAGCAACAGTCATTCAGTCTCAGGAAATATTTAGTTCTTTACAATGAAGCATAAAGCAGATGACTGGCTGAACATCCAACAGAGCACTCACCTCAATTGTTGGTAGTAAGAGCTCAAATGGGTGCCCTAGTAAAGGCTGGAAGAGTGCATTAAGTAACTGGGATATTGACTACTCTGCCTCTCTCATTGTCACTTTCACCATGACACATTTTTCAACCAAAGTTTTGCTCGAATTGGAATACTATTAAAAGATACCACTTTCCAATATAAGTTACAGTTCAATTACCTACAGTACAGATACCACAACTATTGTTGACCAAATCTGGAAAAACAAACAAACAAACAAACAAACAACAGTTACAACACTAAAGTAAAACTGCCATTTAAATCTTGGCAACATTCTGTTGTTTTAATAGTAGTGAGTACCTAAAACCATTTTGTATACTACAGAAATAAGTCAGAGATGTCAGATAAGTCAGACATTACTTACAATGCTATTTAGTCTGCATGTGACTAAAAGACAAGTGATAGTTCTGCCTTAAACTAGGATTCCAGTCTTGACCATAATAGCATTACTTTGAATAAAACAAAGCTTTCACAAACTGCAAGAGAAACCCCCATCTCTAGCTAAATTCAGACATGCAAACCTACAGTAAATTAGCATTTGATAGGTAGGTCAGATTTATTTAAGAAAATATTTGAGCTTATCAACACTTTGCAGAAAGTGGTAGACATTAAGAGTTCTGGAGCTAACATCTCACTAACATAGGCTTCCCATCATAGCCTAATTTTCTTCCAAGAAACAAAATGAAAGGATCTAGACTATATTTGCCATGGTATAAATGGATACTTCCACAGACAAACACTGGCAGCTTGGTTATTGTGCGAGAGGCTTTCAAGTTGCTCCCTGGTTTGGCAGCACCAAAGCAACAACACTGAAAAACACTGGAAGAATTGCTGGTCATGTGCCACAAAAAATATTTGCCCAAACACAGAAAACATTAAGCTGCTTGACATAAACAAGCAACAATTCCTAGTAAAGAAAGGTTTGCTTTCTTCTCACAACTGGAAGATGTTTATCCACAAACCCACCAGTTATCTCTCCCAAAGCTAAATGAGGAAATTATCTGGAGAGATGGAGCTGGACAAATCTGAAAACTTGTGCTTTTTTTAAATACACAAGGTCAAGGGGGCTCAGTTCAATACATGGAAGGGACAAAGCCAGTAAAACTATTCCATTTAAATTTGCATCAATGCTAGTAAAACTGTTTCCTGCATTAGAAGTCTGAGGGAATTGTCAAGGATCACTATACAAAACCCTGATGATTGTTAATAAGGACACTTATGAGAGAATTAAATACACTACTGCTGTGCAGGAGCCAAGCAGTTCAACTACTTTTGCTCTAGATTTATGACACACTTGGACAAGCAACACTATTTCTTCCCCTATCTTTCTAGTGCAATTAATCAACCTACCAAAGAAATGAAAACAAGTCATACTTACACTGCTTTTTCCACTCAGGAAAAAAAAATGATTGGGAAGGGACACAAAACAGAAATGCTACTGCAATGTCAGATTGTAATTCCTTCAAAATATTATTAAAAAAAATGCGGTCTGTGTATTTGTCACTCACTATAAAACACTCCCAGCTGACGTGATGAACAAAGCTTACAAAAACCAGTAAGGAATCAGTAAGGAACCGGTAAAGAATCAGTAAAGAACCACTTGCAACAACATTCAAGAGAAATGGATTGATGAAGTTCTATTTGCTTCATCTCCAAGATCAACTTAATTGCTCTTGGTGTCATGGAACACAAGCAAGAGAGTTTATGGTTGGAAAAAGCTTTCTGCTTGGGAGAAGGCTATACACTAGATTTGGTTTGGTTCAAGGTTGTGTTTATTTTTTTTTCTTCCTGATTATATACTTGTTGGGCAGCTAATCTCCACCACAACCAGTCTCCAACTGCCCCTCCCCTCCAAGAGAAAAAAAAAAAATACAATGGAAAGGGCTCAGGGGTTGAGGTAAGGACAGGGAAATTCTGTCCATGGACATCCTCTCCCTCCTTAAATCTGCTCTCACAGAGGTGCAAACACCACTCCCTGGATCAGCTCTGGCCAGCAGTGGGTCTCTTTTGGAACCAGCTAGAACTGGCTATGATTTAACATGGGGCAGCTGCTGGGCTCTACTCACAGAGGGCATACCCCTGCAGGCCTCCCAATACCAAAACCTTTCCACATAAACCCAAAATAATGCTTTCTGATAGAACATACAAGAAATCAGGGTTGTTTTTTTTTTTTTTTTTTTTTTTTTTGGTACTGGGGCAGCAATACAAAAAAAAAAAAGAAAAAAAGTAAAAGCTTGTGTTGGGTCCCATGTGCTTCCATATTCCCAGAGTTTATAAAATTCAGATAATTAAATATACCAATCTCCCAAGTGAATATTAATTAGCCAACAAATCCAGAGCACTGAGAACAAGAAGTAGTGTATTTAGTGGACTGGCACATTCAAAAAAAAATTTTAGGCTTATAGAAAAAAATGCATTAACATTTAGAATTCAAAATATTAAGCCTTTCTGCCAATGCAGCATTTCAGAACTATTGGAAGAAACAAAAACCATAGGTTGTTAGCACACTCATTATAGAAGACTGACTCTCAAGGTCAGAAATGAAGTGCAGAAGCTGTTAAAATAGTGAGAATAGTCAAATGAAGTCTGGAATAGTAATTGGTAAACTTTTCTGGGTTTTTACAGGAGAGCAAGTTTATCAGTTTTCTAACCAGGATAACAAATGATTCAAGAGAAGTATAATTCAGCTTTATTCAATTCCAAAGTAAACAAACTAAGCTATAATAAATACTATTCACTGATCATTGTGTGCCTGAATAGCTACAAACAGATTAGTTCCTTCAACCATTTCACTATTTAAAGCACAGAATTGCAGAAGGGTTGAAGTTGGAAAGGACCTCTGGAGATCATCTAGTCCAACCCCACTGGCTTTCAAGGCACCTCATTGTCCACTTATTGGTTATAGGGGAGGGTGCTAAAGGTCCTGTTCAAGTCAAAGCAAATACTACTCTACCCTTGTCCATCAAGGCAGCCATTTCATCTTAAAGGCTACCAGGTTGGTCAGGAATTATTTTTGCTTTGTAGATCTATGCTGACTACTCCCAATCACCTACTCCTCCTTAATGTAAGGAGTATGTGTACAGAAACAACTGGAGAAAACTAGTTTATAAGTTACAAGTCAAAACCCATTGATTTTTATTTATTTATTTATTTATTAAATGCGGACTACTTTTAGAGTGCACATTTTCTGGTAAAAGTACCTCGGAATAGTTATCTTGAGGTAATATATCCAAAGCCATCTCAGAGATCTAGAATTGTACTTTCTTCCAGAAAGTAATCTACAGTCTCGTATACTTCAAAAAAAAAAAAAAAAAAAAAAAAAAAGCCAACAAAATCACTCCTGAAAGCGAGATTAAGATGCTTTTCACAACTTATCATTTAATGTTAGAAGGGGCCAAACACTTAATTCAAGTCAATTAACAGTCATAAGTCTAACACTTTCTTTTTTTTTTTTTTCTTTTTTAAAAAAAAAAAAAAAAAAGAAAAAGCCTGCTATTCAAATAATTTCACAACAGAAATGTTTTGGCCTGTTAATTTGAAGGTCCAAAGTGGACTGTGACCAAACAAGCAACCTGTAATTAAAATTTAACAGTTCCTTATACCTCACAGCCAAACAATTACCTGATTCATTATTTCAGACTCACATTTGACTCCCTTGTCCTACTCCAAAACCATTCCCTGTTACATTTGTCCCACAGCGGTATTACATCTGCACACCAAGATCCATTTTTGCAGATGCCAAGTCAATTCTTTTCCTTTTCCAGGATAGCCTTTCATAAATCAGGTGTCATTAAAATTACGCACATTGCAAAAAGAATGTGGGGAGGGAAATCCCTTCACAAGCAATTTGCCAAAGTTCTGATATCAGTTGAGTTGAACGTCCAATCTCAATTTAAAGACACCACATCCTTAGATTAAGTTGCTCAGCACCAAGTAAAACAGTACACAACATGAAAACTTCAAAAGCAATTTCATTCACTAGTAACCAATCCATCGCTACCAGCCATTCCTGTACAGACAGACCTCTACATGCCTCTTCAGAGAAATCATTTCACAAGAGTTTTATGACTCACAACATTGAAGGCCTTACTAAGGTCCATAAATAGTCCAAATAATGTGCTGTGTTTTTTTTTTTATTATTATTATTATTATTTTAAACAACATTTTTCTGTCACAGGAAGAAAAGTGTCATTATGAATTTTAGTAATGTCAGCAACAACATTGTGTGACGAATAGGAGCCTGATTGTAGAATGTTCAAAGAAAACCAGGTTGATTTGATCTTTCTATGTCAGGTGTTGGATTTTTTTTTCCTCTATCCAGCACACACAGTGGGTAACTGACACAATGAAACCACCAGCTTCAAGGAGTCCAATACATTTCAAGTTGTTTTTGTGTCAAAGGGCTGCATTTATACAAGCTGTGCTGGCCAGAAATTGTGAAGCCAGAATTGTATTTTGAGCCCAGTGGAAACTTCTAAATGAATTTTTTTTTTAAATTGAGTGACTCTTCATTGCAATGGAATATTCACAAAGCTTCATTAAGTACCCTTTTTTTCCCCTGCAACTGCTGTAGTCTGTTCACATAAGCAACATTTTCATCTCCATATCATCTGTCTTAAGTACACAAATCAAGTGGGGCTGTTTGCCTGGAGATGCCTGTTCATATCATGGAGCCCTCCAGCTTTGATCAGCAACAATTGCCATCACACTGAGCACGATGGAAACTACCCAGCATGCAAGCTGTGCTGCTTATATTTAGAGCCTACTGTAGTTAATAAGGTTGGAAGAAGGGAAAGGGACAGAGGAGCAAAACAATTTGGCCTTGTTTAGATGATCCACCAGGGCCACAACCAAATGCAAAAGTTCACATTTCCTTGCTGACATTTCTTCTAGACCAGGAGAAAGCAAACTCCCAAAGCCTACTTTACCCTGCATTTCTTAATTTAAGTGATAAAAAGAAAATTGACTAAGCTTGGTTAATGACAGACTTTTCTCTTTTTTCCTCCTCCAAAAAGGTACTTCACCTATCCAAATCTCTCTTGTGTAGAATTACCAGTGTAGTTCTGTCAGGTTACGTGGGAGAGGAAAAAGGTTGACAGTTGCAAAAAAAAAAAGGCTGTCTAGCCATGCCCAGTATAAAACCAGGAAGACACTTTTGCATAGGATTTTCTGAAGAAAAGTAACTACACATACACTGATTAACAGATGTGCAGTTAAGTTGAGCATATTTAATGTCACAGAAATCCCACAGATGCAAATACAGATGATTTGCAAATCTGGAAATCCACCACAGGTGTCCAAAGTCCTCAGATTCTATTATCCACCACTTCCAGTTAGAAGACAAAATACCCAGAAGTATGATAACCCTGAATAAGGTTATAGATCAAAATATTTCTCCCTGACAGCTAGCCTTCAGTTTTATGGAATGAAGTTACTCTGAAAAGTTATACCCATGGCAGAACACTATAGAGAATTCACTGTGGAGTAGAGGGATTCTGCAGATTAATAGCTTATTAATACTAATAATAAGCTTTGGGGGTTTCCTTCTTGTTTATGTCCTTCTAAAAAGATGTTTCTCAAACCATCTTTGTTAAAATACCAAAAATACTGCACAATAACCACATAAATTGTTACTTATAGCCTAGCAGGACAGAAATGCACAATACAACTAGGTAATAATTAGAGGCCATACCTCGTCTGAAGTGGCTTCAGGACAGGTTATCCATTTGCTCCACAAAACATTGTCAGAAAGCTGCAAGAACCAGAGGCCCTAAAGCCAAGAGCTGGTTAACTCTCACACCCAAATGACTTGTAGAAAAATCATGTTCCATGATAATTAGTTTGTTTTCATTTCAGCAAATTTTGTCTCTGTAACTGTTTCCTCACAGCTGTGAAACTTCTCCTTCCTCCAAATGAAAGATGATCTGTAAGGACAAAACAATAGTGAAACCCTGAAGACAGCTGGAGAAAACAAAATTTCAATTTTTGCAGTTGCCACAGGAATGAAGACAGGACACTGGTTTATGCATCAAAAAACACCACCTGTCTGCATTCCATTGTTTCATCCACTCATTTTACAACTTAACCAGTTGGTGATTCTGAACAATTACCGAACTTCCTTCAAGAAAAACACATTGTTTCAAATCACAATGTGATCTCTTACATGTCCCCCTTCCCTCTTGCCCAGAAACTGTTCTTTAACACATTTGGAGGATGGCATGTTTTATGATGGTGTCAGAAAACCCCCAACTTTCACAGAAAAATAACATTCATCTGTTTCCCCAACAAATACATGCTTTTTTTGTTTTTGTCCATATTGCAGAGATGACAGATCTATGCAAGAATGGATTAGGTCATTTTCTGTGTCATAGGATAGAGATACTAATTTGTTCATCAGCTGCTGAGGGATCACTTTCAACCTTCCTCAAGGCATTTAAGAGAGCTCCAATGGATATTCAGATATGCATTTCAAAATATCTGCATTAAAAACATGTTTTTACCAAATCAGCAAATCTTACATACACTTGCTTGGGGAGAAAAGCAACAAGAACATGCTGCTTTGGGTCTTGGGGCATGTGTTTGTATTCATACTGCCCTTGCAGTATAAATCTGCTGCAGTTCTTGAAAGCTTTGTAAGAAGACAAAGAGCAGAAGCCCAATACCACGTATCTTAAAATGTCCTTTTCTAGCATGAAGACTGGTTAGCCAGGAGACTCTGGGGCTATAAGAGCCTTGTAATGTGCCTATGCATAGCTGTTCAAGTGCTGCAAAACAAAACAGTGTTTAGCTGAATGGTTTATATTAAACTAAGAAAAGTAAAGTTTTTCCAGGAACCAAGCAATCTAGTCACCCAAAATTAAGCTGCTTATTTTACACAATTCCATACATTCAAGTATTATATTTTAGTGCCTTTTATAAACAGTGGTGACAGGAAGAACTTTTGCTGCTATTCTCTTTTTATTCTAGGGTGACTTCGCTATAAAGAAAGCTACAGTGGATTACCTTGTGTTGATAGCCCATTTGCTGCAAACTAGAAGGTTAAATAGGAAACTGTAACCCACAGAATCTAAAAGTGTTCAATTGGTACATAGGTATGGAGATTGAGGTTACCAAGGTTTTAAAGAGACGTTTAACTTGAAATCTCCCCTTTTATAGAACAAAAATTCAAAGAGAACGTGATATTACAAAACAAATCACATCTGTAGCCTGTGGGAGAAGCACAGTTATGGTTACACCCATTCTCATACACACAACAAGTCGTGAACATCCACATTTGCTTGTGTGCATAAACATACTCAACCACACTGCTGCACAGGGTTTTGCAGGGTAAGTACAAAAGCGATGCCATACCTTCCCTGACTACGCCTGCCAGAGATTCACCTCCTTTCCAAATACAGCTAGAAGCTATGTATCTGTGGTCCATACACCACAAAACTCACACTAATAAGCCCTAATCAATAAGAGGCACTTTGCTGTGGCATGCTTCCGAGGCAGAAACGAGCTCGTAGCTTTTACTTGTTCATCCAAAGAGCAGAAGTTTGTTCCCGAGTCAGACGCAAGCAAGATCAAAATCCAGATGCGCTGAATTTTGTAATGATCGTTATTCTGTCACAACACAGTAATTTGACAAATGCTAACATTTCATGGAAACCCTGATCTTTTGACAGAAGACAGAGGCAGGGCTGGAAATCCGCCTACTTCATGGCAGTTTACCTGGCTCTTCGTCGGCAAGGAGCTGGAAGTGAGGACTTGCCGGCTTCCCACCCACCTGAGCTCCCAGCCCACAGACTGGAAAGACTCCTGCTCACCAGGGAATGCCAGGAGCCCGCAAAGCTGCTGCATGAAGCCAATATAATCCTTTTAGTTTCATTAGCATCTCCCACTGATCAACAGTAGCTAGACTGTCAACCCCCATCAGCCTCATGCAACAGTAGTCAGGGATCCTGGGGAGCACGTGGAGTTTCTAAGCAAAATATTGTACAATTTAAACTGCACATTCTGGGGAATCAGGGTCTGTTTTTTAATCCCAGTTTAAAATTCTCACTGTTTGGGGATGAAGATTGTGAATATAAATTTGGTTTTGAGACCAGCTCTGCCAGAACCAACTGAATCACTATTCGTATGCTTCATGATTTCTGGCAAAATACAGTGCTGCTTTCCTGTAGGTTATTAGTCTGAATCTAGAGACTTGCCAGCACAGAGGTACGCTATAATGTTTCCTCTCCAAATGTGTCCTTCCTTGTAGGAAGGACAAACTAGTTACGAGCTGTATACACACTCAGGGTCTCACCAAAAAACATTTCAACCAGCAGAAGAACCCTTGTATAGTAAACAAACTTTTCCTAGAAACAATAGTTAGATATGATCCACTAGTGTTTAAGTAGTACATACCAAACAGATCTGTACCTGCATTGGATGAGCCATGGGAACCCAGCTGTAGCTCATTATAAACACACCCTCCCCCCCCCCCCCCCCCCCCCCATACTGCATGAGATGCAGGCTCTGTGGCAACGGGGCACCCCCGCACCCCCTTACTGCTTCTTTGCACAGCATCAAACTTCATGCTGCTTTAATCTGGACTGGATTTTCCAGTAATAACAGATGTCAGTGTCCCAAATCATAGTAACTTAGTAATCCATAAATCTTTAGGAATAACATTTCAATCATTTTCATAAGTTTTAGACTTTTGTAGTACTGAAAGTTACACTATGAAACCACTATTAGAGAAAAGCACCTAGGGCGCTCTTGCATTTAACAGGGAACAAGGACAACAAGGTCTCTTCTCTGCAGCTGGAACACACTGCATCCTCAGCTGAGCTAATCACACATTAAAATCTACTCCATCTCACCTGCTATGGCTCCTCTGCAAGGTAACCTCAAGTATCTCATGACTCCAGCTCTCACCACACCAACTTCCTCATGTTATATATGGAGTGGTAATTCATGTCGAGAAAATGGTTGATATTAATAAAGAAGGGGGAGATTTGGGAATGTGGCCATGGGGGTTGGAAAGTCCCATGATTGAGATAACATTAGACTCTTAACGACGAGGCCATCAGGAATATAAAAGAGTTTAGAGGGAACAAAGAAGGGTGATTCAGGAGACTCCATGCAGTCTCCCTCCAGTTTCTTGTTCTGCAGCTGGTCTCTTGTTCTCTGGCCATTAAGGCATGGATGTTTCTGGGTGTTTGCTGTTGTTGTTACATTCGAAGGTGTTAGACCAATGAAAAGTTGTTTTGAAAAGAACTGCTGTGGAGAGAAGTGTATAAGAGGGGAGCCTGCCCTCCAGAGAAGAAAAAAAAAAAAAAAAAAAAAGGCAACACGATGAAGTTACATCAATAAAGAAGCAGGAAAAAGAAGTGAAGAGGAACAGGCTGGCAGAACAGAGACCAGGATGGGAACAGGCACTTTGATTGCCTCATGAAGATAGGTTCGGCCAAACTCAGCAAACTGCTCAGAGAAGCTCGTACAGAAAGTTGCTGGAAAAGTTACCTCTGCTTGAGGGTAGAAAAGCTCTGCAGGAGGATCTGGATAGGCTGCACCGATGGGCTGAGGTCAACTGCATGAAGTTTAACAAGGCCAAGTGCCGGGTCCTGCACCTGGGGCGCAATAACCCCAAGCAGAGCTATAGGCTGGGAAAGGAATGGTTGGAGAGCTGCCAGGCAGAGAAGGACCTGGGAGTGATGGTGGATAGTCGGCTGAATATGAGCCAGCAGTGTGCTCAGGTGGCCAAGAAGGCCAACAGCATCCTGGCTTGTATCAGGAACAGTGTGACCAGCAGGGCTAGGGAGGTGATCGTCCCCCTGTACTCAGCTCTGGTGAGGCCGCACCTCGAGTACTGTGTTCAGTTTTGGGCCCCTCGCTACAAGAAGGACATCGAGGTGCTTGAGCGGGTGCAGAGAAGGGCGACGAAGCTGGTGAGGGGCCTGGAGAACAAGTCCTACGAGGAGCGGCTGAGGGAGCTGGGCTTGTTCAGCCTGGAGAAGAGGAGGCTCAGGGGCGACCTTATCGCTCTCTATAGGTACCTCAAGGGAGGCTGTAGCGAGGTGGGTGTTGGCCTGTTCTCCCACATGCCTGGTGACAGGACGAGGGGGAATGGGCTTAAGTTGAGCCAGGGGAGTTTTAGGTTAGATGTTAGGAAGAACTTCTTCACTGAAAGGGTTGTGAGGCATTGGAACAGGCTGCCCAGGGAAGTGGTGGAGTCACCATCCCTGGAAGTCTTCAAAAGACGTTTAGATGTAGAGCTTAGGGATATGGTTTAGTGGGGACTGCTAGCGTTAGGTCAGAGGTTGGACTCGATGATCTTGAGGTCTCTTCCAACCTAGAAATTCTGTGATTCTGTGATTCTGTGAAATAGGCGCACTGGAACTGGAGAGAAGCTGGAGTTGAGAGAAGCGGACCTGTGCACACAACTGCCCCTCGCTGATACGCAGCTGCGCATTATGGGGAATCATACGTCCTTAGGAACAAAGACTGTCCTGGTAACCTTACAGCTTATTCTTCTTATTGATTATGAGCCTGAAATACGGGACCAAACTGAGGTCAAGGTGTGGGACTCTGCAACTAGAAATGACAAGGTTGCAGTGGGATTGCTCGGCACCTGGTGAGCAATCTCTGAGGCCTTAAAGAGACATGTGGGACCACAGTCAGACACGTGTGGTTTGCCAGACAGTGAGGGAGCTGTGGGCTCCTTTACTGATCTGACTGCTACGCCATGGGCCCCTCTGCTGCTACAGCCATCGAAGGCTTTTGCTGTTACGCCCCCTGTTGACCTGGACGTGCCTTTTGACCCAGGCCTATTGGCCTTGAAAAGGAGACAACTTAAAGCAAGACATTGTTCAAAAGGAATGGAAAATTGAGACTGTTAAGTTATGGAACTTAAAGGATTGTTTGTTACCTATCCTGATTGTATGTATGTATAGGCATACTCGGGTTATTATGTAAAGCAATGTTCTGTATACATGTATTTAGAATGTTTGGTGTGTGTGTGCATGTTGGTGGAGTGTAGACTCCCCGCACGCCCAGCGCTGTTTACTTGCCTTTTATACCTTTTATAGCTTTTATACCTTTTAGAAATATTTGTTTTATAAATATTACAAAATTCAGATTGAGTTGAGACCTCATTTATAACACTCACATACCCTACAAACCTACAGGGATCATCTCTGAGAGACCTCCAAGTCACCTGCCACCAAACCTGAAAGCATAGGTAAGAAGCCTTGCCTGGCAGCTTTCAGCTATACAGCCACATGTATTTCAGCTACAGGAGATGTCAGCCTGGGACAACTAACCATTAAATCTTTGCCAATTAACTTTTAATCAACTTAAAACATTATATGCAAACTATCTACAGAGAGGTACATGAGTTTATGAGTTTTAAGGTATCCTACATACAGAGCTGCATGTTTTGCTCCACAGAAGTCAGCAGTGCTGCCAACAAGCTGCTGCTCACAAGGCTCCAAGCTGCAGCTGAGCCTGGTTCAGAGCCCTGTCCCCCTATGCCTTGGCAAACCCCAGCAGCCACCACCAGCCCCAGCACTGTGACCATGTCCCTGCCATTTATTTTGGCAACATAGAATCTCTGCTGGCATCATCAACACTGAACACAGCATAGTTTTGTCTTTTTAACTCTCCTAAATGAACTGCAATTAGACTTAAATGTTTGGCCTGGGAAGTTAGCTTAGCTACTGCGAAGGTGAAGTCCTACCCTTCCACTTCCCAAATTCTTTCCTCTGCAAAAATACAACTTTTGATGCAGTCTCTCTGCAAGTATAATCTCTAGAAAATGATTTTTCTGTTGTCAAATGAGCCACTATAAATGGGAAACAAATAATTTTAGTATTTTTAGTCATAAGCCTTATCTTAAAGGATGCTTGTGTTTCTTCATCCCTGTCCCTTCCCTGTTTTCTCTCACTGTGAGGAATTAAAAATAACACCAGCTCTACTTCTGCCATACTGGCAAGTCTCACAATTTAACTGAAAAAAAAAAAGTTATGTCTATCTACGGCTGATAGCATCTTATAACACATTGACACTAATGTTTAATAGGGTTCAACAAACACAAGTCAAAGATCAAGTGGTTAAAGTGAAAATTATAAAGAATTTGTATGCTTTTGCATCAGGCATGGCATACTGACAGCTCCTTAAATGAAAAAACAAAAGCATAATGCTACCCTTTTACTTCAGTCTAATGAGTGATAAACAGGCCATCACAAGCAGTTCTCATCACTGAAGTTTCCAGTGGGGGGAGGAGACGGGGGCAATAAATAAATAAATAAATAAATAAATAAATAAATAAATAAATAAAAATTCAAGCACAACTGAAACCCATGGAACAATGCAGCAAGTGCACAGGTTTCCAAGCTTCATCATCAAGCTGGGGTGATTAAGACTTTCCTTTTTACAGGTCATTCTTTCATTCTTTGTGCATTTTATACCCCCAAATTACATGTAGCTCCATCTATCAACTGCCAAAGGAATGAGTCTTTTTACAGAAAAATGTGAGGAGTAAGGTGTTTCATTCCAGATTTTTCTGGAATGTGGCTCTTACCATGGAAGCCTTCTCATAACATGGAAAATTATATTTTGATATGTGCTGTATATAAAATACATAAAGACAGCACATTGTTGACACTGTGTGCCTAGAACCTTACTGTGAAACTGCCTGAGATCTCTGCAGAGCTGTCAGACCCAGAGTCTTCTAATGCACAGTTACCAAACACCAGCAAAAACAGATCTCCCTGGCTACATTCAAAGGGAATTAAGGAGTTCTGTCAACTTCTATAGATTCAAAAACAAACAAACAGACAAAAAAATAACCACAAACACTGGAACAGGAACCCACTCAAGTTTTGCTTAGCTGAAGAAATAATTGAGATGCATTCAGAGATAAATAATTCTAGCCAAGACATTAAAAAATAGGTTTTTACAGATAAGCATCTACATCCATATTTAGGAATCTATTCTGTAGAGCCACTGTCATAAAAATTAAATGCTTTGCAAGACACCTGAAGTAAGCTTCAGCATTGCAGTAGCATCCCCTCAAATAAACCCTGACCAGGCAACTGAAAGATGCAGGTCTGGATTTAATGGTCTAATTTTAGGCATCCAGAATTAAAAACAGAAAGGTACAATCAAACACTACCATATGAAACTGCCTTTTTTTTTTTTTTTTTAAAGTTTATGTATATAGAAAATTACACAGTTAATTGAAATAATCACTAAGTGCAGCGACCTAATTCTTGCTCACAGACTGAGCAAGGATCAGCAGTATTTTAAATGGAAAAAAAAAAAAAAAAGGAAGTTCTGATTTTCTAACAGCAATGAGCAATCACTGAAAGGTTCAGACTTACGTTTTCCAAATATCATTTGCTTCTGCTTGGATTGCAAAAAACAGTGAGAACAAACAAAAAAGATCAAAGATAGAGTCCACATTTCAGAAAAAAAATGGAAATAGCAACAGAAATCTCAAAAGACACAGAAATAAAACAATGGAGAGAAACAGGGAGGTAACTTGGAACACATCTACAATTCAGGCTTTTTTGCATTTCAGCAGAAACATCTTATTTCTGTTTTTTTTGTTTGTTTGTTTGTTTGTTTGTTTTTTCCCTCAGTACCATTACTCCAGCCCAGTGAATGAAATGAGCCTGGATTCAGAGCAGCTCACAACAAGTGTGTCAAAAATCCAGACAAGAAAACACATGAAAACTGTTTTGAGGGCATGGTCATCAGGAAATATAGCTATAAAGATAATTTTTTGTTCATTTTTAAACCAGAAATTAATTCAGCTGTTGCCACTCAGGAGAAAGCACTGCAAAATTAGCTCCCTTCCCTTCTCCCTCCCCCAGTTTACTGGTGATCACAGCAGGCCCAAAGCTCCACCAGGTTGCTTCAGCTGCTTTGACAGTGAACTGGAACAGCCATGTAGTCACCACTGTGGCAGCAAGTTTCCCAAGGAGAGCCAGCCTTGAGCCTCATGACACCAAGGCTGAGGGGGGACAACATGCACTGGGAAAAGACATGAGGACACGCTGTCCTGGCAGGTCACCAGTTGGTGACCACTGAAAGCCCCCTGCCTGCTACAGGCACCAGCTGAAGCCACCTGTTCAAATTTTAAATTAAGCCAATTAATTCAGGCTTGGGTGAACAGGGGTAGGTGTTCACATCAGCCACAACCTTAAAAATAGAAGCTTGTGGTAGATGGAAAAAACAAAAGCAGCTTGAGGTTAATAAAATCCATACAGCCTTGAAGTCACAAGGCAAAACTCCCACCTGGGGAGGGGAAAGGCTGAAGTTGCAGTAGACACAGGACTTAGAGGCCCTGGCCTATGTCAGTCAATCAAATTAAGTTACAGGTGACTGCAGCAAAGGAACTCAGGATCTGGGTAGTGCTCAGTGCTGGGGGTACAGCTGCAGCCTGTTCCAAGGCCCTCAGAAGGAAGGCTTTCTCTGCTGCACCATAACGCATCCAAATGCCCTTCAGGTCTCCCAGCCCAGCACCAGGGGAGCCAGACTGAGCAAAAGCAGTGAGCGTATGTATTTTATTTCAGCTATGGAAGAATGCAGTGGTAGTGACTCACACAGATCCTTCTCCCTTTGAGTGACTACTGGAAAGAACAAGCAGTGGTTCAGCAGCCAGAGGCATAGGGCTGTTGATTAAAGCCATGAGTTTTTAATCAGTGTCCTGAAGGCCCACCAGCCTGTCTGTGCTGCTCCAGTTACTGAAGGACAGAGCTGTGAAACTGTCCTGCAGCTGTGTAGCACGTGCTTGGCAGTGCAGTAGGAGAAGGGTTAAATACACAGGGGAAAATGCACAGAAAGCTAAATACCTGGCTCCAGAAGCCTTCAGATTGTTCTGCAGTCACACAGCAAATGGTCACCTTTTTCCTTTAGAGATGACAGACAATTAACAGAATTAACAGATGCTTAAGGTGATGGCTTCAAATCTCTACATCATTTCTTTGTCTGAACTGTTTCATGGCCTGCTTTTTAATTGCCACATCCAATGGGGGCAGGAAGGTGGATCAAAAACCTCTAAGCTGTATGAGATGGTAAAGCCTGTGCAGTTCTTATTGTTCTGCTATTTATTTCCACAGTGGAAGACTACTTTGTGGCAACCCACTCCACCACACACAGTGACTCATTTCTTTAATAGAGTCCTTTGGAGAGAAATGACTCCCTGCACTTTCAGTACTTCATTCACTGCAGGTTCATCAAGTACCCCAGGAAAGCTGGAAGCCTGATTGCCAGCTGAAGCAGGGGCCTAATCCTGCCCCAGAGAACTACGTGGTACATCCTTCAGGCTCTGCTGGAAACTGTTCAAGCCAGGGAGAACCTGGCCACACCAAGGAATTAGGTTCTTGCAGGTGACCACAGATAATTCTTGGTGACTTGCTTTTATTTGACAGCAGGATAAACAACTCCCCCCTCCCCCCCCCCCCCCCCCCCGGGAAACACATATTGCTTCTAAGCAAGCTGGAATCAGCAAGATGCAGAAAATGTTATATAGGCTTCAGTATCCCAAACTGCTTCTCCACAGCCTCTGGGTAGGGAGAATAATTTCCCCCTTGTTATAAATGAGGTCTCAACTCAATCTGAATTTTGTAATATTTATAAAACAAATTTTTATAAAAGGTATAAAAGGCAAGTAAACAGCACTGGGTGTGCGGGGAGTCTATGCTCCACCAACATGTACACACAAACATCAAACATTCTAAATATACAGAACATTGCTTTGCATACTAAACGCAAACATGCCTATATATACGTACAATCAGGAAAGGTAACAAACAATCCTTTAAGTTCCATAACTTACTAAAATTGAGTACGCCTATACATATTCACGATCAGAAAAGGTAACAAACAATCCTTTAAGTTCCATGACTTAACAGTCTCCATTTTCCATTCCTGTTCTTGATTACTAACAAGTCTCCATTTTCCATTCCTTTTGAACAATATGTCTCGCTTTAAGTTGTCAAGCAACTCAGTCTTCAGGCCTTATGTATCCCGTTCTTCCCAGATCGAAGAAAGGTATATCCATCTCCTTTTCAAGGCCAATGGGCCTGGGTCAAAAGGCACGTTCAGGTCAACAGGGGGCGTAACAGCAAAAGCTTTCTATGGCTGTAGCAGCAGAGGGGCCCATGGCATAGCAGTCAGATCAGTAAAGGAGCCCACAGCTCCCTCACTGTCTGGCAAACCACACGTCTGACTGTGGTCCCACATGGCTCTTTAAGGCCTCAGAGATTGCTCACCAGGTGCCGAGCAATCCCACTGCAACCTTGTCGTTTTCTAGTTGCGGAGTCCCACACCTTGACCTCAGTTTGGTCCCGTATTTCAGGCTCATAATCAATAAGAAGAATAAGCTGTAAGGTTACCAGGACAGTCTTTGTTCCTAAGGACGTATGATTCCCCATAATGCGCAGCTGCGTATCAGCGAGGGGCAGTTGTGTGCACAGGTCCGCTTCTCTCAACTCCAGCTTCTCTCCAGTTCCAGTGCGCCTATTTCCAGCAACTTTCTGTACGAGCTTCTCTGAGCAGTTTGCTGAGTTTGGCCGAACCTATCTTCATGAGGCGATCAGTGTGTCTGTTCCCATCCTGGTCTCTGTTCTGCTAGCCTGTCCCTATTCATTCATTTTTTTCTACTTCTTTATTGATGACAACTTCATTATATCATGTTGCCCTTTCATCTTGAGGACAGGCTCCCCTCTTATACCCTTATTCCCACAGCAGTCCTTTTCAAAACAACTTTTCATTGGTCAAACAACTTTGCATATAACAGCCACAGCAAACACCCAGCGACTTCCTGTGGTGGTTTTACCATGCTGGGCAGCTAAACCCCACAACCGCTCTCTCACTCCCCCTCCTTTAGATGAGGAGGGGGAGAAGTAAAGCAAAGAACAACTCATGGGTTGAGATAAGGATAATTTAATTAAAGGGAAATAATAATAACAATTAAATAAAGACTACCACGAACTAAACAATTTAACTAAGGGGAATAAAAAGGGAAAGGGGAAAAGGGAAAAATAAAAAGAAGGGAGGAAAACAAACAAACAAAATAAATGAAGGCTATGTGGAAGTGCAGAGGAAAGAAATTACTCTCTACTTCCCACAAATGAGCGATGATTGACCACGTCCTTGAAGCAAGGCCTCAACGCATGCAGCCGGTGTTCGAGAGGAGAACTGACGTTTTTCCAACAAGAGCCCACCCCTCCCCTCTTCTTCCTGTTTCCACCTTTTATTGCTGAGTGTGACATCACATGGTATGGAATATCCCTTTGATTGGTTTAGGTCAGCTGCCCTAGTGATGTTTCTCTCCTCACTTTTTGCCCACCCCCTAGGAGGGTTAGAGAAAGGCCCAGTGCTGTGCCACTGTTGCTCAGCAGTAGACACAACACTGGTGTGATAACAAGGCTGTTCCAGCTACAAGTACAGAGTACGGCACTGTATGGGCTGCTGCCGGGAAAGTTAACATTCCAGCCAGACCCAGTACACTTCCATGTCTTAATGGCTAGAGAACAAGCAACCCCAGACCGCATGGAGTCTCCTGAATCACCCTTCTTTGTTCACTCTAAACTCTTTACATTCCTGATGGCCTCATCGTTAAGAGTCTGATGTTCTCATCAACCATGGGGCTTGCCGACCCCCATGGCCACACTCCCACATCTCCCCCTTCTTTATTAATATCAACCATCTTCTTGACACGAATTATTAGTCCATATTCACACAGCCCCCAAATTCAAATTACTGAAAATCCATCTTTTTACATTTTCTATGGGAATCTAAACATACATGCAGTTTTCTTTACAAGTGCTTCTATTCCAGAGTAGAAAGAATATCTGTGGCCAGGCTTACAGGGGGATTTACGGTCCTAAAGCAAGACTTAATTGGAGAACAGATACATTCTTTCAAAATTGCTCTTCTAGCTAAACAAAGGTCTCTGCTCAGCTCTTCCTAGATTACACTATACTGTGAAATGCCAGTCACATTTTACACAATCCAGTCATGAGATAAAATAATTGATCAGTTCAGGGAGCAGAATATCAGAATTCCCAGGCAAATATCCTAGCCACTAGGACATAGGCTACCTCCTCCCGTTGTCCTGTTTGATCTCATGGATCTTTTCTCTTTGCAAGCACCTCCCAGAAAACACACACACAAAAAAGAAGCAGAAAGGGAAGAACCAGTGACCGCCATTCTCAGCAATATGAGTAGCTTTCAGCTTTCTCATACAATAAAATAATAATAATAAAAAAAATATTTCACTCCCTGAAAATACACAAATTCCAAGTACAGGCAACAGGGACCAGCACCTACTCCATTCATCATACTTGAAAAGAAGCATGTCTTGCTGTCAAAGCAGCTCTTCATCCAATCTCACTGGTTTTATCTGAGGGGAGGATAATTCTAGTCCTACTCTCACGCACTTCAAATGAGTCAATATACATCTCACTCTGAGTTGTTGCATCCTCTGTACCTACCTTAAAGACAAATTCCTCTATGAGCAATAACCCTTACCATCATAATTTCCTTCTGCTTTCTCTAACCTTGTATTTCCAGTCTCATCTCAGAGCAGAAGGAAGGACTCATATTCCTGTATTTTTCTCTCAAAGGTTAAATGCATGGTAAAGCGTAGCTGCAGTTCCACAGCACCACAGGGGGGAAAACAACAACAACAAATGAAAATAAGAGCTGGGAATAGGAGGAAATCCCTTAATCTAGTTTAGCTTGTTTCATCTTTTCTCCTGCTGCCCATGAAAAAAGTGATCATTTGGGGGGGGGGGGGGGGGGGGGGGAGGGAAATAGTTCAATAATCCCAGTTTATTCCTGGAACAAAGAATGAGTCCCTAAGCTATTTCTTGACAATTGGGTGCCATTAGAGTACAGCCAGCCAACCCGTGACTAATTTAAGGAAACTGTGGCAATTATCAGCCAGCAGGCATGAAGGCAAGATGGGCTCATCACTATAGAAAGACCATGCAGAGAAAACGTCCATCACTTCAGGCACAAAGATGGGGGAAAGAAGATGACTTTACAGAGCTGACAGTTGCCTCTCTTATACCTGGCCTCTAGGGAGACTGCGCACTCCCCATCCTGTCACCTCTGTTTTAGGAGCCTGAATCCATACCTGGAGTTACAAGACAGAGAATGTGCTCTGGCTCTTCAGCTTAAGCCTCGACCCTCGGGAGGTTTGGAGAATTTTTGTGCAAATGGTGAAAATAATGATCAAAAAAATACAAGAACCTCTCTTTCTACAAAATAAAATTGTGAAGCAATTTAAGTTTTTCTTGAACTATTTAGGCAATAGTGAAACTTCATACACACACTAGCTGCTGACATCTTCCTTGAGTACTAGTGAACTGTTATGGTAGTGCAGGGAAGACTTCTACTGGTTTCAGTTAGCAAGTTTCACCTGTGGGAATAAAAATGTTGTTTTTGCAGAGTTACATTGTTTACAGTGTAAGTAATGTGGTATTGAGATATGCTTGCAGTGATAAGAAAACTTACCAGGTGACCTTGTAAAATGCACACAACCAGACTCCTTAGAACAATTAGGTGAAAATCACAGTGTCAAGTCAGATAAGTAAAGAAACATTACCACTTTAAACAGTAAAAAAAAAAGTCAAAAGAAATTTGAAATTTAACAGGCTGGTAACTGAAGGCCGTGTATTTTCTGTGAAGCATGGGATAGGTTGTGAACTTGGATTACCCAGTCAATGGGAAAACAGGGGAGGGTCCCAGTCATCAAGAAATAAAGTATGTAAACCATACTGTGTGACTAGTAGGTGCGCTCCTGCTTGTGGGGCGCCTGCCATTGCAATTGTGAATAAATTACTACTTCACTGAGATCCTTGACTGTGCCTAAGTTATTGGCTATGGAGTGTTTCTCACACACCTACTGACATTTGTGGTATATTTCTCCCAGAATGTTTATTGTTGTTGCTGTTATCTCTTACACAAGAGTGATGTTGCTCACCCTGCCACAACCCCTTGGAAAACATCTACTGCTTATGCTGCATCAGCAGTGTGTACCTACAAAGTGCTTCCAGTGCTGACCCCAGCATTAATATTAAAAACAGTGATCTTTAACCACACAAAAATATGACTTATCTCATTCAGATCCTGATAATATAGCACATTAGCACTTTGTTGAAGATTTTTTTTTCTGTAGCTTTAAGTGTAGAATCTCTTCTATCACTGTTCTTAAAGCTGAGATCGTCAAAATTATACACCTCTAGGATCCATGGTTTTAAGGAAAATGCAGCTGTAGTACTAAGAGACCCAGGATAAAAACCACCTCCATCATCTTTGTATTTCCTTCAGTACCACTAATGTCATCCTGACATTTGTAGTTAACTTACGGCCCTGGTCTTGGACTCCCCTTGCCAACTTGAAACAAAATTACATACAATGCAAAGAAACAGCTACCAACACAACACAGAAGGTCTTATTATCTTGACAACAGTAAGTGTATGAAAGAGCTCTTACGATAATCTATACCTATTGTAAGGCATTCAATAATTCAAAATTCACATTATTGCCTGGCTAGTGGCAGGGGCCTCTCAGCATTACTGAGGTCTCATCATTTTAGCATTTCAATCATTCAATTTCTCAGAAATTATCTCCATGTGCAAAAAAACTCTGCACGTAGAAAAGGCCTTGTATGTGTATACGCACACATCCACACTAGCTTATCAAACATTGATGTTATAAAACTTCTTAAAAGCACAGCAGAAGCTTCTGAGTCAAATAGTTGGAAAAGATAGATCTTGATATAATTAAGTGTTGTTGTTGGTGGTGGGAAATTAGTATGAATACATTACTTTGAGACAAAAATACTAATGCCTTTCTTGGTTCATGTTTTATGTTTTATGCAAAAATCACTTTTTGTAGATGAGACAGAATTGTTTAAGTAGATCTTGTGAAATAACTAGGTTATCTTCCAGGCTTTTAGACTTAAATAACCTTGTGCAAGTTATCCTTAACCTCTCTATACCTCTCTTAAATTACCAGAAAATAAAGAATATCATCCAACTTGAGAACATTTTCAGAAAGCCTCAAGTAGAAAGACAACATATATATCTACTTGAGGTTCAGTTTGGCATCACTGACATTAACATGGAATGAAATTCCAATACATGGACTTTGGAAACAGTTGGTGTGCCTATTTACTAGTTGACTACTTTCATTACAGCTGCACCTCCATAGTTAGTCATCTGATTGAGCCTCATATACCATCCAGAAATGTTTTAAATCAAGCCAGAGGACTTTGCACTGCAGTCAATTTGGAGAGCCCACATTACAGCAGCTCTGCTTCAGGGACAGTAGCAAGTAGGCATCAATCACTGCAGCCATTACTGATGTTTTCCTGTGATTATGCCCTTTAATCAGATACAAAATATGACATTCTAGCATGCAAGTGTTTTTCCCCCCTTCTCTCCCTCTGCCCACCAATGTCAGTGTTCAAAAATACTGAGTAAGAAAAAGTGCATCTTTTTACACTGTTAAGCAAAAATTAATGTTTTTATTCATACTAATTTTCAGTGAGAGAAAAAAAAAAAAAAAAAAAAAGCATTCTCTTCCATTAACACAAACTTGTTCGACATGTTTTTATGCAATTTGAGGAATTATTTTTTTCAAAAAGCACTCTGACTGTATAGCTGACTTGACTAAACAAACCCTTGCTGTGAGCTTTTTACATAGGTTGAACAGTTGCAAATTCTTTCTATCCTGTGCCCCTAATGCCCACATTTGAAGAAGATGCAGTTGCTACAGTACTGCAGAATCCTTTTCCCCCACCCTGCTGTTGACCCCTGCAGATATGACCAAACTTCTCTGTTCATTATAAAAGCTGAATCTCTGCTGCCTTTCCTCTACCCCAGGTGACTTATTGTAAGGCTGCCAAGGCTGTGTGCTTGGGACCATCTCTGACTTCCCAGTTCAATGGGAGATTAATCCCATTCTCCCTTTCAGTGAGTTACCAGGAAAAGGAAAAAATGGTGCATTATGAAAATACTGTGAATAGAGAAAGTTATCTGGGGGCAAGAAAACATCTTTTAGTGCACTAATTTCCAGGATCACCATAAAAGTGCACACTAGTAACATCTGAAACAAAGAAGCTTTAAAGGTAACAGTAAAACAAAGAACAAGCTTTCAGCAGCTTTTGCTTCTCTGACAGAGTATACAAGTTAAAAAAAGATAGTATCAGCATTAACTTTGAAAAAGGATAACTGGTTTAATTACTGATATTTCTCAAATCTTTCCCAGGAACAATATACACAATTACTTTCATGAGTACAAGACACAGCACTTATTACGTCTCTCCCTGCTGCAATGTATCAAAGCCAAGAACAGCATAAGGGGAAAAAAAAAAAAAGAAAAAAGAAAAAAAAGAAAAAAAAAAAAAACACCTTTCCTTAACCCTCTTGCTTTAGAGCTTCTAAAACTTATTAACAGGTCCTGCTGTTGATATTCTCAAATGGGCATACAGAATTGTAAAAGTCTTCACTTCAGTACTCTCATTTTTCTTTCATCATTTCCTGTAGGAGAGTAGAAAGCAGTTGCTTCAGTACTCTCATTTTTCTTTCATCATTTCCTGTAGGAGAGTAGAAAGCAGTTGCTACCTACCTCACAGAATGGGTTTGTGTCACATGACTTTGTGTCAGCTCATGCCTGTACTCTTAATATTTTAAACTGCAAGAGTTAAGAAAGTGTTCAACATGCTGGCCAAGTAGCAGTCTCCTAAGGCAAGCACTGCATTGGTCCTGTACATGGGCCAAACACATGCTATAGAACTTGAAGACCAGCCTTTTCAAGAGGTTGTCAATTCCAGCTAATTAGTTCTGGATTGCCCATCCTGTCAGACAAGTGGAAGCCTACCTGAACTAAGCCTCTGGAGGTATTCAGTGTCCCTGAAAGTCAGGTCATCTGCAGTCAAGGTCACATACAAACAACAACAACAACAACAACAACAAAGAACAGCCACCATTTTTTATTTTTTATTTTTTTTTTTTGAAAAACCCTTACTTTTCCCACAAGGATTTAGGCTCAGTATTTTATATTTCAATGTAGAGGCTTAAAAATCTATATTCTCTTCCCCTTTATAATCAAGGGAAAAAACAGTATCCTCTCCCTCAAAGGTATCTCAGAACTAACCGCTCCACATTCTTTCATCTTCACGCCTGCATGAGAAGCAGCCAGTAGAAGAGCTTGAGAGATTTAAGGCTAGAGTTTCAAGTTTTCCTGCAGTGCAAGAAGAGCACAAAGTCACTTTGTTCAGTGCTTGTGTCCCACAAGGCAGAAGTGACAGAAGGTGGCCCTGCCTTAGCCAGTGGCAGGCTGCTGCATCTTCCACAGGAGCAGCAGCACAGCAAATCTCAGAGCATGGCTGAGATGATCTCACAGCTCCGTGGCCAAATGGAAACATACAGGGAAAATAATATTGTTTCCATTTTAATGCATAGGACTTATAGGAGGATTTTACAGAAAGGCGGGGGAAAGGAGGTTCAATGAAATGGAAAGAATCCACTGGCAACGTGAAAAGTTACCATAAGGTAATTTTAAGTGGTAACTTCCACCATAAGGTGGAAGGCTTGGTTTATTTGTGGGTCATATAACCATTTTGCTTACCATTTTTCTCTACATTTTACCTAGGTCAAGTTTTATAAAAAAAAAAAAGCTAAAAGCTATTTTAAAACAAATTTCAAAAGGACTTTAAAAAACCCTGGGCATTAATTAATTCAGCTTTTTTAAATGAATCATTTTAGTATTTCTAGTATTCACATCATAGAATCACAGAACAGCTTGGATTGGATGGGACCATAAAGCAAATCTAGTTCCAGCCCCCTACCATGGGCAAAGGCACCTCACATGAAATCATTTTGCTCACCAGAACTTTTCACTAGCTTTGCCCTGATTTCGCAAGCAATATGTGTGTCTCTTCCCACAACTCCAGTAGTGCATGCATTTACCATTTGCCACACCACCGGTAAACGTCACTGTGAATTTTCTGGGTGTTATCTGGAGGCAGGGATGCGACACACACTGAGGACATTGGTCTTTGCTTTGGAAGAAGAGCAGTTGGTATGGAAACAGACACAGGAACATATTTCCAGCCCAGCTGGCCTAAGCAGCACTGTAGACACCCAGCCCTGCTTGAACCCCAGCCACTTCCAGGGCTTTTTCTGTTCCTTCTGTTCCTAGGCATCTTTCTTGGGCCAGGAGTATCAGTAGTGATGCAGCATTGGGAAGTTCAGGTGGATTCAGGCTCACGTCTAAGAAAAGCCACCCCTACACAGATGCATCACATCTTTATCTGAAACCCAAGAGCAGCAGCTGTCCTAAAAGAACAGGCACAAGGAGAGATGACCCAGAGGTGAGGGGCCATCTCCATACATTGAGCAGGTATCACAAACCTTAAAGAAAACACTCTGGGTTTTGTGTTGTTTGGTTTAAGGGTGTTTTTGTTGTTTGTTTTGTTTCCCCCCCCCCAAATATATTTTTCCTCCTTCATAGGAGCTAATGGAGTCCACCTTGGCATATAACTTGCCTTACTGTTTTGAAAAACAGCTTTTCTTCTGATCCTGCCATGTTTTTCTCCTTGCTGTGTCCAAGCTCTCTCCAGATCCTCTGATGTATCCTTGGCAAAACTCTCAGCTCTGCAGGAGCCATGCCTGTACATGAGGCCTCTTCTGCACAGCAGCCAGCTGGGCAAACACACCAGATCTGATTCATTTCTGGTTTTGCTGAAGGTTAGCAGAGTCAGAAGCAAGAAAAAGACTGTATCAAAGAGGAAATAATGATTGGTGTATGCCAATCATAGCTTAAACAAGAAGCAAGCTACAAAACAGAGCTCCAGCCATTTAGGTCAGAAATGAAATACATCTCGTCCTTATTCTCTCTACAGCTAATAAAAAAAACAGGGGCAAGAGGGAGGAGGGCATAGAAAATTATCTATCATCAGATAGAATTACTTTCATGAACCCTAAAAAAAAATGAGAACATGTAAATTGGCCACTAAACCCAAGGAACTGTGACAGTCTGCACCCATCAAAAATTTGGTAACAGATTGTTGCTGGTTTGCCATATCTCTGCCTGCAGTGAAGCCTCTGCTGTGGTATTCATGATAAATGCATATAATTGCAGGATGGGCATAAATCCAGCCAGTCAGCACTGGACAAGGCAGGGGCTGTGAGGAAGAACATTTTAATTTCTCTTATGTGCGTTGGCTTTGAAAATATTTGTCTTGAAATAATTATTGTTTTATTTAATAGCACAGCTTCATAATTACAACTTTTAAAACAATGCTGTTATTCTCCAGTGATTCAGAAAAATGTGCATGTGAATCAAGCTACATTTATAGAATAATCAGACATGTTTCTGAAAAGGAAAGCAGAGGGAGATATTTGTGGATTTTTTATTTTTTTTTAAATGCCTTGCACAGAAACAGGAAAAAATCACTTATGTGCTTTGTGTAATGATAATAATTAGCTCTTACGTAATTCAGCACAGAAACCATAACAACAAATTAATTGGAGATCATTGCGGTCTAGAGAAGCAATAGAAAGGTTCAACACTGCAGAGACTGCCATCTCAGAAATCCCTCTATGACTACATCCACAATGTGGTACTCAAATGCCAGTGTGGGACTGGTGGATATGCCTACCTTGTTCTGACTCCATACTGAGGGGCAAATCAAGAAGCTTCTATAATTTTCCTTCCTGCCATCTAAGTGAGAAACCCAGGTGCATTAAACTGATGAAATCAAGTGCATCATTCATTGCCCCCCAGAGGGTACCAAGACTGCAGAAGGCTCCGTGTACACAAGGTAACCATACTTGTGTGCACTGCACCTGCTTTTAAAGGGAAGCTGAGCATGGTACAGTGGGAGCATTTTAGAGCAGGGTTACTTGAAAGTCTAGACAGTGTTCATAAACAGGTTTTGCATGATGAGGCAGAGATCACAGGCATATGAAGTCATCCAAAGCCCTTCCTGAAAGGGTATTTCCAACTTTACAGGGTGCTTTCTTAACAAGGATGGACCTAAGACCATGAGCTCCCCCCATGCCTCAGGGTCCATAGTGACTAACTTTGTGGATACAGCTCAGTCCTGCACTGGTAGAGCAACTGCAGGAGGTCCATGAAAGATTGCTTACAGGCAGCTGAGACCCAGCAACACCCACAACCCAAACTGCCACATAATATCTTTGCACCTCAGTCCAGATCCCTTCAGGACTTGTTTGATGTAATGCTCATTATGGGAAATAATATTTTTTCCTCCAAAAACCTAGTGCACCAGGGAGCACCAGACTGAGATGGGTTGAAATTACCAAGCCATCCCTGAATCATGGCTAATAAGCCCTGATGGACCCAGATGGCCTGTCTACACACATACACAGAGAATGCTAAATGCTAGCATACTTGTATTATGTCAACTTTTCCTACCCCTTTGTCCATCCCAACCCACTGTTAATCTGGCTAACAGAGCACTGTCTGGCTACTTAAAGCCACATACAAATGTAAGTGAGCCAAAAACTCATTAGCCCCAGAACTGTACCCAGTTTGGAGCAATACTGATGCTGAAATCTTTCATGCATCTTACATTTGAGGTTCCCTGTCACAATTTCATCTGGTAACGTATTTCTTTGAACATTTTCTCTTCCCATTCTTACAACCACATTGTGTTTCCTGCTCTTTAGTGGAAACAATTTTGTCCATACAACATCAGTAGCGCTCTTTGCTTCCAGAGAAAGTGTTAACTGATGTGATGATTGGTTGGCTTTAACATAATCCCTATATTAAAATCAGAAATATTTTTAAGATTAATAAATATTCATATGCTGAGGACGGTATGGGACATTCCTTCTCTCCCTGATCCAACTGAGCTCTCCTTTTGTCAGGAGCAAGAACAAATGGCTCCACGGAATGCAGACTTTGTTTTTCCCTTTTTTTCCTATTTATATCTATTATTCATATATCACTGATTTAAAAAAAAATATATATATATATTCAAGAATTACACCCACCCTTGGCAATACAGATCCTGGCAGTAAAAGCATGTACTAGTCTGACTGCTCCTATCCTTTTCCTGGTCAAAAGGCAGTGTTTACCAGCAAATTCTTGAACTTTCAACAACATTCTCTTACTGCTGAAGAACTGGAGACCGCTGAAACCATCAGATCACAGGGATTGGACTCACTGATTCAAAATTAATCTTCACACTTCATCACACCCCAGCTAGCTGGGCAGTGTTTGAGGGTTCAGACTGCCTGACACTCTCCAAGATCATGACAGAACACAAACACCACACTGCTCTACTTCCATCTTTAGCACTAGCAGGGATCTCTTTCACTCACCAGTTTGTACTTAATGATTCCTTAGCTCAGCACTTGTGCTTACACATCAGCACCAACCTGAAAAGAAAGGTGTCAGTTTGTCTACATTTATTTGGTCTGCGACTGAAAAACCAAAGGGCCTAGTTTGTTTTTGTGCATCATGATGTGATAAATTTGCCCATTTGAAAGGAACTTGGGTACTCAGTGAACCACAATACACTGCCAGCTCATGCATAGCACAGGTAGAGTATCAGATTATACACTACAACTATCCATGGTACCTCAATGTTTATAACATCACAACTCATTATGTCAGGTTACATTGTATCAAGCCACTTCATTTTCTCTAAAGGAAACTCATGTCAGACAGAACTGTAAGGATGACTTCCACTCTTTTTCATTTAATTTAGTATGAATGACCCATCTGCAATAATACCAGTGACCTCTTTCCTCTTCCATCTCTGAGTACCTCTTAGAGATACCTGTTTTCTTTATACAAATGCTAGAAACAAATACGTAATTTCTTATATCAAGATACATGTTCCCAGTTTAATAAGCCTGTCATCCAACCCCTCAGGAGAGTCTTTTGAAAGAGTGGAAGTGGGAAATTGTATTTTATTACTTTGAATAAAAAACCTTAATATTCTCTGTTCTACAGTGCATCCACATCTTGCACAAGTGGATAACAGCACTTTGAAACACCAACTTTTTTTTTTTTTTTTTTTAAGAGACCAGCCTAGAATAAAGGTTGGCTTACAAATGTGTTGGGGCAGCTGCCCTACTTGCTTATTTATTTGGTTTCATCTGGAGCAATGTGGAATGCATAAATGCTGCTTGAAACCACTAGAAGTGTGGATTTAATAGGGAACTATGGTAGTATTTAGTAGTAGTTCATGCCCTGCTGCATACTTCAGTTTTCCATTTTTGCTACCCATTTTTCTTTCCTTCTATACCCTGGTTAGATCATCAGAACATCAAGTAAGGGACCAGTGTTATACTGTGCAACAGCTGGCATGACCAGACATAATCTGGGGACTCAGACACCCTGTAATACCCACAGTCAGCAGTAACTTTCTATTGCTGGAGGTACCAGAACACGAATACATGCAAGTGTGTGTCTTGATGCAGATATCTACCCCAAATTAATTGTGCACCTGGGCATGGCACTAGCAAGCATGGGAGAGAAATCCACAAGAAAATGAGTGGTGGCACTCGACTGTATTTAAGATATCCATCACCTTAATCTTCAGTAAGGTCTTGTACTGAGTTCTGCTACATTAATTTCATATATAATTGCCAAAAGCCTCAGACTTTATGCTCAGTATGTTTATTGTACTGAAAACTGCAGTTTCCTGCTTGTTTTTCAGTAATACATAAATTTTATCCCTTGTGAAAACATACTGTGAAGAAACAGAGGTTACTGCTGTTTTTGTCTAACTGTAATAGGATACAGAATTTGAGTGAAAAATACAGGGTTTATTGTTACTCAAATATTAAAATGTTTCAGTGTTCAAAAGGAGTAATTCTTGTACAAACTTCATTCTACAAGATTCATTCTTTAATTAAGACCTTGTTTCTTGTTCAACCAATAAAATGATTTATCTTAGAATACTTCAATAAAATAAAATAAAATAAAATAAAATAGCATTTACACTGAGCAATGGGGGGAGGAGAGGGGAGAGTTTTGCTGAAATAATTTATAAAGGATGTATCAGTGGGATACTAAGTTTTGCTACCCTGTTACTTGAGTATAATAAACACATTCTCTGTTCATAATAATCATGCCATCACTAAGATCCAAGAGTTAGAAGAACAAAAAAATTAAAGTTTTATAAAGCTCTAACAATGAATATTTGATTCCAAAAGCTACATTACACTCAAGTTATGAAATATACCTTCCACTGTATATATGCACAGAAATCCAACTGCAGTCAAGAGCACAGGATAATGCATTCAGAGAATTTCACCATAAAATGCAAGTTTGAAATGACAGCACACCAAAACAAGACCTGTGGTTTTTCTACACCTTTCAGAGAGTTTATATATGAAAGACTAAGGTGAACACACTAGAACAGCACATTTCTGTCTTCTTTTAGGAGTTGTTTCTACACAACTGCATTAAGAACAG
Organism: Aythya ferina; assembly: GCF_964211825.1. Lineage (NCBI taxonomy): Eukaryota > Metazoa > Chordata > Aves > Anseriformes > Anatidae > Aythya > Aythya ferina. Next base: position 68,586,263 of record NC_140297.1, read on the forward strand.
GTTTATAAGCAACATGCTTAGCAAGCAACTAAGATATGAACTGTTCCAGAATTTAAGAAGGCTTTAAGTAAATAAGTAAGAGGACAACAGTTTCAGACAAGTGTCTCTCAAGTGGAAACATGCACACAACAGCTGGAGGTACTTGATAGGCCAAGTCTCAACAGGTGCCTTGCCAGGAAGCCATAGGCCTGTGAAAACTCAGTTCTCCCACCCAGTCACCTGGACAACACTTACACCTACTTCTCATGTGCCGAATAATTTCCACATGATGTTGGGCACATTTCTTGAGAAGGCAGGGAGTAGTCAGTATTTGTATCACTGACTGTATCCTGGATAGGACTTTAAGATGCACAGCACCAGACTTGCAGAACCCCTAATCACTTGGGACTGATATAATAATACCGGATCATAGAATAATGTCTGATCAATCAGACACATTTTTACAGAGCTTGCTAAGCAGAAACTCAGTCTGACATTTTAGGCTTGTATCCCACAGCAGCAGATACTTTAAGAGACATAATATAACATTATATACTTCAAAATATTATCAGAGCCTCTGTTTCCCAGCACTAAGCAGAAGGCAGGATCACCTCAGGCCTTCCTAAACAGTGACCAGTAAATGCTCACAAATGCTTTGATACCACCCTGAAAACCCTTGGGAAACCCAGGGGGAAAGATGCAACAATGTACACTGAATAAAGGCCCCTCTGTCCTAGCTTGACCTGAAAAAAAAAAAAAAAAAAAAGAAAATATTGAGTAAGTATTCCCTCAACAAAAAATCCCTGGGGACTAAGATTATTTAACAAATTATCAACCCTGACAGTGACTGAGAGCAGCATTAGCATGGAAAGCTTCACAGCATTTCATGACTTTTGAGGGCTTAACTTTGCAGCCTTATTATTTTTTTTTTAACCTGGTCCTGCTTTGATACTTAATCGTGTTTCCCTAGCAGCATTTTTCCTCCCTCCTGTATCAGAGGAGTGTAGGAGAACATGGTGCCCACCCTCATGGCCTGCAGCACCCACAAGTGCCACCATATCTGAGCAGTGCTGGGATAGCCAGAGGCTCCCTCAGTGTCCCTTGACATGCCAAGGGGATAAGCCAGGCCCTAGTGAGGCAAAGTTGGCTGCTTGCAACAGGCTGGGACCCTCAAACAGCAGAACAAGCCTGAAGATAGCCCAGCACAGAAAGGAAGACCCTGAAAGAACTGAAATGGTGTCCCTGAATCACTGGTTGGGGTAGGAGAGCCCCAGGTAGAGCTGTTCAGGGTCACTAAGGCTAATTTGTGGCCCTAGGGATTTTGAATTTTTAAATCAAAGAACTGGGGAGGGGTGAGAGAAACTGTCTCATTTTCTAACACTGATAAAACAATCAATTTCCTCTAAGTCATCTTCTAAGAAATGGCTGACTCACCTTCCCTTGCAGCTTCCTTCACAAGACATTAAGCTCAAGGCACAGATCCGGCATGGAGTATTTCAGCCTGAAGGGTTAAAATCATAAGCAGCAGACAGCAGAGTATTAAAATAGGAGATCTTTCACTAAGTATCACAATAAGCTTCTCCTGTTACATTGAAAAATTGAATAGATTCATTTCTGTGGGAAGGGTTACACAAAATAACATCTCTTATAACATCTCGCTGCTACATGAACCTCGTTTCAATGCTGCTTACACCAGCACTGTTTGGATGCAATCCCACTGTTCCTGATTTATTCCAGTTCAAGAGAAAAATGAATGTATGCGTGTGTGTCTGGGCCTCTTTATGATTGAACTCTATCAGAAAATGCATCAAAATGTCAGGACCATATCAGTCTGTCATCTTTACTTCTCAAAAGCTGGAGTGCTGCATAAATTAAGAAAAAAAAAAAAAAAATAGCTTGATTCTTTCCTGATCTCCTCAGTGTCATGAATGGTACAACAGCTTTAAGTATGATTGCTTTTCATACCAATACAACAAGTGTTTCTCAGGCTGCATCTAAAGTACTGTGTTGAGTTCTGGTCCCCTCAATCAAAATAGATGAGGACAGACTGAAGAGGGTCCAAAGGTGAGCCATAAAGATGGCTGGAGAACCTGCCCTGTGAAGAAAGACTGAAAGAGTTAGGTCTTTTCACCCTGAAGAAGAGAAGGCTCAGGGGCATCATCACAGTATTCTGGTACTGAAAGGGTAGCTACAAAAAGGATGGAAGCCCTCTCTTCACAAGGAGCCACAGGGAGAAGACAAAGGACAAGTACAGACTGCACCAGGAGAAGTTTTGTCTTGACATAAGAAAGGAATTTTTCACAATAAGCACAAACAATCACTGTAAAAACATCCCCTGGGGTGTGGTGGAATGCCTATCACTGGAGGTTTTCAAGATACAATTGGACAGCGTGCTAGATAATCTCTTCAAGGCTCCTTTTTTGCATGAAAGGTTGGATCTGATGGTCCTTCAAGGTCCTTTCCAATCTGGGCTGTCCTGTCATTCTACAGCTGGCATCCCGTGCCACTGTGTTGCAAAAGATTGGCAGCAAGAACAGGGAGTGGAAATTTTTGGCTAATGTTACTTGCATCTCCCTCAGTTACTCTGACTGAAATGATTGTGGGGCCATCCTTCCACCCCAGCCATCCAGGCAAAAGCCAGCTCGTCTTTCATTCAGCCAGGTCTGAAGTATATGTCTACCATATAACTGCTATGCCTTTGTTGTTGGGCACCATCAAACCTCCAGTGCAGCTCTCTCCTTTACAGACAGAAGACCTAAAACTACTTTTTATAGCTTCCACTGTTGAATCTTAATTTCAGTTGAGCAGTTTAGTTTGAAACGCCTGTAGAGAAGAGCTAACAAGGAACAATCTGGACTACGATTGAAACAGGGCAAGGTCACAGTTATGAATATATACCTAAGAGATTTTGTGTTGTTTATTGTTATTATTTATTTTATTTTATTCTCAGACACATTAAGTTTTTATGATATCTCTTGTAAAAGTGTAGTTAAAAATAAAATTTTAATAAAAAGAAATACAGCTATGTTATCTTCCTAATAATATATTTCTTCCGTAACAACATATAAATTTCTAGCATCCCAAACACCATGCCATCTCTAAAGGTCATTTTGACATTGATATTTGATATAAAAAAAGGGGAAAGGTAGAACACTCTACTAATGCTTTATTTCTGTGATCTTAAATTTTAACCTTTTCTGACTATTATCTATAAATGGATGCAGGTTTCTCTATAATGAGCTAGAATCTCAGCAGATTTAAAATAGGTATAGTCTGCCAAGTAGAATTGTGCTGTGCCAATTTATGTCCACTGAAGTTCTGGCCCACCATTCATAACCATTTCAGCAGTTTGTAACTAGCTTGATAAATTCTTTCTCTGTTAATCCCCACTTCTGTAATGAGCAGCATACCAGAAAGAGTTGAAACTCCATTCAATTGTACCACATATTCCCTAAAATTCTTAGCAACATTAAATAATAATACCAGCTTGGGACATCCTCACTTTACCGTAAGGCCTAATATTCTGAGCTATACAGTGACTTTTAATGTGGAACTTGCTTAAAGGCAATAGCTAACATCTGACATGATCTTTGACTTTCAACCTGGTCACACTAAGAATTTTAACAACCTGATGGGAATTTTTGTATATAACTGTTAGGTTTATGCTTTTCCCTGGGAGAGGTAAGCTGGAAAATTACTCCCAAACTTTGCTATAAAGAACTTCTTTTATCTCATTAAAACTTGACAGTTTGATATGCTTGTCTTCCTGACTCAGTATTTATATTAACACTACCACAAGCGTATTTGAGCCTATACTTTGTTTTATTGCTTGTTTACTTTTTGGCATGGACCAACCTCTGTAATACCCATCCATTTCAGCCTAGCCACATGGTAACTTAAGTACCACACAAAACAAAACAAGTTATCTCAGATCTAAATATACTTGCCAGAGTTGATATAATCACTCATACTTTTCGGTCAACATTTATAATAACAATTCTTATTATATTGCATATCTATTATTATAAGATTATGATCTAGCAGTGCCTGGAGGTCTCAGAAGAGGCTGGCTCATCATCAACATAGTGAGAGACAGTTTTATACTCCTGGAGAAACCATACAAAATGAATTTGGGTTATTTAAGCACCTGCAACATACCTTCTAATTTCAGTCTCTGGACTTGCATCAGACGTCATTTGGAGACACAGGGCATGAGATGGCAAAAGATCATTTCCCAACAGTGACATTAGCTCAAGTTTCTAAAGCAATTTTTAGTGCCTCCAAGAATAAATGTCTTTAATGGCTGTCCCAGGATAATAAATGGACCATAAGAAGAAATAAGACAGGTTTCAACTGAACAAGGAAAATGTATGTGAGTTTGAAGTCATTTGAGACCCAGATGGAATGGACAGTTTAGGAACATTTCTCTGATCCATGTTTGTAGTTGGGTAATTGAAACTGTAATTTTGCTGAGTATCAGTACTCCATCATCATCTACATTTAATTTCACTCTCCAGGGTGCTCATGATAGTGTTAAAGATCCACACCAATAGGAGACTTTACAGACAATACACCATAGCTGAATGACAGACCTCAGAGCTGAAACAACAGAGAGTTTTTGGAGAAGTAAAGAGAACACTGGAGAAGCTTCTAATACAGCGAAATCTCTCCCTGACTTCTGCAAAAGACCTGGTCTGCCTTAACTCTGCATTTGATTTATTTATTTATTTATTCAAAACTGTGTAGATGCTGCTCTGCTCTGCATACTTATTCCCTAGTTATTGCAGATGTGTCTGGAGGAAGCAGGCACACAATTATAGAAGTGCAGTGTTTTAATACACATCTTTAACATCACGAAAATTTTGCAACCACAACAAAACATGAGACTCTTTCTCCTCTGATACTAGAACATAAGAATAGGCTAATATTAGCATAGATAGGGATTAGGATTGTATTAGTATTGTAAATATGTGTATTATAGTTATATAAGAATAGGCTAATAGTAGGCAATAAGAATAGGCTAGCACATATTTCTGCATGGAACACGCCTTCCAGATACTCCATATCAAAACCAAATCAAGCAGATTCCTGCTGTTCCATTTCCCTATGTGTGTAGTACCCACTAGTGTAAAGGACTTCTTACCCCAACCTTTCCTCAAAAGTTCAGGTCCACAGACATAACCAAAAGCATGCCCTTTCTCTCCGTGATATTCAGCCTGGTTTTCTGCTCACCCTGTGACCTCTCCTGACAGCTTCCTGCCTCATTTACTGGAAAGCATCCACATTATGATTAGTATACTGGCAAAAAAAAAATAATAATGGTCTGTGTATGCCCTTCATACTGCATTTGAAAATATTTTTCCACTACTGAAGGAACAGGCAGGCCAGACAACAGGCAGCAACACGGAAGAAAGGCAACCATCCACTGAAAACATCCAGTGAGAGTTAATGAATTTCCTCTAAAAAGTGGTTTCATTCAATAAAGTTTTGTGCTAGCGCAGAAGAGACTCTAAACAACTGTTCTTTTGTGAAAAGACTTCCTATTAGCAATCTCATGACAGAAATCCCCAGAGATGTTAGGAATCTGTAACATAAACCTGTGCTTAAAATGAAAACTTTCATTGCCTTGTATAAGGCTTTCCTTAATTTCAACCTTGGCAGAGAACAATAGTACTTTCCACAGCTGCTGTTTCTCTCTAGACCCTCAAAAAGACCTCAGTCAAATCTAATACATATCTCACTTGCTCCAGGCACTCAAACAGACATATTTTGGACTCACAAAAATGCTTTGGCAATGACATTGCTGAGTTGAAAGCAGATTTTTAGGATCAGTGAGGGTAAGAAATGCTTATGTGTGTCTGAAATGCTTAAAAGAAAACTAGCAGATGCTAGACCTGGTCTTACAATCTAAGTGTCTCATGCACAGAAGGAAAACTAACATAAGAACACAATAAGTAATTTTGCCCTTAAAGCTTTATATCTGCACTGCTTCTTCAGTCATTCACATGCCTAGTGCATTCACATGCATTTTGAGTCATTCCTCAGTCTAGTCTTAATTATGTCTCATTTTGCATTTAAAAGTTTAGAAACATATTATGGGCCATTCAGTGATCCCAGGAACTGTATACTGAAAAACAGATCAGCACCTTGCTGAAGCCAAAGGGAGTTTTGCCATAGACTCCTGTATCTCAGCCTGGGCACTTGTTATGAACTAAACCAAGGCTGCAGTTGTTGCTCTTGGCAATTTGTTACTACAGAAAAGGAAGCTTGTGGCTAAAATGGAGCACTAAGTGCCAAAAGATATATTTTCAGTTGTTTCTCAACAGCTATACCCCTGTCTATATACCCTTCTATGAGATACTGCATTATCAAAGTCATTAACAATTCATTTTATTTCCATTATATCCACATTCCTCTCCAGAAATAGAGGAGAAAGGTAATCAGATCTCTTGGTCATCTACACGCACTGCATGCTAATGTAGTTGCCTTTTTTTTTTCTTTTTCCTCCTTGCCTTTGGTTGCTTTCTTAATATTAGACAAAACTCTCTGGCACTTCTTAATAGGATACCAAACTCACATTGATTGTATGTGCACATAAATACAAACCTAACCCAGTCTTTTATTAAACATCCTCCTCTGATTTCAATAAGATATGGAGAAATTGGAGTTCAGACCTCCAGACCAAAAAGTGTCTTTACCTGCTTATGCTGTATTAAGAAGAGTTTCTTTGCATCCCAGAACGATGATCAGAGCTAGACCTGCTGGCCAAGTTCACTCACAGTGATGAAAAATGAAGGCACTACTCAAGACCAGCATCTGAAAGGAGATGGCAGGTAAGCTGCACAAGTTGCAGAAGGAATTTTCTGTCCTGGTCCCATGCAATTTGTGTGTCAGTTTGCAAGGCCTACCTGGCTGCAACTGAGATTTTGAATTGAGGGTCATTTTGCATGTACCATTAAGCCATTATGCTTCTTTAAACAATATTTTCACATTGTTTCATTTTATTTATTTGTTTTGGCATGCATCTTGTTTTCAGCCCCATTAACATTCTCTTGGCTACATAATGTGGTTGGCACAGTTTAAACCAACCATTCCTTAGGGCAGAGGTATAAAATGTCTGTTGCATGGATAATTCCCTGAAAGTGCTCGGTGTCTGCTCCATGCATTATGAACCACCAAGTTCAAACCACAAACAAATCAGGGTGGAACCACTCCAAGTGCCAGTCACTTCAGGCTTATTTTGCTCCTTCTCTTGATCAAACAGATTAAGACTGCCACAGCTCAAATGTGGAGGTGGCATACTCTAATTAAAAACCTTCCTGAGCATTACATGAATACTAGATAGAGCCTCATGCATAGGAAGATAAAAGGCATGTTCTTAATTAACTCAGTGCTTGATTGAGTGGCATGGCCACAACAACACAAAGGATCGGCCATATGAATGCAAATTAAAGACAGATGTACAAGAGAACAAAAGTTAGTTAGATGAATAGCTTCATATGATGACAAGAACTAGATACTTGCTTCCCCTTTGGGCCTTTGTGAATCTCCCTTTTAAGTCCCATAGCAAGTAAGTTCACAGTATCTATGAGGTATGACCACTCATCTGAAGCAAATTCCGCTGATGACTACAGAAAGCACCATTTAATGAATTTAGAGCTTGTCACATTTCAAATCTATTTTAAAATTGGATTTGGGTAGTTACTTTTCAGTGAAAGGAGTTGGCTATCTATGGGAGCATGCTGTTGCTGAAAAATGACATAAATGAAAACATACAAGTTTATAGGAAAAACAGCTTACTCATCTCTAATTCCAGCATGATCCCTGTGGGACACAGTTTGGCACCCTATGCCCACATCTTTCTCTGTGTACTGTACCATAAAAAGACAGCTTGTTAATGAAACATGTGCCTTACATGCTTATCTTTTGCATGCATTTTATATAGCTTACACTTAGTCTTCAAATTGTTTAAATTATTGCTTAAGGAATCAAGCTGCAGCTGAGCTGTAGTCAAACAGATGTCCACGTGTTTCTATTAAGAAACAATAACAATACAGAAGTATGAAATTTTGATCCTCACAAGCAAACAGATTTAAATCTGCACTCTGTCAGGGCTCCTTTCCTTGTAGGGATTTGAATAGGAATATGTAGCAAATCAAAAAGTCAGATACGAAGTTGCTATTATCTACTAAATGACTGTAGCAGAGTCAGCACACAAACTAGCTGACAGGGAGCAAACCGAGCTATGCATTTTTAGTGTCATCTAAATTAGTAACTGCCCTGCTTATGCACTTTGTTATCCATATAACAAGTAGCTGCAGTAAGTGCTAATATACACTGGGGAGCCAAGTTCCTGGCCAGATCACAGGTCCAGATGACTACCAGGGCTATGTCCAGACTCCAGACTAAGATGAGCTCCTGTCTCTGTTTTATCCCTAATTTCCATGGGGAGGAAGCTGGGCAAATGGTCTGGTGCAAGTCCAGCATACTCCAGCCTAGCCCATGAAATTCCCATGTTTCTGAAACTGGGAGATAATCACTTGATGTAGCCTGTTGAGCCAGACTCTGATGGTCTTATTCTTTCCCTGCTAACGTCCACACTGAAGCACTGAGTAACTCCACTGGGTTCAGACTTTCCTCCTCTCTACGAATCTTTATCTAGCAAAACCTGCTCAGAAGATTGTGGTAGTATCCCAAGTCCTGAAGCAGCTGCAGAGAAGCTGTTTTGCACAGCATGTTTTCATTAGCATTTCCATGTTCTCATCGCTAGAAATAAAAGTAGACGTGAATGGTCAAAGAGATTAACTAGATTTTTAATGCCACCATTCATAGGAGGGTGGCTACATTGTTTACTTTCCCAGATTTACCAGTAGAAACCCAGTAGGAGCCAGAAGTAAGCAAAACGCTGCTCATCAGCTGACTTATGGCTGATTATTTACAATTATTGTATCACCATAGGGCTGGGGATCCACAAGTTCACATCAGCCACCAATCCTCCTCAAAAAAAAGCCACTCTGTTACCTCACAGATACCTGTCTGCAGATGCTGTGGGCTTAGTTCCCAGCACTTCACTCATCTCGCTGATGGTCATAAAAATTTGCCTGCTTTCTGCCATCTTTCATGGGTTGCTGACACCACTGCTGTCTATTTGTGGAGTGCTTCTGCTCACTGTGTCAGTAAACAGAAATATTCCAGGACCCACCTGAAATTTTCTACACTTGATGCCTGCACTGGGATGGGATAGCACACACATTTACCAATGTAACCTTGCAACAGTGGGTTGATTAATAACATTCCCAAGGAGGCAGGAACTACAAGAAAGAAAATCATTGCAAGCTCTGTTTGAACCAGCTGGACACCCTGGATTTGAGTCATATGTAAAGTGGTTGCAAAACTTCTGGGACTGCTTTTGCTCTCAATCTATCATTCTTTTAAAATGATTATTTTTTAGAACTGTTCAGCACAGAGTACCCAGTGAATGATGAATTCTAATTCATTACCAAGCCATCTAGAGTTTGACAAACAGTGAAGCAGGCATACCTAAATAAAGAAGATACTTGCAAGTCAGAAAAGAGGGAGTCATTTTCCTTACTGCTTTTTTCACACTCCTCATGCAGACCTATTATGCTTGGTGGTAGGGCTAAAAGCAGAACAGTCACTGGTGGGGGTTGCTGCAGCAGAAAAAAATTTTATCAAGAGACTTTTGGGGTAGCCAGAACACTGCAGTAGCCATTTCTAACATGTTATTGATGGTTACAGGGCTGAGCCAAAGACCACTACAGGCGACTGAAAGACTAACTGACTGATGGGATTTGGAACAGCACTGAATGTGCTCGTCCACACAAAGATTTCTGTTGGGAAATCAGGGTGGGTGTAAATGGGAGCACACAGACCACTCAGAGCCACTGTGATGAGTGAAGTCCTGCAGCTAAGCAGTTGTTTCCAGTTTTATTGAAGGACAAACCTGGAGGTAAAGATAAAATGCTAGGTTGTTTTCATTCATCTTCTGGATAGGGAATGTTTTTAGTCATATTTTTGGGCTTTCATTCCCCAAACTGTTTTCCTTCTTTTCTATGCAATCTCAGATTCTTGTACTATAGCAGCAAGAATAACTGGAAAACAGCAGATATCATAAGGTTTATGGTAAAAAAGTAAGAGCTGACAAAATGCAGCCATCACAGAGGAGTCCTTGTGGACATCCTTCACCTTTCCCATTTCCATGCAGCAGTAGCCAATGTCATAATATTCTTAACATGTAAGACTTTACTGTATGTGATTCCTCTTGAATAACTAACGTTTGTCTCTTTCAGGCAGCTGGTATAACATAAATCTATGGAATTCAAGATATTCCTCATTTAAATTTCCTTATTTAGCAGCTGAGCCTCATGCCTCTGCCATTTCTCCTGACACGTTTATTTTGAAAAGAGTCCTAATGACTCTCAGTGGCTTAGCTTAGCAAAGAATAGAGTAGATATCAAAGGTCTGTACTTGAGGTACTTCTATCTCCTATCAATGTAATCCCCTGGTTAAGCTGTTAATCTGAATTATGTGGATGCCCCAGTTCTGCTGGGCTGGTTTGGCAGAAAAAATCACTAAACCAGTGAATGTTATATTTCAGTACAATATTCAGTCCATGCTTATAAGCATAGCTCCTTTAAAAGCACTGGCATTTACAAATCTTCTGTGACTCTTCACAACATTACTTCTCCCCAAATTACTTTAATTCAGAATTTACAGCTGCAGACACAAAGATGGGAATGTTTTGTGATGATTTCTTCTGCCCTCAGTTAATTAGCATGTGGAAAGACTGTCATCCCTGGAGCATGGATGGCTGGTGTCTAGGAGGCAATCAGATTTTCTAAACAAGTACAGCTGCAGATGGGCCAGATTAATTTTTCTTTGACTTAAAATGGAGAAAAATAAAATAAAATAAAATCATGAGTCATGGAGCTGCTGTGTTTACAGATGGCCCAAATGTGAAAGTCCACGGCGCTCCCAATAAAGTTAATATAGAGCATACAGCTCATTCAGGCATGACAGCATCTTAATGCCTTTGAACTGTGTTGATACCAGCAGTATTACTGGCAGGCATTCATCCATTAATTATGTGAAAATAATACTAGGTGAGGAGAGAGTGCAAATGTTAGAACTTATTTTTTGAGATCTGGGCAAGTAATAGCAATGTTGCCCAAGGAAGGTACCTAACACTACAGCTGCCTTGTGGTTAAAAATTCCTATACTGCAGCACAAAACAGAAGAAAAGATGTAACATGGCCAATCTTTCTCTTCACCAATATAAATACCTGGAAGAGAATGAAAGTCTCCATAGGAAACACCTATTTGGTAAGGGATCTTTTCCTGGAAAACCTGTTTGCAGACCCAGACTTCTGTAGGCCACAGAGACAGATGTTGACTTGTTGATGACCCAATTAAGGTTCCTGTAGTGATGGCTCATATCTCTACTGCTGCCACCCCATCAGCTCTAGCATTCAAGTGCCTGATCAGCTTACAGATATGAAACTAATGCTGCTCAGAGGAACAACAGCTCATGTCTTGCTGCATGTCATGTGCCTCCTCACCCGTGGAGGTGAACGCTTCCAGTGCACAACCAACGGCACGTCCCTGGGAATATCATGCACTCCATGCTCTACATGCAGGAGGCCAGGCATGAGTTCAAGTGAACAGGCTTGAAAAAATATGTGTATAATTGCAAATCAAACAACCAGGCCAGCTTGGAAACTTCAGGTCCTAAACACAGGTGTTCTCAGGCACTCCAGTATATACATGGGTACGAGCTTTTCCAGGCAAGGGCAAAGCTGCAGGACCCTGACAGATTTGTGATGGTGATGAGGCACTTGGCCAGACTCGGGCTGGAGATTGTGTTTGCCACCAGGTCACACCTTCACTGTGACAGGGACTGAGTATGGGCCAACCCAACCTCCTGGTAGCAAGGCTGGACCTAAAGGGAGTCTCAAGTCCTGAACATCTCCATTAGGACATCTCCCCCTCAGCAGCACACTGAGCTCCCCCCCTGGGCAAGCACTGGAAGCGGTTTGTTGCAGGAGGTGGGCAGAGACTCATAGAGCTGTGGGTGCTCTGGGCAAGGGTTAAATGCTTTGTTACAAATACACATGCCTGGCATAAAATAAGCTCATTTGTTTCCACTCCCTCGGCTCTCCCTTTCCACAAAGAGTACAGAGAGCCAAATTCTGATTAATTCGACACAACAACAGACCACAGCTGGATGTCATAGTCATATGACGCTTATTGGGATGCCCGGTCGGATCTTAGCCTACAAACTAGATCTGACAAATGCATATTGGTAAATGCAAAATGGATAATGGAGCATTGCCTTCTGGTTACCTGTTGCTCTACCCTTATACTCACAGGCATTGTCCAGCAAAATGGGAGCAGGAGAGACAGGAGACCTGCTCCTGCCCTGCCTCTGGTCTGCCTGTGACTTCAGACAAGCCGCTTTCCTAAAATGCATCTAGTTTCTCTTCTTATCTTTACACCTCCCCTTCCCTCCCCCCCCCCCCCCCCCCATATTCAGACATAAATCATACTGTGAAGGATATAGCTTCACTATAAATTTTAACAGCACTCAAGTCCTACACCAAAGACTTTATCAGTGATTAACAAAAACCCTAAAAAACTCTAACAGTCCAACCAGGATTTTGAACATTACCACAATAGACATGCTGTGGATTATGTGCATAATTCAATTATTTATTTCACTTAGTTAAAAAAGAGAGAGAGAGAGAGAGAGAGAGAACCTTTAACATTGTAGCACAGGCTCTCTCATTTATACCAGCTTTACCATTCGTTGGGTTTGGCAGAGCTATTCCTGATTTACATCGTGAAAGTGAAAAGGAATCAAACCCTATGACTCTAGAAGCAATCCAGCTAAGCTGCTGAATAATCGCCTGAAATTTCTATGGTAACAAGAAGGAAATCGTTTGGCCTACTGTCTGGGTATTTTCACTCCATGTAGATGAAAAAGAGTGTTATGTCAGAGAGAGAATATTTAACACATAATCAATTAAATTTCACCTTTGATCCAGTCAGTTGTTAGTTACTTGGCATCAGTGAATGATTTTTCTCATGGACTGACAAGGTGCCTGTTTATTTTCTGTAAGGAATGATTAAGTTAGACATCGCTATTCTTCCTGTGAATGAATGATGAAAAACGGATTCAGGATTGATTGGCCCAGTTAGTAATGCTCTTGGACCTCTGTGCTGCTGTTCTTTGTGAAATCTTAGCCCTGGAAAGCATTATTCTCATGCCTGGAAAGCATTATTCTTATGCCTAACCTAGCAAAATCTTTCTGCCAGGCACACCACCACATTTTGGTTGGGCCCCACGTGAGTGCTTAAACAAGGAGCATTAGGAGGGGGCATGAAGGTCTTCACAATTTTTAGCAGCTCTCATGTGGTCAGAAATTCACCCCCTACACAGGGGCTCCAGTGCTTTCTCAAACTGTCTCCCCTCAGCATCTCAGCAGAGCCAGGGACTGCCTGCAGATACACAGTTGATATTCTATTAGCCCAGATGCCACTTCTTGATATACACCAAAGAAGGTGAAACAAATTCCTCCAAGTGAAAAGTTATTGACTGTCCATTCTGAAGATGATACAGGCCTATGGCATGTTCAGACTTATGCCTCAGCTGGAAAGCTTAGGTAAGAAGAGTACGTTCCTACCAAGATGACTGATGGAGATCAAAATTCTCAGGGTGAATTCTGTGGGGTTTGTATCAGGCTCACAGTATTGGTTAGGGCTCTAATGCATCTTGAATTAAGGGCTGAGTGATACCAACTGGGGCTGATCTGTACCTAAGTGTATACTGAAATTACCTTCGTGGGGCAAATTCTTTCCCCGCCTTCGTGGGGAAATTCTAAGTTTCACACCATAGAGAACTGAAATTAAATCCTGTCTGTGTAAAAAAAATCCTGTCTGTGTAAAAAAAATAAAAATAAAAATAAATCTTTTCAAAATTGAATGAATGGGGCAATTCAAGCTCAAGTCTAGATTCTTGATGATGTGATGGCATCCTCTTTCTGTAAAGCATCCTCTTTCTATAAAGGAAAAATACTGTCTTATGATAAGAAGCAATCACTAAACATGGCTTAATTCAGAACTCCTGCCTTTGGCAATTTTGTCTTTCAAAATGGTATATTGGTAAAAGCAAAGTCAGTGGTTTACACACATGTACTTTACAAAAACATTTGTATGTAAATACAACATAGTATATGTAAAACATAAGATTCACCGCTTTGTGGCATGTCAGTTGCATCTTATCTTGCTGGATAGCAGCACCAAGATAGTGCAGTACCAGAGCAATTTTAAAGTACAGTCATCACGAGTCAGACCTAGAAATGTATGTGACAAACTTCTCATTTTTTTGCCATGCAATTCACATTGACAAAAAATGCTCTAATCCCCCTAGAATAGTACTGCAATGTAATACAATCAGGTACATAGCACTACTAGGATCTATCCTTTCATATACGGTTTTAGGCATCCTAATTATCTGATATAAATTACTTCTGCGAAAACTTGAAGTGCTTCACAAAAGATTTTCAATAGAAAATAATAATAATTAATTTAATAATAATTATAATTATAATTATTATAATAATAATACAATTTTATAATAAACAATAATAATAATTAATTTTCAATAAATACTGATATTTTTTTAAGATTTTCAATAAATACTAATACTATTTTCAATAAATACTAATAATGTTGCTGAGAATATTGATAGCCTACTGTTGAATTAGAGCAAACATCTCTTATCCCCAAATTTTATCCTAACAATGATGCAGCAACATACAGTTTCCCAATTATATATTACTGCATGCTGTACAAGCTCTGTTTGTGTTAGCCTATAATGTCTGCAGGTCTAAATCAGAGGATCTACTGCTATGAAATGACACCTGTGCTACAGCTGTAGCAATTCCCCCACTTCCAGGCTGAGGCTTTCTCCAAATTATAAATCTCATGTCCACTGGCAATGCCCTAGCACTTGGAAGGAGCTGCAAGATGATTAAAGTGAACAAATAAAGTGAACAAGCCAACACACATTTCACTCTAAATAATTATCAGACAGCTGGGTCTGATGAATTGAGCTAAATGCATGCCTTGGACTCAGAAATTCCCATGATTTAACTGCAGTCTCCTTGGACAATTTCCTTTACCCTCCTTTGCCTTGATTTTCAGTTTCTTATTTTTATTTACCTACTGTACTATGTCTTTTTTTGTAAATTATTTTGAAGTTACAACAACAATTCAACATGGTGCCATTTCTCTCCAAGAAATGTTACAAAGCATTTATGTACATTGCTGCTACTGGTGCAACCTCCTTCATCTGTATCTTCCCTCAATGTACATCTATGCTGCAGTTAAATTCACCTACAGCAGAGATCCCAGCTTACAATTTGCTCAGCCATCACCGGTTGCTGGAGTTGGTTAGCATTTGTGGGCATGCAATTGTTTTAAGAGAAAGCAGTAACTGCCACAAGCCAGCACCCATTCAAGCATGGAAGCTAGTACTGGCTGGTAAAGGGAGAGGATGCTTGATGTTACGGGGAGCTTTCCAAACTCATACGATAAAAACAGTAGAAAGCTGAGTTCTGCTCTGATATCCACAAATACCCTTCTTGGAGGGACCCTGAACAGTACTGGCCCAGAGTGCCAAGGGAAAGGAGGCTGCTTATTGATCGCTACTCATTTCTCTACCTACCATACACAAATTACCAGATCTAAACAGACTCAAATAGCAGGCTCTAATGCAGACACGAGGCTCACAGCCTTCATAAAGAGATGTCACTCACTGTGAAGTTGTAACAAACAAAATTTGGACAAGCTGAGATCTGGTGCTGAATGGGTAGGATACACTAACATGTTCCACTTAGTAATGACATTTTCTTGATGCACTCCAGGACAGACCTTGGGTGAAGATTTTCAAAATCACCACCCAAAACAGTTCCCTTGGCCTTACTTCAGCACCTATCTGAGCAATTTCATTTTCGAAGGTACCAAGTATTCAATACCTCCAATTGGTCCCAAGAAATAGAAAAGAAATATGGATGCGTAGCAGCTCTGAAAGAATCACAATATTTAGTGTGGTTTGGACAGAATGTAAGTTTCAATGACCAATTTGCAATTATTAAACATAACTTTGCAATGTCACAAAAACAAGCATGTTTTAGGCTATTTAGTGCTACTCCGTATGAAATCCAACAGCATGATCTTTAAATACAAAGTGATACACATTTTCTCATCCACAAGACAGGGGAAAGATCTTTGAAGTGTATCATTATTGTGCTGCCTGTTGGATGCTTTATGAGCATCTGAGCATAATGAGAGCTCACACATAAAGGGGTACTAAGAGATAAACTTTGCCAGGTTTTGAAAAGACTTCTCATTTTATTTTAGTTAGCCCAAGAAATGTACAGGTTTCTTAATATACATGCAAGAATGAAAGAGATCTCATCCCATCACTTTTTTGTTGTTGTTGTTGTTCAGCAGCTGAACAAATCCCATGCAAGTCAATTTAGCAGAGTCCACATTGCTTGCACACGTCTGTCTCTGCTGACAGTGTTCCAAGTGCTTTGCTCATGAGTTGCTTGGAATTTACTTGCATTTCAGATTGCTTTTGGACAAATAAGACCCTGGAGCAAGAAGAGATTCTCTGCTATATGGCTCCTCACTGACAGTTTGATACAACAAAAGACTGAGCACACTGAGCCTGAGCCTGCAAAGCACTTGACTTAAAACCTGTTTTGCTGAGCACGTCAGAAGAGCAAGTCCCATTCACTGTCACTTTCTGTAGCAGCAATGAGCAGTAGCTCTTACCTACTCTGCAAGAGAGCATTTTCCACTGAGACCAATGCCAGTTCCACCTTCTGCATGGTTACCAGGAGTGGGAGGTCAAGACCCACAAATAGCACGGGCAGCAGCATCCCCTGGAGGACTAAGAAATTCACATCAGTGGTAGCCTTAATACTTGCGTCTCAATGTACAAGTAAAGAAGTGGACCCCAGTAACACAATCACCCAAGCAGTCCTATTTACTGTAAATGAGCTTCTCTCCATTTCAGTATCAACAAGCCAGCCCTAAACCACCTACATGAACATAAAGGGGTCATATATATTTTCTTTCCCATTTGTGGAAAAGACAATTATAGCACGTAGTATACACATGAAGGAAAGATTATCCTCTTCAGTACAGTTCTGATTTGAATAAGTGCTGTGACTACTTTTTTTTTATTTACTTTTTTAATATAGCCATCATATAACAAGCCTTGTTTCCTTTGTATTTGGATATATTTTCCCTCAGTTGGTAGCATCCTGTGGACCTATGCTGAGGTCCAGAACATGGAGTGACTCCTCCTAAAAAGAAAGGAGCTCACAAGCTGTATTTCAAATAAATTCAGTGCATTAATTAACCACATATCCTGCATGCTACTTTTCTGGAGTCATTTCACAATACTATTGTTGTAAGAACACATTCAAAAGCTTTAATCCATCTGCCAGAAATGAATGCAAAATGACTGATTTCCAGTGCTGTTTTTTATTATTATTATTATTTTATTTTTATTTTTACTCCCACGTGCCTGGTGACAGGACGAGGGGGAATGGGCTTAAGTTGAGCCAGGGGAGTTTTAGGTTAGATGTTAGGAAGAACTTCTTTACAGAAAGGGTTGTGAGGCATTGGAACAGGCTGCCCAGGGAAGTGGTGGAGTCACCATCCCTGGAAGTCTTCAAAAGACGCTTAGATGTAGAGCTTAGGGATATGGTTTAGTGGAGGGCTGTTAGCGTTAGGTTGGAGGTTGGACTCGATGACCTTGAGGTCTCTTCCAACCTAGAAATTCTGTGATTCTGTGATTCTGTGATTCTTATGAGCCAATGCTAATATGCATTCATATATTTGCACAGGTCAAAATTGCATCTTCACTATTGCTATATTTCTTCACATAACAAAAAAAATGATGACTATCCAGATTATAAAACATTCATTTATGTTCTATCATTAATTTGCCAGTGCTACTGAGCAACATAATTATCCAACATCAAACACTGATTTGTTTTCTTTGAAAACTGAGCAGGGTGAGAAGCCATTGAAAACAAAATAAATCAGTAATTTAAGGCACACAATACAAGCAAAACAAAATTTTCTAGATTTTTCATAAGCAATTATTTCAATTATTAGTAATTATTAGCAATAATTAGTTCTGTTAGTATACTTGAAAAAAAAAAAAAGAAATATCCTTGACCTGACTTTTGCCTCTGGCTGTTACAGTAGGTTACTGAAACTTCAGATGCCTTGACAGCTCCCTGTAAAGCAAAGCCTCTAACCTTTAGTGTTCTTTCTGATGTCTATTCTTGACCTCTCACAGTAAACCAGAACTAAGACAATCTCTATTCCTTCCAAAAAATAGTTCATGGATTTAAATGTATAGATCTGCTTTTATCCATCTACTTCAAGGACCAATGCATAATTCTTCAGGCAGTTATTTATTTGTAGCTTCTGTAATATCTTAAAAGAGCATGCCTACAAAAACCACAAATGGGAACAAAGTTAACTGAGTAACAGGTGAGACACAATAAAGTTAGTGACGATACTTTGCTCATTCAAAAAAAAAAAAAATCCATGAAAAATTAGAAATGCATATAAACTGGGTTTTCTAAGGTCTACAAGTTCTTCACGTATCCTCATTATTTTAAAAATGGAAGACATAAAGAGAAGACATCAGTTCACATTGCTTATCTGAAACTGTGCTTGTAGAAAGTAAATGTCAATCCCAGAAGCTGCAAAAGGTGGTAAAAGGCCAGACAGACTAAAACTATAAAATAAGTTAGCTGAATTTCTCAGAACTCTATCTTTCATCAATAATAATAATAAGATCTCAATAAGCTCTCTCAGAGTGTGTTTTTTTTTATTTGATTCATTTTGTCCCGATTGCTTGTTGCATGTTATAATTGTTCAAAAGTTTTCAATCTCTGTGAAAATAAATCAACATTAAAAAATTATATCTTTTTGTTTCAAGCGTCCTTTCCTGTACAAACCTTCCTCCCACCCCCCCACCCCCACTCCCCACAAGCCATTTCATTAAATTAGCATGAGCCTGTGTCCAAGATAGGGTGGAGAATGTTATCTTCCTAATGAGCTGAATGGAATAACCATCTGAAACGGAATTCCTCCACAAACAAGAGACTCAGCTACATCTGCTACTGACCACTGCTGCGGTACCTGATCCTGTTGCCCTTGTCACAAATGCTGCTGCTGTCACGACCACAAAAGTTGAGCCACTGTTCAAAAATGGACCTTCCTTCAAGACCCACTCTGTAATTGGTGAGGTTTGAGTGCTCTGCTTTGGCTGGTTCATCACCCACCCTCCTTTCAGGGGGGGTTATAACCTCCTGCAGGCATCAAGAGCTGTGCCCACCTGCCTGAATTAATCAGACAAAAATCAAGGGAAAACCACAGCAAGGGAAAGCAGGCAGGCCCTTGTGGAGAGCAGATGCAGCAGCCCCAGTGGCCAACTTGTTGTTGGACTTCCATTACTGCATCTTTGCAGAAGAAAAAGACAGCCATCAAGTTCACAGCCATCAAGTGCAGTTTTTTGAGACACACCCTTTGCCCCACGAAGAGAAATGCAGAGGATGAAACAGACATTTCAGGGAAACTGTTGTGTCTACTCAGGGAAAAAGAAGAGGGATACTTTTCAAACCAGAACTGCTTTTATAATTAATTTAGGAGATTTTTTCCTCCCCACTTACTCTTCTTCTTCCCAACAGTAGTTAGTTACTATTTTCACCACCTTACTTAATTACTTAGTACTGTTTTGTGGGAGTATTCTGCATCCCACACAGGTTGTCATTTTGTCAAGAATTCCTTCATTAGCAAGCTGTCAATACCTTGCCAACAGCCACCATTTGGTTTGTTAAGAGAATGGGGGCTCTGGAGTGAAGAGTTGGCTCTGTAGTCTTTCCTTTCCTTTCCTTTCCTTTCCTTTCCTTTCCTTTCCTTTCCTTTCCTTTCCTTTCCTTTCCTTTCCTTTCCTTTCCTTTCCTTTCCTTTCCTTTCCTTTCCTTTCCTTTCCTTTCCTTTCCTTTCCTTTATTTTATTTATTTTATTTTTTTTTAAGAAATAAATAAATAAGGGAAGAGGCAGATGTCTGCCAGTCTGTTCCTTTGTGACACATTGCAGACTTTTCCTTCCTTTTTTTTTTTTTTTTTTTTTTTTTTTTTCTCTTTTAACTTGCTGAAAGATCAAGGCAGAAAAGCAGGAAGAGGGGAACCACACAGACTGTAGGTCACAGCTCACATTACCCTCTCTCTCCCACACTTCTTCCTCCTTCCCCATGTTACCTGCCAGCCCCCCCTTGCCCTCCAACATGCCCCAGCTTTAGCCCATGCAGTGAAGGAAAGCTCTAGAGCAACACAGGCACAGTTTTGCCTGCAACCTTTAAAACAATCATCCTAATGAAATATGAAGAGAGTTTGCCCATCGCATAGGTGCTTCCATAGGAGTTTGTCCTTTCCCTCTAATTAACTGGATTAACACACATGCTGACAGGCTTTGCTAGTTCCTCCTATCACTACTCTGTTGAATTGCTGATGATTAAGAAAGCTTTGTGCATCTCCCCTCTCAAAAACCATGCTGTATTTGCACAGTCATCTTTTTTTTTTTCTCCTGTTAGCTCCCAAGATCAAATCCCATCTTGATTTCACTGATTAGTTTTTAATTGCACTGAGCCTGCCGGTAGGGTTTCAAGGTTAGCACAGATGCTGAGAGAATTGTAGCATTTGTCCATCATCTAGGGCCTTTCTGAGGACCTGCTGTCATGACTGAGTTTCAGCTATGTCAAGTAGGAATTTAGCTGGGTTGGCATTGGTGACTGGAAATGAAAAGGCAGACAGCAGGACAGAGAGCAGAGAGGGACAGAAATCTGTGCTGTATCCAGACACCACAAACATAAAGGACTGTTCAGATTGACAGGGATGAAGTAAGCAGTGTCTCTGGCATGCTTTTGGTACTTACATGCAGTAAGGCTACCATTTATGTCTGGGGAGATTCAGAGGAACTCAGGGGAATCAAAAAAATATATTTTTACTCCTCTTTTTGTTCCTGTCTGATCATTACCACTTAGATGTCAGGCAGACCCCCTTTTCAGCTGAAAAATCATGTGTGTAAGGGTCATATCTGGACACACAACTCTGATAATTGCTTGTGAACATTATTATGTACTTGCAGCTACCCAGAAATATAGGTTTACAGATGAACACAGATGCACACTTGGATTCATGGAAAAAAACAATGGTTCCAACATTTTTTCTGAAGAAGCACAAATGTATTTTTGCTCCTTTAATTCTAAGATACAGACAAAAGGATCTCTGCTACTTAGTTACAAGGAGGCAATGCTATCTAATTTTTGTCCTAGCACATAAACACATTTTTGCACAGGTGTGGTTGCCTGCATGATGAAGGAGGCAGCAAATATCACTTGAGATTCCAGTATGAAAAGCAGGTTCCAGCTATGTCAGATGCAGCTCTGAAATTGCTTTAAAATATTCAAGTGGAATTTAAACACTTCTATCTGGACGAAAAAACCTCTCCCTTTATCAGCTGCAAAGCTAACTGCTACGCAGCCCACATGAGTGAAGTCAAGGGATAAGTAGCAATAAGGAAAAATGAGCCAGATGCAATATGTACCAGTCATCCCCTCTGCTTATACGATGTCTCTGATCCTTTCCTTCTTCCTTCCATCTTTCTTTTGTTCTTTTCTTATTTAAAGCTTTTTCTGTTGGTCCCTACAAGACTGGGCAGTATGAAAGAAGGATAAGCAGAACCAGTAGATGCTTTGGCATCCAGAGCATATGTACGCATGCGCCTTGCAAGACTACAGGTGTATATATACATGTACCTTCACCTCTGCACACCTTCCATCTTCTTTAGAACCCTTCCAGCTGCCACCATCACCTGCCTGCCCCAAAGCCAGGTGCTTGAGATGTCCCAACCCTCCCTGGTGGCAGCAGCCAGCCAGGCTCAGCCAGGGGCATCCACATGTCCCAGGGACCTCCTGGGGCAGGTGTTGCAGGAGCCTCCCTAAAGCTCTGTGAACCCGCCAGAAGTACTCACAATGTATCCCAGTTTATTAAAGCTCATTTATTTTCCCTGGGAGCTTCTTTTGTCCCACATCAGAGAAATTAGGCACAGGAACATCTCCCATCACAACCAGGTCTAAGGGGTTATGCTTCAGGCATTATGCAGAACAGTTATGCTTCAAAAATGTCAGTGTGAACACTGAATGATGTGTTAAAAATGTTTAGAACATCTCTCCAAACAGTTTATTTTGTCTGCATTTAGCTTCCAGTGCCCATGAAGGTTCCTGTTTTTTGTTTTGTTTTGTTTTGTTTGTTTGTTTTTAAACAAAGAAAAACAATCCTCAAGCATTAGGATAGATTTGTGAAAACTTTTTATTTTATTGTATTTTTATTTTATTTTATGTCCAAAATAGGGAAATCCATATAGTCTGAAAAGCTCTTCTTTCTAACAATTTTCCCATCTCACAGAGACAGAAATACCAAAAAATCATCCTTGCAGCCAGCCAACTTAGGGCCTCCCTCTTACAACTTACTATAAACTTTATTTTAAAATCTTTCTAATTAAACCATTGAAAGCAGACATTATGGGGCTCTCCAAGCTGCAAAACTATTATAAACCTAATCTGCTCCTGTAGCCACAATGCCCATTAGTGACTGGAGCACACGTGGTTTTGATTCTGATTTGTCCTTTAGTTCAGCTTCAGATGAGCATAAACGCTAGGGGAAATTAGCAATACAGAGTTTACTTATTCCTTATTACCCAGCTAAGAATACTAACTGAATGACTGTTTACTTCTCTTGCAGCCACTCAGGTTTACCCAGAATCAAAAAACCTTGTCTCCTGATTAGGATATTGACCATGTTGAATCTTATTTTCAAATAAAGAAACTAGAGAAAACTCTTCTACTAAGGCAAATCTGCCCCCGTGAGCTTTAATAAAACAATGCCGGTTTACACCAAATTTAATTCTGGGCTCAAGAGTTTTATTTCAGTCACATTTGTATTTGGAGAACATCTGTCTAAATATCAATACAACAAAATCCTCATAGCAAACTTAGCCCAGGACAAAGAAACTGAATTTTCTTTGAAGCTTAGACATTTACTGCATTTAAAATGTGGGTTTTGTTTTGTTTTTAAATTAATGATAGCTATGAAATGTTTCAAGAGAGTTAGCCTAGTTTCTGGGAAAAGTAGTTAAACAATGATCTGAAGCCTATGTAATTAAGTTTTGCATACATGAGCCTGGAGTTAATTTTTTATGCATCATAATGCTTCTGTAGTGTTTCATTTTTATTGGTTAGCTGTGATGTTTTATCTGCACTCTTTTCTTTTATTGTTCATGCAATAAAAAAATACTGTATCTAAGAAAATCAGTTGACATAAGGCCCTGTCAGGGCATCAGTTCTGAAGTAGTTTCATGATTTGCGTTAATGGAGAAATCTGGCTAAAAAGTACTTGTTTAAATATGACCCATGGAAAATGCAAGGATCTGGCCTCCCTTCTCACTGGTTCTTTTTTTAGCCACTGTTTTCATACCGGTGCCTTCTTAAAGAGATCAATAATGTTGCTCCTCAGCCAAAGCCCCACAACAGATTCTACCCACCTAAGCAACTCCTAATTGTATTTGTATTTCCACCATTGAAAGTTACAGGCTTTTTACATGGAGCAGAGAGTCCTTACTACAGCCGGGTTAAATCCAGACAGAACAGGAAATGTGCATGACCCTAGTATGACTACCAGCACTGCATTTCCCAACAATATGGCTGTTGCATGATACAGCTCCTTTCCCACCTAAGTGGCTGGCTTTCCTTCCTTCTTGACAGGGATGCAGTGGGACTTCTTCTACCTCAAGTCAGAAGATGGCTGAGTCTGCCTGGCTGTTTTGGTTTGGGTTGCCTAATTTGCATTGCATACTACACTTCTCTATCTCTAGACTCAGGAAACCAAAGGTCTCTTGAGTCAGACACAGCCTGAGTCTCTCCATAAACACTTGCCAAGTCACCCTCTTTATAGCTTCCTACTATGGATTTGAAGAGCCGATTCAGGTATTCTCACTTGTTTTATCCCAGGGAAAAGAAAAACTGTAGGAACCAATAATAAAATTACAAACAAAATTTGCAATGGTTTTGGTCTGTTTGCAGCTTCCTTCTTGGCAGTCTCAAGGTTTATTATTCTGCTTGCTGTTGTGTAGAGACACAGAAAAATCTATGATGTGTATTTGAAGCCAAGATAGTAAACATTAAGTCAATATTCCTAATGATAAAAGCACATTCTAGAGGCTGCTACAACCCAGGCGCATCAAACACCAACAACTGCAAAATGCTACTTTCTCTGCCACGCAGTTGCAGCTAACAGTGTACCAGTGTAAGATTTTAATTTGAGTTGGTCTGTATTACATGGCCGGTTATCAAAGCAAACACGGGCTGAGAGAAGTCATGGTGGTATCAGTTCTCAGATGTAATTATGCATATAGCAGTTCTTAAACTAAACTAGCACTTTTTCAAAGGAATAACTCAGGACAAAAACACTGATTTTTACCTAAATAATAATGCCAGTACTTTTCATCATGAGCTTTCAGAGCCAACAGGGTATTTCTAATGGTACTCTTAAAGATAATCCACAAAGGACAGAGGAAACTATTTGTGCGCCTTTTAGTTTTATAAAGACACTTTGAAAAGGTTTTCATTCTTGGAGGTCTCTTCCAACCTAGATGATTCTGCGATTCTGTGATTCTGGATGAGGATCAGTATTTATGTGAGTCAAGACAGAGATTTGTCATTAGTGAGATTTCTTCCAGAATTGCAGAGCTAGTTATCACAGAATCACAGAATAGCAGAATTTCTAGGTTGGAAGAGACCTCCAAGACCACCTAGTCCAACCTCTGACCTAACACTAACAAGTCCTCCACTAAACCATATCCCTAAGCTCTACATCTAAACATCTTTTAAAGACCGCCAGGGATGGTGACTCCACCACTTCCCTGGACAGCCCATTCCAATGTCTAACAACCCTTGCAGTAAAGAAGTTCTTCCTAACATCCAACCTAAAACTCCCCTGGCGCAACTTTAGCCCATTCCCCCTCATTCTGTCACCAGGCACATGGGAGAACAGACCAACCCCCACCTCGCTACAGCCTCCTTTAAGGTATCTGTAGAGAGCAATAAGGTCGCACCTGAGCTTTCTCTTTTCCAGGCTGAACAATCACAGCTTCCTCAGCCGCACCTCATAAGGCTTGTTCTCCAGACCCCTCACCAACTTTGTTGCACTTCTCTGGACTCACATGAGCACCTCCATGTCCTTCTTGTAGCGAGGGGCCCAAAACTGAACACAGTACTTGAGGTGCAGTCTCACCAGAGCCAAGTATAGGGGGACAATCACTTCCCTAGCCCTGCTGGCCACACTGTTTCTTATGCAAGCCAGGATGCTGTTGGCCTTCTTGGCCATCTGAGCACACTGCTGGCTCCTATTCAGCCGACTATCAACCAATACTCCCAGGTCCTTCTCTGCCTGGCAGCTCTCCAACCACTCATCTCCCAGCCTGTAGCACTGCTTGGGGTTGTTGTGCCCCTAGTGCAGGACGTGCTACTTGGCCTTGTTGAACTTCATACAGTTGGCCTCAGCCCATTGGTCCAGCCTATCCAGATCATCCTGCAGAGCCTTCCTACCTTCAAGCAGCTAACCTAACTTGCTTTTTTATGCATATTGGTTTCTTCTAACTTGGTGTCATCTGCAAACTTACTGAGGGTGTACTCGATCCCCTCATCCAGATCAACAATAAAGATATTAAAGAGAACTGGCCCTAGTACTGAGCCCTGGGTGACTCCACTAGTGACTGGCTTCCAACTGGATTTGACTCCATTCACCACAACTCTTTGGGCCTGGATATCCAGCCAGTTTTTAACCCAATGAAGCATACACCAGTCCAAGCCATGAGCAGCCAGTTTCTTGAGGAGAATGCTGTGCGAAATGGTGTCAAAAGCCTTACTGAAATCAAGGTAGACCACATCCACAGCCTTTCCCTCATCCACCAAGCGTGTCACTTTTTCATAGAAGGAGGTCAGGTTCGTCAGGCAGAACCTGCCTTTCATAAACCCATGAGGGTTTATTTTTATGTAATTTATAACCATTCCTTAAAATGTAATGATCAAAAGACAAGTTGCAGGTGCATAGTTTTACCTGTCTGCCATTGTTTATTCTTTGAGAAGTGTGGACATCACACCTCAAAAATACTTAAAACTATTTACCCTCACTAAAAAAAAAGCTAGAAGTAAAGAGCACTGTCTAAAGATAAAGTAATTGCCCTGTAAGTGCCACATGATGATACTCAAGATAATCTGCTCCATGAGCTTCCCTGGCACTGAGGTCAAACTGACAGGCCTATAGTTCCCCGGGTCTGCCCTCTGGCCCTTCTTGTAGATGGGCGTCATGTTTGCTAGCCACCAGTCAACTGGGACCTCCCCTGATAGCCAGGACTGCTGATAAATTATGGAAAGCGGCTTTGCCAGCTCCTCCGCCAGTTCTCTCAGTACCCTTGGGTGGATCCCATCCGGTCCCATTGACTTGCGTATATCCAAGTGCTGTAGCAGGTCGCCAACCAGTTCATGGTGGATTATGAGGGCCATATTCTGTTCCCCATCGCCTTCCACCAGCTCAGGGTACTGGGTATCCAGAGAACTGGTCTTGCTGCTAAAGACTGAAGCGAAGAAGTAACTGAGCACCTCAGCCTTTTCCTCATCTCTTGTCACTAAGTTTCCCCTGCATCCAGTTAAGTATGGAGATTCTCCTTAGTCCTCATTTTCATGTTTACTTATTTATAAAAACATTTTCTGTTATCTTTAACAGAAGTAGCCAGACTGAGCTCCACATGAGCTTTGGCCTTTCTAATTTTGTCCCTGCACAGCCTTACAACATCCTTATACATCAAAAAACAACATTATACAACATCCTTATAGTCCTATACAGAACTCTACCATTTCATGGTCACTCTGCCCAAGACAGCTCCCAACCACCACATCTCCCACCAGTCCTTCCCTGTTTGTGAAGAGGAGGTCTAGCGGGGCACCTCCCCTGGTAGGCTGACTAACCAGCTGCATCAGTAAACTATCTTCCACGCTCTCCAGAAACCTCCTAGACTGCTTCCTCTGAGCTGTATTGTATTTCCAGGATATGTCTGGGAAGTTGAAGTCCCCCATGAGAACAAGTGCTGGTGTTTTCGCAACTTCTGCCAGCTGCCTGTAGAACTCCTCATCTGTCTCCTCATCCCGGTTTGGCAGTCTATAAGAGACTTCCACTAGGACGCTTGCCTTGTTGGCCTAGCATCCAAACAAGAGCCTACAGCAAAAGAGAGAATGTGTGGTAAATTGACTTCAGCATGTAGAAAGTGTAAGCTTTCTACAGGCAATCTACACAAAGGCAATCTACACAGAGGGGAGATACTTTTTAGCTTGCCTGTTTTAAGTACAAATGTTTGCTGACTTTGGTTTTTGATACTTGTATTTCTGATAGAATCTATTTTAACGACTATGGGAAATCCAAAGACTAAAAATTCAGTACTCAAGCAGCGCTTCAGCTACTAAACTGAGGGGACAAGACCTGGGATTTGAGATTCTTTTTCCTTAGAACTAACAGAAAAACAACAAGAAGGAAAGAAAAAAAAAAAAAAAAAAAAAAAGACTTTAAAAATGAACAAAGTTCCCTCCCCTCCTCAATCTATACATTGTATAAAAGCAAAAAGATCCTAAAGCCTAGCACTGGGCTCATCTCATCTCACTGCAAGCCAGCTTGAGTAGCTAGGTCCCCACTTTCTCCATCTCCATTGGAGCCTGATGCCCCCTGAGCTGCCAGCAGCGGAGGCTGCCCAGCCAGCTGCAGTGCTCTTCTCTGGAGCCGACCCTGGCTGGTGTTGTGACCCGAAATGGCAGGGGATTTCACATAGGAGGAACAGAGTGGGACCACACCCTGTTTTGACCAAACTTTTTTAAAGAAGAATTTACCATCTAGAGGTACAAACCAGTGAGTGACAGGTTTTCACAAGCTTGTTGACATCAAACACCCATCGATATGTCAGATTTGGGGATGATTTTAAATCCCAGCAGACTTCCATCTGCTGCCTTAGGCACCAAGGTCCTCTTGTGATGTTAGTCTGCTTTTGAAGCAAAAACTTCAGAGAAGAATACAGGTTAATCATCACTTACTTTGGCTGCCTAGTCATTGGCATAAATACGCATGCTACTTTATGAACACACACACATATACGCTTGTACACACATGAGCGCATGTGCACCCAGGCACTTGCAAGCCACCAGGTAGCATTTTCAGTGGCACCTAAGGCTGCAGACTCATAAAAGGAAGGGGAAGAGCAGATCATAGGGTGGCAGCTACCCACCTACAAACAGACTGTGCTGACAGGCAGTGGCAGCACACAGGAGAGCAGGAATGTGAAACGTGAGAAATTCAGCCCCAGCTCAGTCAAAGGAAAACTCACAGATTTCAGTGCAGTGCGCTGGCAGAAGCTGCATCGTTGAGCTGCCACTTCCTGAAGCCAGGACAGCTTGGCTTATCACAGAAACCCATGGCATGTGTCATTTAGGTGTCTTTAGAGTCCTGAAGATGTAACATAATGGGGCAAGACTCCCAAAATTGACACTTTTACTCCCAAGTAAAAGGCATTTGAACTCCCAAGCTTTGTATTGGAAACCTAATCCTGGCTGTGGGGCTGTAAATTGTGCTGAATTTAGCTGCCACATGCTGAGCCAAGGTCTGTCCTCAGAAGCCGTCAGCTTAGATGCTTTCAGCTCAAGGTTAGTTTTTCTCTCATGATGAAAATATTTCCCCAGCATTAGCAAACACATTCCATCCCCTTGGTTGCCAAATTGACTCTGCCTTCCTGTTTAGATACCACTATTGCAGATTAATTATTTAATCCAATCTGACTGTGCAAAGTTTGCTTTCCTTTCTCTCTTTGGATGGTACAGTACTACCTGAGAAAGTGCATTTTGCAGATACCGATATGTGTATGGGGGGTAATGCACGATATTGAATCAGGACAGTTTCCCCACAGCCCCCTGTTGAACAGCATCAACAATGATATCAGCATTGCCATGTAGTTTGTCCACCTTTCTTGTATGTTGCACTGCTGTGTCACACAAATTGGTACTTACATAAATTCAGCAAAAACACATGCAAATTGTCAATGAAGCTGATTTTTGCAACAATTGCCACATTTTCTACTTAACCTCCCTATTTGCAAATGGTTATAGGAGAGTTGAGAATCAAGATATTTATCACAATGAATGATGTCAATGAGAAAGAAATGATATTTTAGTCATCTGCTAAAAACCTGTTCAATCTTAGTACGTGGGTGAATATATTCTTTCAAGGCTACCTGGAGGAAAAGAATAGTTTAAAGCTTCACTGCTCCAATTGTTCTGTCATTCCTACAGCTATAAACTGTTGCTGCCTGGAAATAATCATCTGGAAAATTTTCCTATAAGAAATGAGATAATGAGATTGTGTCAAGGACAAGATTTGGCTAAGGAATATGATTTAGCTTTTTTTTTTTTTTTTTTTTTTTTTTTTTTTTTTCAGGATATCTTATATAAAATTAAACAAGCATTGTGGTTTCAGAGGATTTCCAAATTTTCTAGACTTTTCACTCTACTTTCATCTTTTGCAACTATAAGCATATGAATGAATAGGAGTGTTTTTCTTCCAGATCTTTTCTCCCATCTTCCAAATCATCAGAGAGTTCGGTATGACTGAAAAGACAGAGGAGCAAAAGGAGAAAGAGAAATTTTAAAAACTCATCTAACAATTTCAGTGTTAAAAAGCTGAGTCCCATAGCTGAAAATAATAAATTATTATTAAGAAAGAATTATTTTTCTTAAGAAAGAAAAAATAGATTAAAAGTATATATATAAAAGCATATATTCATGTTATCAGATTCAATGACAGATAAGGGAGGAATAAATATAAAAATTTCCTGGACTATATTCTGTAATCTATATTTTTCAAAACAAAAGATCAATACAGTCAATACAGTTCTACTGATAGCTAGTTCTTCACAAACAAGGATAGATAAAGACATGCCCAAGAACCTCATTACTCGCCTTGTACTTCCAACTCTCTTTACGAGCTGTGACTCACCACTGTGCCTTCAGTGATATTTTTCTATTCTAGGTGGAGCATATTCTATTTATTTCCCTGATTTTAGTCTCCAGTTCTGATATGTATTGTCCCATACCAGACATTACCACCTTATTTTGGGTAACATCTGTGATACAACAGTGTGATGGAAATAGGTCCTATCTGTAATAATTTGTGAAAACTGTGCAATTCAACTATTGATGGTATGACTAGATTGGCTAAATGTAATGGCAGGCTGTTGGAAAACAAGACTTCCTAAGCATACAATGGAGAACTCTCTCCTGAGGATCTCTCTGCAATACTTTGTTTGGATAAAATTTGGTTTGATAAAGTTTCCTTTATAAAGAGGAAAGTGTCTGTGCTGGATTCACAGAAAAATGCCTGATGGGGATGGAGCAGGAAGACCTCCCTGAAGAAGGCAGTCTTTTCCTGTGCCTCTCTATTCTAGAGTGAATGGTCTCAAATAAGAAGAATCTATAGAAAGGCTTTCTTTTACCCTATAGACCTCTTTTTCTTAAATGAAGCTTTGCTACGATTAAGCAATGCCTCAGTTTAGCTAATAAGTCTTTCTGGCCTCCTGTGACAAACACAATTTGCTTCCAGAGGGAGGGAGACAGGGTCAGGCCCCAAGGTTGATGCTGTGACTGATGCTGGGGTGCAAAAACTGGGCCCCAGTCTGATGCTGGGAGGACACAGGAGGAAAATAAATGTGAGATCTGTGGGAACAGGAAGGAAGGAAAGAAAAGAAAACACAAATACAGGGTAGTGGTCAGCCTGCCCTGCAGCCACATATTTATAGTAGCTGGCATTGAATGAAACCTGTGGATAAGGTGATTGCTGCTTTCCTTGTTTGCTTGTTTTTTGTTTTTTTTTTTTGTTTTTTTTTTTGTTTTGTTTTGTTTTCCTAGCTTGTTTAACAGATAGCCCCACTTTATTCACTTGGAACTCAGCTAAACTCAAAAGAAATATGCACTAGCCTACATAAGATTTACAGGAGATGTGAATGATACATTCATTTTAACTGCCCTGAGAGAGACACCTGGTGTAGCCCCTTGTGACCAGCAGCACTGAAGGTCTACTTGCCACCATTAGTACTGGTCACTTGTCACCTCCTTTGCAGCAGAAATAACAGTGGATTTAAGGACAGTGAACTGCTTCTCCTTGCCTTGAGGCTTTTTGTATGTTAATGTTTCATACCCATTTTCTCCCAAGAGAGACAAACTTGTAGCTATAAAATCTTTTCTCTTGGATTAGATGCTGCTGGCAATGCCGAATATAATAATAAGACTTTTAAATTAACAATATTTTTCAAAGAGTGAATCAGATGACCAATATCTTCATTCAATAACCTCTTTTAGTTACTGCTACTTGTAAGAGGACATAATTTTCCTCTCTCATTTTATTTTGGGAAGTTCAGCAGAGCAAGGGTGATCCCTAAGGATCACAAAGCAAACTTGGAAGCTGGAGATGCAGAAAGAATATTTGTTAAAAAGAATGTAATTGTAAGTGCCAGTTTTTCTATAAAAAGGAAGCTGAGAAGCATGCTATGAATGTTCATTTGCACAGTTTCAAGCTGTGACTGTGTAGCTGTGAATTTCATTCCACTATTGTCAAAGCACCACATTGGTAATTGGCAGAATGGATGGCTAGCCATATACAAAGTAACAACAGTTACAAGATCAGCAGCAGCTAAATATACTCACTGCTTCTCCAAAGTGTAAGATCTACTTTTATTCTTTTTTCTCTGAGAGCTGTGTGATAGGTGATGAAGCATAAGGTTGGGGAATAAACTGGAAGTGCAATCCTCATGACTTAAACTGGAAACCGGGTCAGCTGCTCTGACCCCTTTCTGCTCTTCAGCAGACCGTAAGCTCTGCGAGAAGGGACAAGTGACAGCGGCATCCATTGAGCGAGCATCAGGGTGCTGCTCAGCGAACCCTTCAGGGACTGCCAGGTGCTCAGCTGTACTAAATCACACAGTTGTATCTGCAACCGATGCTCTCCAGGGAAAAGCATCACCAACTCGAGAGGGAACCTGGGAGGAAGTTGTCAATACCATCCTGCGGCACAGGATGATGCAATGTGACATGGCACACAGCTTGATGGGCTGGAGCTTGGTAAAACAGCAGCTGTCTTGGGGATAGGAATTTCACCTCAGCAATAACCCAGACTGCAAAATATCCATTGTAAATTCCTGCAGTGGGGGAAAGATGCTGTGAATAGAAAAGATGGTACTTTTTTGGAACAGCTGTGAATCATTTGACATTTAGGCAGTAGTATAATACAAATAATAAATAATAATTTGGCTAGAGCCTCTTGGATCCTTTAATAGATGCAACACGAACTGCTGGTGCCTCTTGAGAATTTTTGAAATGTTATCAGAAAATACAGGTAAAAGAAGATTCCATTGGTAGCTCCGAATGTCCTCTAATGATTCCCTATCCAGATAATTTACTTAGACTCATCACCTTCGCTATCATAAATCAAACCCTGATGTGATTTTAAGTCCCTTAGCTACCCACACAGAAAGGATATTGTATTAGAATGTTTTCTGTTGCATTTTATCCCTTCCTTCAAACAAGAAGTTTGGTAGAAATCAAAGAAAGTTTTGAAATTATTGGGAATTTTAAAGTTTGTGGGTTTTTTTTGTTTTGTTTTTTGTTTTTTTTTTTTTCCCCAGATGCTGAAATGACTCCATCTAGTCCTTTATTTTGGTGCAGTGTTTAAAGGAAAATGTTTCCAGTTTAGGGTGAGGAAGTACTGTTTTTGCAGTGTCTGAATGCTGTGAGTGTTGAGTGGAGGCTTAAGAAACATAAAGACACTTTCTTTGTATTGGTGTCTCTATAACAAAATAGGAAAACTTTGAATTTTATTTCTGGTTGTCCTATACAAAATTATCTCTCTAAGACATGGGCTGTGCCACTTCAGCTACTGTCCTGGAGCTGTAAATTGAGCATAGACTGAAAAGGAGAGAACAGCTGGTGGTAACACTGTGACACTGTGAGAAGAAAACAGAAAACACTGGGGGGAAAAAATAATAATAATAATAAAAAAAAAGCATGCAGAAGCACATCTAACAGTACCACATCTAACAGTACTCCAATTTAAAAATGGTACCTCCAGAAGTAGGAAGCTGGAATACTCAGACCTGATAGAAGTTTCATTATGGGAAAAAAAAAAAAAAAAAAAAAAAAAAAAAAAAAAAAAAAGTATATTTCAGGGTATATTTCAAATCCTGTTTCATTTTGAACATGCCAAAGCCACAACTGGCTTAGGACACCAATGAATGGAGATTACATACGCATCCCCAAAAAGATGACTTTGGCTCAAAGATGGCATTCCACAACTTCATTTCATCCCTTTCCAAATTTTCTATTCTTGCACAGAAAATGTACTGCAAAACCAAACAGCACTGCTTCCATCTGAGCTTTTTTCTTTTGAGTATCCTCCTAGACTAAAATTCCAGTGCAAGTGGCTCGGCTTGCGAAGTGCCCCCATTTTAATATCAGGACCACTTTTTTTTCCCCCAATGGGGTATACATACTCCTCATGACCTGCAGTATCGGTGTGATGATATGGAGGGTGGTATGGAAGGAACATGGATTCCTACATGGGAAATGGGCCAAGAGCTGTCTTGAGAGGGTTTGCAGGGAGGGAGAAGAGACATGGGGAGCTGTGCAAAGGACTGAGGAGGCACTGATAAAAGGAGCTGCTATGGGAAAAAGAAGAGAAATTGAAGCAACTGCTTCAGGCAGACAGGGAGGGAAGTGAAAGAGAAGCAGCAGCTATTAAAACCTGGAAAAGGTGCTGGATTTAAAGGGCAGTGGTAAAGCATGATCCTGACAGGTGAATGTTTGCCACATAGAAGTGTCAAGATTAAAACAATTTATTACCAAGGCAGCCTTAAAATTCCATTTTCTTAAGTGTGGTGAATGGAGGAATATTTTTAAATATGTTCATTTTCAGGGTGCATGATTCAACAGCCTGCATTTTGTTTGTAAGGGGAACGGGTTAAACTCTTCCCCACAGCTAAAAGAGAAGGAGCTCTATAGGATAAAATGTGACATTTTCTTTCACTCGTGTGATCTGGAGGTGAATGATCCATTTAGACCCAGGCAGAGCACACTGGGGAATGGCATCTTCTGGGAGAAAGCAATGTTACTTTGAGCATTGCTTTTGGACAGGGACTCTTTCCCTGATTGGAGAGGTCCTGTAGGTGATGCAGAGATGTGATGGCTAAGGGGGTGTGAGAGAGACACTGATAAATGTTTTCTGGGTCTGAGAAAGAAAGCTCAAACAGATGTGCTGCTCTTTGCCCAACAAGGATGCTGCTGAGACAGAGCCCCAGACCAAGTGGTATGCTCATCCAGCTGATCAAGAAACACTGATTTGTTTTGAAAGGTTGTCTTGCTTTGCAAAAACATACTGCCAGCTGTCTCAGCTCCCTGTAGGCAGCTCTGTAAGGTCCATCATGGCAAGAAAGGGGGCCAAGGCTTTCAAAAACAGTCATAGAGGCAAGGGGACCTGCGCCTCCTCATGCACTGAGGCCATGACTGGGGCCAGTGAACGAGGGTAGTGTAAACGCTTGGACCAAAAAAGCCTTTTGGCACAAACCTGCAGCAACCTCTGGTAACTGCCAGGGTAGCTCTGACCCTCTCTGTCTGCTGCTCCCACCTCCGTCACGCACATTCCCCCAGGCTGGCTCAGGCCATTACTGGGCCATGGTCCCCTGCCCTGGGAGCATCAGCTACATCAGCAACTCTATCAGTCTCATCACTGCCCTCTCCTTCCCCTCTCCACCAAGCACATGCTCTTTCCTAAAGACTTTCTGTTGCTTTCTGGTTTGATTTCCCAATCATCTGCTTCACTGTAGCACCGAGCTTTGCAGAGGAAAAATGCCCAGATACTTTAACAGCAATGACTGAACTGGCCAAGGAACACAGACCCACACCTATATAGCACAGTCAAAAAAATACTTCTGTCACAGGTCCACAAGCACTGCAGTCTATTTTGAATAATTTCCTGACCACTTCACATTTTAGAGGGTGAGGTGTTTTGCAGATACAGTGAGTGCCAGCAGCTGGGCAGAGAGAATAGGCTGTCTGTCTTCATCACGAATCTCTTGATGCTGCCCAGCACAGCTCTTTTTTGAATATGATGTGTTGGTAAGGGGATGTCTGGCAGCATTTGGAGGAAGCATGAAGGGCACGCATAGGAGGATTTCACTGAAACTCTTCATTTATTATTCCCGTGCATTTGTCTGCTCTGCCTAAATGCCATTTGGAGATCTGTACTGGCAACTGCGTAAAGGCCTTCAAAAGTGAGACAAGGCAGAGAAGCAACAAAAGGGCAAGCAGACTGGCACAGGGCATAGCAGTAACATACCCTCTGCACCAACAGCTGATGCCCCTGGACTAGCCACATTTTCCAGAACAGCCCCCACAGGGATGCTTCACCACACACATATCATACAGGATAATCTGGTTGGGTTGGCTCCCCTCAGGTACCCAACTCCACCAAAGCCCAGCACAGCACTACCACACATCTTCCCCAGGGTGTCACCCTATGGGCTCTGTCAAAGCACAGGTGCAATTCATTTTTTAATCCTATTTCTACTTCCTGTCCTTTTTCTAAATATTCATGGATGTTGTTAGCAACATTTCCTCAGTGATCTTTCTGCCCATTCTCTTCATATTTGTCTAGCAGGAGTATTTTTTGTTTAAAGGCAGAATTTCATTTTCAGAAAAATGGAATGCACTGCACAGAATATTTGCAGTTGGACTTGTGTGTCCGCTACTCCCCCAACACACACATCACTTCTCCTGGGAACTGAAACACTTCTACCATGTGTTGGATGACACAACACATTAGTGTATTCCTTAAATAGAAACAACACATACTGCTGTGTTTTAAGCATAATTGGGAAGGAACATTGTAACATGAGCTCTAGAAAGTTGAACTCAGAAGAATGTGCATTAATTGTTTCCAGGCAAAGGCTGACATGATATTTGGCTTCTATGTTAAGTTCTTCTAGTAGAAATGTAGCAGGCAGCTTGTATTTGCTTTGGGAAGTTTGGCATGCTCCATTCAATTGCAACCAGCTTGATAAAAATATACATATCTCCTGCATAAACATCAAGAAAAATCATATCTCCTGCATAGACATCAAGAAAAATCTGTATTTAATGAAAGCAAGGCTGCATGTACATACACACAGAAAAGAAAAAGAAAAAAAGAGAAAAAAAAAAAAAAAGGAAGAAAAAGAGGTAGGACTGTAACCATACTTATCATCAGGCAGCAGGTTAACCACCTTGAGACAGATCATCTGCTCACCAGAAGCTGTTTGTCCTCTAAATTCACATATCTAGATCCCCTAACCTAATGTCACGAGAGAAATGATTTCTGTTCTATCAGGGAGTGGATGCACATGCCTAATGGTCCCATCCATACTCCATATAGCAATGACTACAGCTCAGAGGTAGAAGACTCAGAGGTAATCCTCCTGTCCTGTCCTGTCCTGTCCTCTTCCCTCCTTTTTTTTTTTTTTTTTTTTTTTCCCTTCCTTCTGTTTTCCCTTCCTTTTGTTTTCATTTTCCTTCCCATTCCTTTCCCTTCCCCTTCCTTTTCTGTCCTCTCCTTTCCCTTCTCTCTCTCTCTCTCTTTTTTTTTTTTTTTCTTTCTTTTTACTTTTGGATCAGCCTTTGAAAGAATAAAGAGCTTCATTCCAAGTACCTCTAAGAGAAATGAAAAACTAAGAACATTAGGCCCTTAGGCCCAATCCTGCAAATGGCTCTTAGTGAACAGCCCACCTCATCTACAGAGAGCCCTGTTTAAAATCAAGATAACAGGATTAGCAGACAGGGAGCTGGACTCTGGGTGGGTGAGCAGATCCAGGAAATTACTTGTGCCAGGAACTTGCGTTCATAAAGCTTGACCCTGCCCTAGTACATCATCCTGTGTGAAATGATGAGTCTTGTGAAGGCAGTTCAATCTGTCTTCAAGGAATAGCACTAATATCAGCCCTTTCAGCTCTGCAATAACCAGACATGAAGGCTTAGTACCTTTAATAGCTTGCTTATGAGTCAGCTTGGGCTTCTGTCCCCCGTGTGCATGGCTTCAAGCTATAGTCCTGCAAGGACAAAAATCATGCTTTCTTCAGTTTTGCTACCCACCACAGAGGCTCCTGGAGAGGCTTCAAAAAACACAGCAGCAGGAACAACAAGCAGAACAATTTTTGGACTTGACTTTCTAGAAATGCCTCTCCCTGCTGCCTGCAGTCATTCTTTGACATTAAAGTTGCTCTGGAGCCACTGATGTATTCTTGTCTTTTATGAGGTGTCTAGGAGATCTGGGCATAAAATCTAGGGCATGGCTTTGCATTAAGCAGCATGATTTTCACCTCTCCTTTCTCTCTGTGGTGCAGCAGCTTCTTTCTTCTTCTTTGCTTTAAGTGAGAGGAGAAACTCCTTAACTCTTGGCATTTGGTTTTTAAAGATTTTTTAAAACATCTATTGCTACATATGCATCACTTTTCTGTTTTCTTTCCTTTCTCCCAATTATTTTAAAAATAATTGCCACAGCCACATTTCCTTAATATTTCTGTTATTCTGGGATTCCAGACTTTAAAATGCAAGTCTCAAATACCAGTATGAACCTCAGATAATGAAATCATTAGCTTGAAAGAAAGAGCTCAAGCTGTCTGTCCGTAGCAAGGTTTGATAAATGACTTAATGCACAGAACCAAGTATACAGGAAATAATTTTATTTATATATATATATATATATATATATATATTTTTAATGCAGGAAGCTACCACAGTAACATTTATTAAAATGTTAAGAAAAGGAACACATAAAAGGTACTTGTTGCAGCATTCTGAGTGCAGTGATGGGCCAGAGAAATACTTCCAGAGCCCTCTG
The DNA here is from genome assembly GCF_964211825.1 of Aythya ferina. NCBI lineage: Eukaryota > Metazoa > Chordata > Aves > Anseriformes > Anatidae > Aythya > Aythya ferina. Next base: position 68,624,425 of record NC_140297.1, read on the forward strand.
ACAAAGAGCCCTGTAACGTGGTCAGGGAGTAAAGGTATCCCAGCTCAGGGCATATTTGCCCAAGAAAGCATTTAGTTTGGAGATACTATCTCTGAATAACTGTTTGGTGCTCTAATTGCTTCAAATTTCTAATTATTTTATAGCTTAAGTGAAATTACTTTTGCAGAGGAAAACATTGGTTTCTTTTACATCTATACCACAGAGTAATTTAAGAACAGGTAAAAAACTGATCTCCAAATAAAATTTTAACACAATTAATCCTTATCTTGCTAAATACTTTCTCATGAATTGAGTATTTCCTACAATAAACACTCAATCCTCAATAGGGATATAATTCCTAGTAACAGTTCTTTTTTTTTTTTTTTTTTTTTTACTGTAGAGTTGGATTAAAAACATGTGTCCTCTCTTCTATTATACTTTCAGATCCTGATCCACAGCAGTATTCAAAACTAATTTTAAATTTCTGAGTAATATCATTGTCTCCATTGGCAGCACTGTCTAAACTGGGTTCTTCATTCTACCTATAACCATGCACTGCTATTGAACATCAAAATAGACTGTTAAGAAAAAGGAAATTGCTTTATTGTCATGCAACTAAAATACATAAATATGAAACCACAGAAGTACTCCTCACTCTTCTCTGGATATGAATCTACACCAAATGCTATGGCATATGAGAGCATGTCCATCTGTTTTGCTGCAGTGAAGAACCATAGGAGCAATGTTTGACTTTCTCGTTGAAGGTTAGAGACAGTTATCATTACCTCATCCTCCTTCATTTTGCCCACTGTTAGAATTCTCTTTCAGGAGAAGAAGCAAGGGGGACTGACATGCCTGTTGCTCAGTACTGACAGATGTTTCTGTTATTATTATGAGCTTAAACATACTTCAGTTGCATGCAGTGAGTTACTATGTCTTATGCTGGATCTAATGAAGCTGCAGAAAAAAAAAAAAAAAACAACCAACACTCTATTTTGCAGATTGTTGGTGCCAATACATATACATTTTTTAATATATATATATGTGTGTGTGTGTATGTGCCAACTTAATTCAGTAGACAAGTGTTATAAATGAAGTCTCAACTCAGTCTGAATTTTGTAATATTTATAAAACAAATATTTATAAGAGGCATAAAAGGCAAGTAAACAGCACTGGGTGTGTGGGGAGTCTATACTCCATCAACACGCACATACGAACATCAAACATTCTAAACATATAGAACATGGCTTTTATATACTAAACCCAAGTATGCCTATACATACGTACAATCAGGAAAGAACAAACAATCCTTTAAGTTCCATGACTTAACAGTCTCCATTTTCCATTCCTTTTCTTGATTACTAATAAGACTCCTTTCCATTCCTTTTGAACAATATGTCTTGCTTTACATTGTCAAGCAACTCAGTCTTCAGGCCTTATGTATCCCGTTCTTCCCAGATCGAAGAAAAGCATACCCATCTCCTTTTCAAGGCCAATGAGGCCTGGGTCAAAAGGCACGTTCAAGTCAACAGGGGGTGTAACATGGCTTCGATGGCTGTAGCAGCAGAGGGGCCCATGGCACAGCAGTCGGATCAGTAAAGGAGCCCGCAGTGCCCTCACTATCTAGCAAACCACACATTTCTGACTGTGGTCCCACATGGCTCTTTAAGGCCTCAGAGACTGCTTGCTAGGTGCCGAGCAATCCCACTGCAACCTTGTCATTTTTAGTTGCAGAGTTGCACCTTGACATCAATTTGGTTCCACGCTTCAGGATCATAAACTGTCCAATTGTTAATAAGGAGAATAAGCTGTAAGGTTACCAGGACAGTCTTTATTTCTAAGGATGTATGATTCCCCATAATGCGCAAGTGCTTACCAGCTAGATGCAGTTGTGTGCGCAGGTCTGATTCTCTCAGCTCGAGCTTCTCTCCAGCTCCAGTGCGCCTATTTCCAGCGACTTTCTGTACGAGCTTCTTTGAGTAGTTTGCTGAGTTTGGCCAAACCTATCTTCATAAGGCAAAGTACCTGTTCCCGTCCTGGTCTCCATTCTTCTAGCCTGTTCCTCTTCGCTCCTTTTTCCTGCTTCTTTATTGATGATGTAACTTCATCACATCATGTTGCCTTTTTTTTTTTTTTTTATCTTGAGGGCAGGCTCCCCTCTTATACCCTTATTCGCACAGCAGTTCTTTTCAAAAACAAGTTTTCATTGGTCAAACAACTTTGCAAATAACAGCAACAGCAAACACCCAGAAACTTCCATGTCTTAATGGCTGGAGAGCAAGCAACCCCAGACTGCATGGAGTCTCCTGAGTCACCCTTCTTTGTTTCCTCTAAACTCTTTTATATTCCTGATGGCCTCATTGTTAAGAGTCTAATGTTATCTCAACCATGGGGCTTTCCAACCCCCATGGCCACACTCCCAAATCTCCCCCTTCTTTATTAATATCAATATCATTATTATTTATCAATTATTAATATCAATTATCAATTATCATTATAAAGTTATTAATATTGTGTGTGTGTGTGTTGGTGGAGTGTAGACTCCCTGCACACCCAGCGCTGTTTACTTGCCATTTATACCTTTTATACTTTTTATACCTTTTTTACCTTTTATAAGTATAAATATTACAAAATTCAGATTGAGTTGAGACTTCATTTATAACAGTAATGAGAAATTTTAAATTGATCTCAATCTTTGGAAGCTTGGCTATGTGTATTAGAATAGAAAATAGAACAGAATAGCATCTTTTAGGTTGGAAAAGATCTGTAGATCATCAAGTCCAACCATCAAACTAACACTGCTACCACTAAACCATGCCTTTAAGCACCACATCCACAGAACTTTTAAGTACCTCCAGGGATGGAGACCCCACCACGGCCCCAGGCAGCCCCTTCCAAGGCCTGGCCACCCTCTCTGTGAGGAAATCATTCCTGACACCCAGCCCAAACCCCCCTGGTGCAGCCTGGGGCTGTCACCTCGTGTCCTGCCGCTTGTCATCTGAGCACAGAGAGTGACACGCTGCTCCTGGGTGCGGCCTCCTGTCAGGCAGCTGTGGAGAGCAGGGAGCTCTGCCCTCAGCCTCTCTCCCCTCCAGGCCGAGCAGCCCCAGCCCCTCCTTGCAGCTCTTGTTTTCTCCTCACCAGTTTTTGGTCCTCTTCTCTGCACACACTCAAGAAACCCAAATCTTGTGTGTGGTGAGAGGCCTAAAACTGAACACAGCACTTGAGGTGGGGGCTCACCAGCACTGAGTACAGGGGGACAATCACTTCCCTAGTCTTTCTGACCACCAATTTCTGATGCAGGTCAGGATGGCATTGGCCTTCTCAGCCACCTGGGCTCACCGCTGGCTCATGTGCAGCCAACTGTCAACCAGCATACCCAGGTCCTTCTCTGCTGACAGTTTTCCAACCACTCTTCCCCAGGCCTATACCACTGCATGGGGATGTTATTACCCAGGTGCAGCACCCAGCACTTAGCCTTGTTGAATCCCACACAAGAGAATGTGGCCCATCAATCCAGCCTGTCCATATCCTTCTGGAGAGCCTTCCTTCCCTCAAGCAGAGGTCAACACTCCTGCCCAACTTGGTGTCTGCAAACTTACTGAGGGTGCACTCCATCTCCTCACCAAGAGCACTGATAAAAATGTTAAACAGAACTGGCCCCAGTGCTAAGCCCTGGAGGACTCCACTGGTGACCAGCCTCCAACTGGCTTTAACTCCATTCACAGTGGCCCGTCCGCCTTGCCAGATTTTTACGCAGTGAAGAATACCTCCATCCAAGCCACAAGGAGCCAGTTTCTTCAGGAGAATGCTGTGGGAAACAGTACCAAATGCCTTGCTAAAGTCCAAGTAAACATCCAGGCTTGGTACCATGCTTCCCTAAAAGTCAATGTGATAGCTTTATACAGACTATCGAAGGAAAAGTCACTTAAGGTAAAGCAGATAGGGAGCAGCAGAATAAAATATCCATATATGGTTTAGCTGAATTTATTACTATGATAATCTCTTGTTGCTATGGAGAGACAGGTTTTGTATTTGCCAGCACAATTGGGTAATTCAGTGCCATGCTACCAACTAGTGCAAAGATTTCAAAGATGAACAGCAGAAGTTTCTCTTCTAAATGGAGGATTTTGAGGGACAGAGGATATTCATCTCCATTTGTCAATTTAAGGTTTGCTCAGTCATTTCAAATCACTAGATCTTCAGCACACCTAACATAATTACCTCTGCCTGGAGTAATTATAATGAAGTCAACACAACACAGAATTGTGACGTTTATGACATAATGTAGCTATTGTGGTGCTAATTTTTTTAATTTGATAATATATTCCAGCAGATGCCACATATTACAGCTCTTCTTTTCTCTCTTCTGGCATTGACGAGCAACGTGTTTTTTAAAAGCTTGTTCTATGCCAGAAGGGGGAAAAAATAAAAAGGCAACATGGAAGACTGCCAGGAAACAAGAGAAGAGAAACACAGTGAAAAACTACCTAAGAAAAGTTAATAGAGCACTGTCACAGTACATACAAAGTATTCAGAAGCCACAGATCACATCCTCAAATCTCATGAAATGTTATGTGGGATTATTTAAAAAGGTTTTCTCAGCTTTAAGGTTCATATTTTCAAACTCCCTTCACACCTTTAGAATAGAAAAGGTCGTTTCTGAAAAATAAATCTCTCCTCTCCAAAATGATACCAGGATGTAGATTTTTTTTAAAACCCCCCATAAGTTATGGAAGCTGGCAGTCCTGCAACAACAACTGTTGAAGATGAAGCACCTGGCAAATACCATTTTCTGCAAACAAAATGTGGTGTTAATCCATTTGTGTTGAGTATTCCCAGGGTTTCAGAAGGTCAGCAAGAAATGGGCTCACAAATGCTGGAGCCTGTGGAGAAAGGAAACTGAAACAAATGCACAAGGATGTTTTATAAGCAGTGTTAATTTTTAAAATGTCAGCACGTACACAGGAGAGTAAATGTTTTTAATCTATGCATTCTACCTAAATGCAGATTTATTCTTACCCACATTTTCTTTTATCGTTACACCTCTGGTTTAGGATCAGGGAGAAAAATACCTCCAACAGCAGACACAAGCACTGTGGTCTGATCTCCTGCCAGACTGCTGCTCCCACAAAACCAGCAGGCTCACAACTTTGTCTTCCAGCACTGTATCTCATGATCATACATGTATCTGCTACCAGCCTGAGCAATACTGCAGTTTGCTAACTGCTCCTGTTGGCCAAATGAACATACCTAGATCTATCTGTAATGCTGAAGAGACCCTACCTTGAGTGTATCATTACTGCATTAAGCATAAGGAGTTCAGTTACCTGGAGCCCATAAATTGAGCATCTACCTCCAGAGGGCTGAATGGTAGGGGCAAAGCATCTGTGTTTGTGGCTGCTGTGGGCTAGGCTGTATGAGGGGAAGCTGTCTGCCAGGGTGAGACAGTGCTGCTTCAAATGCACACTTGATGAACACCCAGAAGACCTCTTGTGGAGGTGTAAAATTTCTAAAATTCTGAAAGCATAGGAAAAGATATTTTCCCCAAGGGAATTAATTAATTAAAGGGCAGTTGAAATATCCACAGCAGCTATTGCTTTTCAAAACAAAAACTGTTTTCTCTGTATTTGTACCAGAGATTTAATTTCACTCCTCTGCTCCTTTCCTCCAGGGCAAACTCCTCTCCCAGGAACAGACTGGCATCACTTGAAGAAAGCAGACAGCAACAGATAACAATGGACCCTGTGCTCATTCCTGTTTTCCAGGAAAGATGGCAGTAAGCATTTTTGCTCTCTCTGAGGTTGAATCAAGGCATCGAAAGACAAAAGCTTGATTTAGAAAAAAGATAGAAATAACATTAGATCTAGGAGCCCAATGTATGCTGCTGCTAGCTATCAGATTTAATAAGTATATTTTCCTTATTAGTTTATCCAACTGACTACTGAGTTAAATATACTTGTTCTCTAACATGTGTGAGATGTCATCTCAGGTAGAGATTTCTGTAGAATTTAGGTAGAGATTTCAATAGAATTCCTAGTTCAATATTCAGAGCTGCTTTACTATAATATGCATCTAAATGCATACTTGAAATTTAAAAAGTGGCAAACATTTACTTAGAAAAACGTTCACTCTAAGAAATAGAATAAGAGTAAACAGAATACAAGAATCAAAACTCAAAAATTCCCTCAGACTCTGTAATGACCTTGTTATAAATGAAGTCTCAACTCAATCTGAATCTAGTAATATTTATACTTATAAATGGTATAAAAGGTATAAAAGACAAGTAAACAGCACTGGGTGTGTGGGGAGTCTACGCTCCACCAACATGCATACACGAACATCAAACATTCTAAATATACAGAACATTGCTTTACATACTAAACCCGAGTATGCCTATACAATCAGGAAAGAACAAACAATCCTTTAAGTTCCATGAATTACTAAAATCGAGTACGCCTATACATTTGTACAATCAGGAAAGGTAACAAACAATGGTTTAAGTTCCATGACTTAACAGTCTCCATTTTCCATTCCTGTTCTTGATTACTAACAAGTCTGCATTTTCCATTCCTTTTGAACAATATGTCTCGCTTTAAGTTGTCAAGCAACTCAGTCTTCAGGCCTTATGTATCCCGTTCTTCCCAGATCGAAGAAAAGCATACCCATCTCCTTTTCAAGGCCAATGAGGCCTGTGTCAAAAGGCACGTCCAGGTCAACAGGGGGCGTAACAGCAAAGGCCTTCGATGGCTGTAGCAGCAGAGGGGCCCATGGCGTAACAGTCGGATCAATAAAGGAGCCCACAGCTCCCTCACTATCTGGCAAACCACACATTTCTGACTGTGGTCCCACATGGCTCTTTAAGGCCTCAGAGATTGCTTGCTAGGTGCCGAGCAATCCCACTGCAACCTTGTCATTTTCAGTTGCAGAGTCCCACACCTTGACATCAATTTGATTCCACGTTTCAGGATCATAAACTGTCCAATTGTTAATAAGGAGAATAAGCTGTAAGGTTACCAGGACAGTCTTTGCTCCCAAGGACAGATTCCCCATAATGCACAACTGCTTACCAGTGAGGGGCAGTTGTGTGCACAGGTCCGCTTCTCTCAGCTCGAGCTTCTCTCCAGCTCCAGCACGCCTGTTTCCAGCGACTTTTAGTACAAGCTTCTCTGAGCGGTTTGCTGAGTTTGGCCAAACCTATCTTCATGAGGCAATCAAAGTGCCTGCTCCCATCCTGGTCTCCATTCTGCCAGCTTGTTCCTCTTCACTTCTTTTTCCTGCTTCTTTATTGATGTAACTTCATGGTGCTGCCTTTTTTATCTTGAGGGCAAGCTCCCCTCTTATACCTTTCTCTCCACAGCAGTTCTTTTCAAAACAACTTTTCATTGGTTAAACAACTTTGAATGCAACAACAGCAAACACCCAGAAACATCCATGCCTTAACGGCTGGAGAACAAGAGAATCAGCTGGAGAACAAGAAACCGGAGACTGCATGGAGTCTCCTGAATCACCCTTCTTTGTTCCCTATAAACTCTTTTATATTCCTGATGGCCTCATTGTTAAGAGTCTAATGCTATCTCAACCACGGGGCTTTCCAACCCCCATGGCCACATTCCCAAATCTCCCCCTTCTTTATTAATATCAACCATTTTCTCGACACGAATTACCGCTCCATATATAACACTTCCAATGAGTCCCCTTGGTTCCCAAGTGCAGATATAACAGGGCTCCACCAAGCCATGCTGAATACAAAATGGTCTTCCACACAGGACAACAGGTCTGGCTTGCTCAGTTCTCTCAGCTAGCCTCACTGTCCCCAGCACAGTCTTTCCACAAGAAGTTGCTTTTACACCTCATTTCTCTGACTCAAAGTTGTGTTGATTACTTGTGGTGAAAAAAGTGGTTGTATTGCAGTCAAGGCTCTCACTTGCAATTCTGATTAACACTCCAGCACATAAGCCAGTTTTACTACTGCTTCACCAGCAAGTAAGGAGAATGGCACATCTCTCAGATCAGCCCTGACTCTCTCCTGTCCACCAGGCTCACAGCACACTGAAAAAGATTTTACAGAAGGAAAAGAGCAGCAGAGCAATAATGCCAAAAAGGAGATTGCTTCAGTTCCCTACTGTCAGGGAAGGCAATGCAAGCATGGAGCAATGGAAAGAAGCATGTTCGATCTGCCCTGCTCTTAAATCCATTTTTTGTATGTGGCTGGGGTAAAGCCCTGTGGAAGCCATGTCCTGAAACCAGGCAACATAAAGAAGAAATTACAGTTGTTGGAAGCAGGAAGGGAAGGGGAAAGAAAGATATTGTTTGACATGCTAGGGCATTTATCTTTCTCTTGGGTACTCGATTAGTATTTTAAAATTCACTACAAATAATATTGACACACACCACATAAGCCTGAGTAGTGTTCCTTCAAGGAAAAGAAAAAAACATTTTCACCCCTATGGAGCTTTCAAGCCCTCTGATCTTACCCGTAGTTAAACTGCTTGACCTTCCATATGCAGAAGAAATCACAGACCTACAAGACCACACTGAGATCAGCACCCACCTGGAGCTTACCACATGATCTTTATGCAAGATCTACTGAAAAAATGCTAGTTACTGCCAGTGAAAAACATGCATGAATATTTATGCAATTTTCTGTAACATCTTTTGATGTGGGAACTTGCACTTCTATCCTCTATAGAAGTTCAGCACCTTGCCACTAAAGCACACTGCATTATTCAGCAATCAGAAAACAGAAGAAGAGAGAAAAACAGTGTTATTGTTCCTAAGGCTGGGTCAGGTCACCACTTTAAAAATCACCTCTACGTTATCAGGAGTGTAGACAAGACAAAAGCTGTGTCCAGCATTATAACAGAAAGAGCAACTTGGCCCAGTCAAAAGCACTCAGGAACAGCTCAGAAAGCTCCATTGTCATTCAGGTGCATTTCAGAGTATGAATTAATTAGCAAGACGTTTTCAAAGAAACAATTGGATTCTTTATAAACAGTTCTCAATGTGAAAGCCCTGTCACCAAGGCTGAGAAAGTAACTAAGAAATGAAAACGGAGACAGACAACTGCCACAATACTGAACTCCCTCTCCAACAGCAACCCATCAAGCGAGTCAGCCAACAAATTCTGCTATTGTTACTGGTCACATACCATTATGTGACTAATTTCATGTCATATTACTCCAAACTGCACCCTGTTGTACACCTAAGTGATAGAGCATCTCTTAATGTAATGCTGAGTGGAACAAACACAGGAAGAAAAGATAGTGATTACAGATTGCATGCCTGCCACCAGTTTACTGAGTGATTATCCAAACTGAATTGTACTTTTATTTTTAATACAATTATATTTCCCTCTACCCTTCCCCCTCCTCTACATTTTCCCTACAGATCAGATATTTTATTTATTTATTTATTTTAATTCAAACAGATGCAAAAGCTGATATTTCTTTGCTCACATTTCTCTAGCAAAAACCCTGCAACCATGCTTTTAACGAGGAAGAGTTTTAATAGAAGGATAGAGAGGTTAAATAGGCTAACAGAGAAAAAAGAAAAAAAAAAAAAAAAGGATAAGAAAAAGATCGGGTTTCCAAGGAAACAGAGCCACATCCTATAATACTCTTGGCTTTATGCATTTATTTATTTATTTCAGCTATATCTGTTTCTAAGCAACAGGTTAAAAAAATGTCCAGGAATTAAGAATTGAGAAAACTGCTTTTAAATAGGGGTCCAGCTCTTCAGCTGTCATAAATCAGCCCAGCTCTGCTGAAGTCAGCATGGCTAATGACACCACAGTGATTTACACCACCTAAGGATTCAGCTCAAGTGCCCTACAGAGAAATTAAGTGTATGAATATGAACTGTGAGACTGGAGATTAGCCAGATTTTCACAATGAAGAAGCTACCAGAAATCAAAGCACAGGATTATACAGCAGATGCACAAAACTGCCCTCCCTCGAGGTGGCACTTTAAAGAGTTTTTTTATGTAGGTTCCCTACTCTATAAGGAGTTGAAGGTCAGGTGCAGACCTCAGCAGCAAGCAGAAGGACAGCAAGTGGTTCTGGTTTGCTATACAATAAATAACATAGGGTTGTTATAAATGAAGTCTCAACTCAATCTGAATTCTGCAATATTTATAAAACAAATACTTATAAAAGGTATAAAAGGCAAGTAAACAGCACTGGGTGTGCGGGGAGTCTACACTCCACCACCACGCACACATGAACATCAAACATTCTAAATATACAGAACATTGCTTTACATACTAAACTCGAGTATGCCTATACATATGTACAATCAGGAAAGGTAACAAACAATCCTTTAAGTTCCATGACTTAACAGTCTCCATTTTCCATTCCTGTTCTTGATTACTAACAAGTCTGCATTTTCCATTCCTTTTGAACAATATGTCTCGCTTTAAGTTGTCAAGCAACTCAGTCTTCAGGCCTTATGTATCCCGTTCTTCCCAGATCGAAGAAAAGCATATCCATCTCCTTTTCAAGGTCAATGGGCCTGGGTCAAAAGGCACGTTCAGGTCAACAGGGGGCGTAACAGCAAAGGCCTTCGATGGCTGTAGCAGCAGAGGGGCCCATGGTATAGCAGTCAGATCAGTAAAGGAGCCCACAGCTCCCTCACTATCTGGCAAACCACACATTTCTGACTGTGGTCCGACATGGCCCTTTATAAGGCCTCAGAGATTGCTTGCTAGGTGCTGAGCAATCCCACCACAACCTTGTCGTTTTTAGTTGCAGAGTCCCACACCTTTACCTCAGTTTGGTCCCATATTTGAGGCTCATAAACTGTCCGATTGTTAGAAGGAGAATAAGCTGTAAGGTTACCAGGACAGTCTTTGTTCCTAAGGATGTATGATTCCCCATAATGCACAACTGCTTACCAGCGAGGGGCAGTTGTGTGAGCAGGTCCACTTCTCTCAGCTCGAGCTTCTTTCCAGCTCCGGTGTGCCCATTTCCAGCGACTTTCAGTACGAGCTTCTCTGAGCAGTTTGCTGAGTTTGGCCAAACCTATCTTCATGAGGCATTCAAAGTGCCTGTTCCTGTCCTGGTCTCCATTCTGCTAGCCTGTTCCTCTTCACTCCTTTTTCCTGCTCCTTTATTGATGACATAACTTCATCACATCACATTGCCTTTTTTTTTTTTTTATCTTGAGGGCAGGCTCCCCTCTGATACCCTTATTCACACAGCAGTCCTTTTCAAAACAACTTTTCATTGGTCAAACAACTTTGCAAATAACAACAGCAAACAGCCAGCAACTCCCATATCTTAACAGCTGGAGAACAAGCAACCTGGGAACAAGAAACCGGAGACTGCATGGAGTCTCCTGAATCACCCTTCTTTGTTCCCTATAAACTCTTTTATATTCCTGATGGCCTCATTGTTAAGAGTCTAATGTTATCTCAACCACGGGGCTTTCCAACCCCCATGGCCACATTCCCAAATCTCCCCCTTCTTTATTAATATCAACCATTTTCTTGACACGAATTACCACTCCATATACAACACATCTATTCACATAATACAAATCTGGATGCACAAAGCAATATTTTTTGGGGGGTAGGCTTTTACACCAGCCAGTAATTCTTTCCACCTTACTAAATTTCCATCTAGCTCTAGTATATAGCAGTCCACCACCAATGTCTCATAATAAAGCATGAAAACTGCTGGATTATCCCAAGTTCTCTTCAAAGTCAAGGAACCATGAGAAGAAATAAATTATTTGTATCACCATTTTGTTTTTGTTGTTGTTGTTGTTGTTGTTGTTGTTGTTTTTTTGTGTTTTATTTTATTTTATTTTATTTTATTTTATTTTATTTTATTTTATTTTATTTTATTTTATTTTATTTTATTTTATTTTATTTTATTCTTCAGATCTTTCCTGTATTTTTATTTTATTATTTTTTTTCAGATTGCCATGAGTTATCTCTAAGAAGCAGACACAGACAGGATGAGAGCTTGTGGGGAAAAGTTAAGGCCAGATCAATAGAGGACACCTTGTAGTTGGGGTCTTCTGCAGGCCACCTGGCCAAGGGAAGCTTGCTGGTGAGGGCTCCTGGCATCAGCTACAAGAAACAGCGCGCTTGCAGGCTGTCATCCTGATGGGGACCTCGGCCCCTGGACATCTGCTGGGAGAGCAGCACAGCAGGCCACAAGCAACCCAGGAGACTCCTGCAGTGTGCCGAGGATAACTTCATGGCCCAGGTTTATGGCAAACCAACCAGAGGAGAAGTGTTACTGGGCCTGGTGCTCTCCAACACAGACCAACTCATTAACGAGGCTGAGACTAGAGGCAGCCTGAGCTGCAGTGACCACACCATGGCTAAGTTTGTGATCTGAAGAATATGGGCCTGGCAAAGAGAAAAGTCAGGACTCTGAACTTCAGGAGAGCTTCCAGCTATTTAAAGAATTTCTGGGATACTGTCCTTAGGGACAGAGGAACTGATCAGAGATGGCAACTCTTTAAGGACACTTTTCTTAGAGCACAAAGGCTATCCATCCTCATGTGTAAGAAATCAAGCAAGGAAGGCAGAAAATTGGCATGGCTGAGCGAGAACCTGCTGGACAAAATGATGTGAAAGAAATAAATGCACAGGCAGTAGGAGCAGGGACATGTGACCTAGGAAAAATACAGAGACAACGTCTGAATGTGCAGGGATGGGCATTCAGAAAAGTTACCAGATGACACCAAGCTGAGTAGTGCAGTTGATACACCAGAAGGAAGGGGTGCCATCCAAAGGACCTGCACAAAACAGAAAAGTGGGCCTACATGAACCAAATGAGGTTCAACAAGTCCAGGTGCAAGGTGCTGCACCTGGGCTAGGGCAATACCAGACATGAGTACAGACTGGGAGAAGAACTCATTGGGAGCAGCCCTGCAGAGAGGGACCTGGGGGTTCCGGTGGACAAAAGGCTCGACATGAGCCAGCAGTATACACTTGCAGCCTAGAATTATAGAATCATAGAATATCCTGAGTTGGAAGGGACCCTTAAGGATCATCAAGTCCAACTCTTGACACCGCACAGGTCTACCCAAAAGTTCAGACCATGTGACTAAGTGCACAGTCCAATCTCTTCTTAAATTCAGACAGGCTCGGTGCAGTGGCCACTTCCATGCGGAGCCTGTTCCAGTGTGCAACCACCCTCTCTGTGAAGAACCCCCTCCTGACGTCAAGCCTAAATTTCCCCTGCCTCAGCTTAAACCCCCTTTCCGCGGGTCCTGTCACTGGTGTTAATGGAGAAAAGGTCTCCTGCCTCTCGACTCCCCCTTACAAGGAAGTTGTAGACTGTGATGAGGTCTCCCCTCAGCCTCCTCTTCTCCAGACTGAACAGGCCCAGTGACCTCAGCCGTTCTTCGTACGTCTTCCCCTCCAGGCCTTTCACCATCTTCGTAGCCCTCCTCTGGACACTTTCCAACAGTGTAATGTCCTTTTTATACTGTGGTGCCCAGAACTGCACACAGTACTCGAGGTGAGGCCGCACCAGCGCAGAGTAAAGCGGGACAATCACCTCCCTTGACCTACTAGCGATGCCGTGCTTGATGCACCCCAGGACACAGTTGGCCCTCCTGGCTGCCAGGGCACACTGCTGGCTCATATTCAATTTGCTGTCTACCACGACCCCCAGATCCCTCTCTTCTAGGCCAACTGCATCCTGGGCTGCATCAACAGAGGGGTGGCCAGCAGGTCAAGGGAGGGGATTGTGCCCTTCTGAGCTGTCCTAGTGAGGCCCCACTTGGAGTGCTGCATCCAGATCTGGGGCTCCCAGCACAAGAAGGACATGGAGCTATTAGAGTGGGTCCAGAGGAGGGCCACAAAGATGACCAAGGGGCTGAAGCACCTCTCCTGTGAAGAAAGACTGAGAGAACTGGGACTGTTCAGCCTGGAGAAGGCTCCAGGGAAACCTCACGGCAGCCTTTCAGTACATGAAGGGGACTTAAAAAAAGAAAGAGAGTGACTTTTTACCTGGTCAGATAGTGATAGGACAAGGGGGAATGGTTTAAAACTAAAAGAGGGAAGATTTATATTAGATGTTAGGAGGAAATTCTTTACTCAGAGGGTGGTGAGACACTGGGACAGGTTGCCCAGAAAAACTGTGGATGCCCCATCCCTGGAGCTGTTCAAGGCCGAGTTAATGAGGCCTTGGGTGACTTAATTTGTTGGGTGGCATCCCTGCCCAGGGCAGGGGGGTTGGAACTAGATTATTTTTAAGGCCCCGTCCAACCCAAGACATTCTGTGATGATCTCTCTGTCCATAAGCTCCCATTAATTATAAGTATTGTAGTAGATATGATTATATTTTTAATAGCAGTAGCCTCCAAAATTCTGATTAATATATTTTGCATTATAACATATGATTATGTATTAGCGAAAAATGATACCTACTACTACTAAGGAACTAGAAGCAAAAATCATTTTTAAGTGTTAGGAAACTAGGTACATGTTTTGACTTAATGAAAGCATGTTAGGTTTGCTGTAAGCCTCTTTTAAGAAACTACTGTTTCTAACATTCCTAATATTGTAACTTCTCCTCTTCAAAATCTCTGTTGAAGTGACATTGCACATTGTTTTCCTTATAGTCAATCATCAGTTGGTTCAGACTGCAGTTTGCCATTCTCTGGTCTCTCGAGTCCATTCCTCATGCATACGCAGTCCCAGATTTGGTGGGAATATGCACAGTGGAATTCCAGATGCTGGGAGAACTTTGGGTGATGGCAATACAGACATATATCAACTGCCCAAACTCCTTTTGGCATCAGTTATCCAGCCATGAAGGTATCTTCCCGGACCCAAAACAAGAGAAGAAATTCACATGGCAGTGTTTATCCCCAAATTCCTTCTTGACAGTTTGCACACAGTACATAATAGCATTAGTAGGATTTCCATGGCACAAGCTTGGCAGGGTTATTTTACTCCTTTTGGCCTAGGGACATTAGTATGAAAACACGTGCTGAAATTAGTGTTTGCACTCTTAAGGAAACAGAAATTGTGTGTGAATTCACAAAACTTTAAAAAACACAACAATAAAATTGGTAAAAGCACACATGCTTTGCCAAGCTTGAAAAAGATCAGATGACACCTGCATTCTTTGACTAAATGTTACAGTTACTTGCTTTCAAGGGTTCAAGTACAGCATTTCCAAGAAAACATGCTACTTTACCCAGTTCATTACATTACTTTATCAGTGTCCTAATTAGAACTGTGTTAGAGCTTTCTAATATATTAAGAAAGACATGGTATTGCTGAATGCAGGAAGAACTCAAGGATATCTGTGCGGGTTTTGACTGATGTATAGCTACCATGTGAGTCACTAACCACTTGCAAAATAATACATGAATCTACTTTCTCCTGAGATAATTTGGCTCAGTTTCCACAAAGTGATCTCTGTTGAGTATGTTGCATAGAAACTCTGGTATAGCATAGTTGAATTTTCTCTCTGCAATGTGCTTATTTATCTCCTATTCTTTGTTCTAAGATTTATTTAGTCTTTACTTTGTTGACCTTCTGAAAAAAACAGTGCTCTTCGGTGTGGAACCTGCTGTTATTTTCTTGAAAAGACTGTTTGCCTTGGATCCACTCTCCATCTCTCAGCAGTTTTGATTGATATCTCTGGGTAAACTTCAAGCACTACAACAATTCTGCAGGATTTTCTTCACTTTCATACAGTGCTCACAACCAGGCATGTTCCACAAGCGCTGAAAATGCTCTGTTACTGCCATTTATTCTCTGGAGCAGGCTCATCCTAACCATATGACAAGAAGATAACTTCAGCAGCACTTGCAGGCTGTACTGCACCTCACTTGCCTTGTGGTTTTGTTTTTGTTTTTGTTTTGTTTTGTTTTGTTTTTTTCACAGGGACTTGATGAACCATTCTGGTACCCAGAGGATAGATCTTGTTGAGCATGAGTACTTTTCTCATGTGTAGCTTTGGACAAGAATTAACACAGTTACCAAAAAATAAAATAAAGTAAATCCAATGTGTTGAGTAGGATTTTCTTTCCCAGAATCTACATCATCATTTCCTGCTTGTACAATGACCACCTGGTCATATTTCTATCGGAGAGGATCACTTTCATAAGCATCACTCTATGCTTCTTGAAATCACCATGCACTTGCTTCCTTATCTTTCTTTCTGTCAATAGGTCATCTATACCCCCTCCCAGCTCTTGCTGGCCAGCAGTCAGACTGATGGCTTATGTCTGTTCAACTCTTACCAGATCTAACCAACTGTTCTTAAGCAGTTTCGATGAAAGATTAAAAGCTGGTTGGTATTCCTGAATCCTAGACAGCTACAGATCTTCTAGTATTAGAAATCACTGATTTTAGCATGTCTATTGCATCATACAGTGCTTGTGCTTGAGTATTCAGCAGCTAAGTAGCACCTACTGACAATCCCAGTTTGAGAGTAAATCCCTTTGTAGCTCTTGGAATGTAAGCTTTTATCTGACCTTTCACCAACTAAGTGAGGTCTTTTACCAACAGTACTTCAGTCTGAACATAACATCTCCCATTTTGTATGATTGATGTGGACATTTGGGAAGTTTTCTAGTAAATACATTATCTCCTTATGGTTCTGAAGCTCCATTTATCATTTGCAAAAAGGAATCACAGAATAGCTCTTTCTTCCACCCCCCTGCTTATATGTCAAAAACAATCCCATCATAATGTGGACTATACCGATGTCAGAAATACAAAATTCTGACAGGCTCCATCAACATAATTTTTCAGGTAGCCATTCTTTTCAGTGACAGAGATACACTCCAAGGATGTTAATGATATGTAAATCTGTCATTACAGAGAACTCCACTAAAATGCACCCAGCATGTGTCATCATAAACATTATAGACATGTTTAAGTGCTTCTCCTCCAAGTGGATAGCTTCCAAAACTGGCAGGTGACAATGGCTCTGAGCAGGTTTCAGAAGGGCATTCTGCAATTTCATTCCCTGCAGTGACACTGCATTGGCACATGGATGTTCTGAAGGTGCATGAATCATTCACACCATCCTTGCTCATTTTGAATGTCCATGGGTTCTCTTTTCTTCTATTCTTATATCCATAGATATGACATTTATTCTGCAAACCCTCAATAAAAACACTGTATTGTAAATCGTACAACAATTCAGCAGCTCAAATAAATGAAAACAGTAGTAGCAGATGTACAAAGGAAATGGCATCCAATCTGATTTCAGCAGCCATCTTGGAAAAGCAACTCATTCAGAAAGGTTATTGCACACACAACGAATGAGTTACACAGATAAATCTGTTTTACTCTGATTTAGTAATCAGTCATCAGGATGGTTAAGCACTACCAGGCAAACACAGCTGGTCAAGTGCCTGGAGCATTCACTTTCTACAAGGTGTTCAGTCAGACCAAAGTGGAGAACAAAAATGGAAATAGACCCTTCTTCTCACCCAGAACTGTGTAATTACTCTTTTCTCTTTCTCCTGTGCAGGTGCTTGAAAAGAACTACAGCAGGGCAAACTCTTGCATTTCAGATCTGCAAGGAATCATAGCTTTATTTCTTTAATGGGTATGGTCCTTTTAAAGAAAAGGCAGGCCTTGCAAATTTTCCTCACTGTTTTTTAGTGTTTTATAGAATCTTAGAATATCCCCGAGTTGTAAGGGATCCATAAGGATCATCAAGTCCAACTCCTGGCACCGCACAGGTCTACCCAAAAGTTTAGACCATGTGACTAAGTGCACAGTCCAATCACTTCTTAAATTCAGACAGGCTTGGTGCAGTGACTACCTCACTGGGGAGCCTATTCCAGTGTGCAACCACTCTCTCGGTGAAGAACCTCTTCCTGATGTCCAGCCTAAACTTCCCCTGCCTCAGCTTAACACCATTCCCGTGGGTCCTATCACTGGTGTTTACACAGAATAGGTAACCTGCCTCTCCACTCCCCCTCATGAGGAAGTTGTAGACTGCAATGAGGTCCCCGCTCAGCCTCCTCTTCTCCAGGCTGAACAGGCCCAGTGACCTCAGCTGCTCCTCATATGTCTTCCCCTCTAGGCCCTTCACCATCTTCGTCGCCCTCCTCTGGACACTCTCCAACAGTGTAATGTCCTTTTTGTACTGTGGTGCCCAGAACTGCACACAGTACTCGAGGTGAGGCCACACCAGCGCAGAGTGGGACAATCCCTTCCCTGGACTGACTAGCAATGCCGTGCTTGATGCATCCCAGGATACGGTTGGTCCTCCTGGCTGCCACGGCACACTGCTGGCTTATATTCAACTTGCTGTCAACCACAACCCCCACATCCCTCTCTGCGGGACTGCTCTCCAGCTTCTCATCGCCCAGTCTGTACATATAGCCAGGTTTGCCCAGGTGCAGGACCCAGCACTTGCTTTTGTTAAACTTCATGTGGTTGATGATCATCCAGCTCTCCAATCTGTCCAGATCTCTCTGCAAGAACTTTCTACCCTCATCCGAGTCCACAACTCCTCCAAGTATGGTGTTGTTGGCAAATTTGCTCAAAACACCTTCTAGTCCTACATACAAATTATTTGTACAAAAACATTGAAGAGGATTGGCCCTAAAATAGAGCCTTGAGGGACCCCACTGATGACCATCTGCCAGCCTGATGTGGCCCCATTTACCACAACCCTTTGAGCCCAGCCTGTCAGCCAATTGCTCACCCATCGTATGATGTTTTTGTTAAGTTGTATGCTGGACATTTTGTCCAGTAGGATCCTATGCGAAACTGTGTCAAAAGCTTTGCTGAAGTCCAAAAAGATCACATCAGCTGGTTTCTCTTCATCATCTAGATGGGTGATCTTATCATAAACGGAAATCAAATTTGTTAGGCAGGACCTACCCCTCATGAACCCATGTTGACTGGGACCAATGACTGCATTGTCCCCCAGGTGCACCTCAATAACTTCAAGGATCATTTTCTCCATAATTTTACCAGCCACTGATGTGAGACCGACAGGCCTGTAATTACTCGGGTCTTCTTTCTTACCCTTCTTGAAAATTGGGACAACATTTGCCAGCTTCCAGTCTACTGGGACCTCTTCAGATTCCCAAGATCACTGAAAAATAACTGAGGGAGGTCCCGCAATGACGTCAGCCAGCTCTTTAAGCACCCTGGGATGAATCCCATCTGGACCCATGGCCTTGTATGGATCCAGGCGGAGCAGCAAATCCCGCACGTGTTCAGGGTCAGTTGGGAGTTTGTCATTCCCACCATCATGGTCCTCCAGCTCAGGGCACCCTGGGTCCTGAAGCCCATCATCAGTGTTGAAGACAGAGGTGAAGAAGGCATTAAATGTCTCTGCTTTGCCTGTGTCATTGTCTGTGAGGAGATCTTCCCCATCAAGTAGCAGACCTATGTTTTCTTTGGTCCTCCTTTTCCTGTTCACATATCTAAAAAAATCTTTTTTATTGTCTCCCACAGACATGGCCAGCTTCAACTCTAGTTGGGCTTTGGCCACGCAAATTTTCTCCCTACAAACACGAACAGCATCCCTGTATTCCTTGCCCGTCGCCTGACCCTCCTTCCAACAGCCATACACTTTCTTTTTTTGTCTAAGCTCCAGAAGAAGATCCTTGGTCAGCCAGGCCAGCCTTCTGCCCTGCCGGCTTGACTACCGGTATTTTGGAATTGCCTGATCTTGTGCTTTTAGAAGGCACTGTTTCAAGACTGACCAGCACTGATGGACGCCAATGCCTTCAAAAGCAGTTTCCCAGGGCACCTTGCTAACTAGTTCCCTGAGCAGCCTGAAGTCTGCTTTCCCCATATCCAGGGCTGAAGTTTTGGTGGCAGTTTTCCTTCTGTCGCCATAAATTCTAAACTCAATCACTTCATGGTCACTATGACCACGACAGCCACCAATTGCCACATCTCCCACAAGACCGCCTCTGTTCTCCAGCAACAGATCTAGGAGGGCACCTTTCCTAGTTGGCTCCCTTAGCACCTGCACCAAGAAGTTATCATCTAGGTGCTTTAGGAACCTCCTGGACTTGCTTGTGGCAGCCATGTGGTGATCCCAGCTGATGTATGGCAAGTTGAAATCCCCCGTAAGGACAAGGGGAGTTGATCTCGAGGCGTCTCTTAGTTCTGCAAAGAATAATTCATCGGCATTGTCATCCTGGCCAGGTGGTCTGTAATAGACTCCCACAACAACATCCCCTTTATTTGTTCATCCCTTAATCCTTACCCAGAGGCTCTCAACTTTGCCATCGCCAACTTGAAGTTCCACACAGTCCAGCCCATGCTTCACATACATTGCCACCTTGCCACCTCACCTACCCTGCCTTTCCCTCCTGAAGAGTCTGTAACCAGCTATTGCAACACACCAGCCACAGGACTCATCCCACCAGGTTTTGCTATGCTAATGATGTCTTAGCTCTGGGACTGGGCCAAGACGTCGAGCTCATCCATTTTATTCTTCATACTGCGTGTGTTTGTGTAGAAGCACTTCAAATGCGCCTCCCTACACGCAGAACTTTGTCTTCCTGGATACAAAAGCAGGTTCCCCTTTTCTAGGTTCTGTTTTGGAAACCAAACAGAAAAACTTGAAATAAGGCCTCTTCAATTTGGAATACAAACATCCTTTTCAACACTTAATGTACTATAACAGATCCAGTGAAAAGTACATTTGTATTACCTTTCCTGAGAGCCCTCACGTGGATGAATGGGCTCTGTACTGCCACTGCTTGCACTGAGCATAGCCACTTCAGACCTTGTTTGGCTGCAGCTGCTGGAAAACTTTATGAAATAACTCGGGCATACTGAACCTTGGCCACAGTATCTTAATGACTGCAGGTGTAAACTTGGTATGGTTATCTCAGCAATTTATCCACCATCACCTCTGTCGTCTGCAGATGTCTGCAGTGGCTGCATCCCTACAAATGCAGAATCAGGGTAAGATGTATCTAGCTCAACTGCCATCAACTGCTAATTTCCAAACAGCATTGCTGGGAGCATGCCCTTTGGGACAGTTACAGATAATTTATAACCAATTAGTCTCTACCTTTCCTGCAAGATAAAAGCACCTTTAAGGCATGATGAACTGCTCACTCACTTGCTTCTCCTGGTACGTGTAACTGAATATCACACAGGAAAATGTGGCTGTTCTTGCAATATCCTTCAGTAAAAAGTGCACAGAATTAACAGGAAATGCACCATAACAGCACCACAGAGTTTCAGCTGGGATGCAGAGCCCTTATCCACAATGGTAACTCTTATTCTCTACAACCTGTGGTGGTTCACCATGAATGTTTTATGAATTAAACTGGTCCTTTCTACACATCAAGTACATTTTAATCCAGTGCAATTTTTCCAGGACTTGATCCTTTAGATGAATACCTCATTAGATCCTGCCCTCTTGAGTTTTTGTTTCTGGTTAGGTTCCTACTAAGTCTCCAGCATTGTCACCCAGGGGTGTCTCTTCCATGCCTGGTTTGCTGGTGAGGATTTCTTCTCAAGTGCTCTCTCATCTAAACTACAGGACACCCACATGTAGCAAGTCTTCAGATTCCTCCATTTTTGAGCCACAGTTTTAGCAATGTTTCTTGAAGTCCTTCAACTGCCATCAAGGAACAACCCCACTGCAGATAATTAATTATTTTTATAGAAAATCTCTTTCTGTTTTATTGTGGGCAAATGTCATACAGTCAGGTCCAAAGCTTTATCATGCTTTTTATCCTTTTACTAGAGAGTGATAATGTTCTCTCATTAACTCATTCAAGTACCTTTTCAAATTGGAGTCTTTCTCTTGGCTTAGCACTGGTCTTGAGCCAGATCCAGGACTGGCACAGGAGTTTCTGAAACAGATCAGTCACAATCCTGCCAGGCAGCATGACAAAAACCCTATTGATGTTTCTTGTTCTGTATACTGTTATTATACACAGATAAATATCCCAGGTTTTCCCTTCCTGACCAAATATGTTGCTCTTTTATCCCTCACCACTCCCTCTTCCTGCCCTAGAGAAATACCACGTTATGACTGTTCTTAAAACTATTTAAGATGCATGACCTTTAGTTGGAAAATTTTGGTAAAATGGTTAGGTATCACCATTCAAACCAACTAGTGCTCATTTTGCTTGTCCAGCTGCTCACTCATTAGTCTGATTTCTCCAGGGAAGCAACAGCTCAAAATCTGTCCACAGATTACAGGCTTATCTCATGACCACTATCTTTCTTTTTTTTTCTTTTTCTTTTCCATTTCCTTTTCCTTTTTCTTTTTCCCAGCAGTAATAGTACTTTTATCATCGTGCAGCTACAGTGGCAGGGGACTTTATAAACTTGTCTCATCTCTCTTCAGACCCATTGTTTGCATGCACAACTTTCCCTGCTGCACAGATACAGGTAGAACCAGCACCGCCTCCTGTTTGTTTTAAGTCTGGCTCGCTCTAGCATCCTCAGCTCTCCTACTGGCACAACGCACAATCAATTCTCATCTGCCTTATCCATGCTTTCCAAGACTTCTTCATCTCTTTTCCAGGCTGAAGAGTCCTACCTTATTTAGTCATTATGTGTCTTTAATGACCCCTGGAGCATCTGAATCCTTTCCAGTTCTTCCTGAGACAAGGAGACCAGGAATGCATACAATATTAAATGCAGGATTGAATCAACATTATTTTCTGCTTTGTTTTCTAACCCTTTGTTGCCTGAAAAGAGCATTGACCTTTCATTTTCAAAGATCTGTTGAAACTCCAATATCTTGCTCCTGAGGAATAAGAGCCCATAAACTTATGGACTGATACTGTTTTTTGTTTTTTCTCCCTTAGGTACACATCTTTCCACAGCCTTTTGTGGTGGATGCCACAGCAAAAATAAATATCTGAGATTTTTTTTTCACCTCACCGAGAATAAAAGAGAGAGAGAGAGGGGAAGAAAAAACCTGGTGCTGGAATTCATTGTATTTCCTGCTGTATTCACCTTTTTGACAGATGGAGAGAGCAAGAGGGCTGTAATCACCCTCACCTAAAAAGCACGTGTAACTTCTGCCATGACTGCAAAACCAAGAGAGATGCTGAGGGAAAGGCCGTGAGAACAGAAGGAAGGGAAGCGTTTCTGCAGCCAGCCTCTGAGGGCAAGGACACCATGTCCACCTTCCCACCAAGAAGCCAAAAAACACCCATCCACCCCCCTCTTCTCTCATCCCTTACCCCCGCATACTTGGCAAAGAAAAGGCAACTTCAAACAGAGCCGTGGCAAAAAAAATCACAATGTCCAGAAACCAAGAAAACATCTCAGTTCCAAGCTGCATGCATGCGTAGGCAGACTCAAGGTGCCACATTGGGCTGTTGAATAAAGTATGAGCACACAATAGTGAATCAAAGCCTTTTAAAGGAATTGTTTAGTTTTTGCTCATAGCCTGGTATGTGCACCTGTGTTCCTTCTCTGCTCCAGATGATATACGTCTTTGTTTTCCTATTTAATATTCAGCACATGAGACACACTTAGATATATCTATATATAAATAAACAGGTAAGGAGGAAAGAAGGAAGATTTTTTTTTTTTTATGTCACTTCAGATTTAAATCCTAAGGGTAAGGGCATACACACAGATGCCTGGAAAGACTAGATAATATCTTCAGTGAGACTTGCATAACAATTGAACCTAGTGGGGAAGAGTGTCGGGGAAAGGGCTGTGTCTCACACACTGCCAGTGGGATAGCAGATGTCCATAGCAGGAGCAGGTGCAAAGGTGATTCTTTGAATCTAATGGGGAAAAGGCGCTGTCTGGTATCTCTTCTGGATATAATGCATTTCTTCCAAATTGAAGATATAATATATCAAACTTCTGTTGTCCTGAAGCAGAGGAATGTGCATAAAGACCATAAAAGAAGTCAGCTATCCCACAGGCTGCTTGCAACTTTTTAAAATACAGCACCATTATGCAATGAAAGCAATAAAAATTGGGGAGGGAATAGTTTCTGCAAACACAGGTTCCCTCACTACCAACAGACATTTTTTTTCCCCTCTCTTTTCTTTTGCTAGCATGAAATGCCAGGAATAACACTGAACTATCCTTTTGGAAGCAGCTCCTGCTAGATGTGAGCAGTGAACTCGCCCTGCCCTCCAGGATGAAAGTTTAAAAACCTGAAATGGAAACTTCTCCTAAGAGCACAAGCTGTTAGAGCAAAACAAACTAGGGCTGCTATGCTTACTTTTTCCCTCTAGGATATCACTACAGAATTTTGCAGAGATGGCTTCACACCCTGGTGGATGCTAATTTTTTCTATTGACTTCAGCAGAGCCCTTCTCTGAATAAAATTTAAGCGCTAGTTGGCTTCCCAAAGAGGTTAGTAAATTATTTTCAGTATTATTAGTATTTAGCTGAAAGTAAGATCATTTAAAAGCCTTTTACAGGAGGGAAGTTTTTAGACTACAATTTGCTCTTAACCATCATACTGAAAGCCCAAGTCTAATGGGGAAAGTGTAGGTGACAGTGGCATGTGTGAGAAAACTGTCCAGAGACTGAGGAAAGTTTTGACTACAGTTACAGCTCTTTGTTCTGATACACACTAAGATTTGTGTTAGTTAGTTGTAACTTATTCTATATATCCCACCAAATCGCTACTGCCAATATTTTTTTTTCCATGGGAACCTGAATAAGCACCCACCTCACTCTCCCCCAACATCTTATGAAATTTCATATGCTCAAATTTCAAGGAAATGACTGGATGAGAGCAACAGAACTGGCTAAACTGACTCCAGAAGGCAAAGAAAATACGACTGACTCTACATTAAAACCAGGTAATGTTTTGGACTTTATAATGGCACAGAGACTTAAAATAGAGAGAACCAGTGTTCACTTGGGAATGAACTGTACCTGAAGTTGTGCCCTTCAACAATGTACAGTGTTGAAATGGGAATTGCTAATTATAAAGCCACTCTATGGGCTAATAGAGTAGAAGTCACTAGCATCCTTACTGCATTCAGGTGGTAAGTAGGTTTGTATCACACTTGGTGGTAGTTGACCTTTATGTTTTTGTCTACTAGTGAAAGGATGCTTTTGTCAGAGAAAGGCATTCAGCCTTTGGGAAGCTGCTTCCCATACCTATTTCATGCTCCCCCTCCAAAAAGTTAGCATTAGAG
Organism: Aythya ferina; assembly: GCF_964211825.1. Classification (NCBI taxonomy): domain Eukaryota; kingdom Metazoa; phylum Chordata; class Aves; order Anseriformes; family Anatidae; genus Aythya; species Aythya ferina. The sequence continues at coordinate 68,649,472 of NC_140297.1, forward strand.
CTAGCAGTGGCCCACAAAAAACATTACAGTACTGTAACAAAATATGGGGTCAGAGATGAAAGAGTGCAAAGCAAGGATTTTCTCACTGACAAAATGAAAACCTCAATATTTCACTTAAGAGAGCAGGGGGCAACAGAAGTACATCCTCTCTTTATCACTTCACTAGGCAGAGGCATTATTAAGGTCACTGAGGTGTAAGGATGGGAAGCTGGAGGCCTGAAACTGTGCCTCTGTGTACTTAAAAATGTAGGCTTTTAAGGAGTATCAGCAGGTAGCAGCTGATTTAAATTATATATACATATATAAAGCAGAACTCAGAAGCAATTATTTAAAGAGAGATGTAAGGTAAACACAAAACAGGAAAGCTCCTTCTACCTTGGAGCAATACATTTCAAGTGCCCCCAAGTCTGTTTACACCATTGTGTGATAATCTGTAAGGGAATCCAGAAATAATTCCTTTGGCTTTTGTAGTGACAGAACACCTGGTACTGTCCAACTGAAATTGTCTCCTTACTTTCTTGCTGTCTCTGGCCATGTGGTTCAGTTGCTTCCATAGCTGTCCTGTGATGCCTGTATTTTTGACTCTCACGGTATTAACAGAAACACATACAACACTTGATTAAAAAAAAAAATAATCTTCAAATCCTGTTAGAGGACTTCGTTTTAATTCTATTAATATCTGTTTGTCTCACACTGTGAATAAATTGTTAACACTTCCATGTTCCTCTAAACAAAACCAAAAATAAAGCAATGTCTTCCTGAAAAACACTTGAGACATAAAAGTTCATATACATATAAGAACAGCCAAGTTCTTGATGCAGCATGCTACATTTTTGCTAAGGGGTCTACTATTCAGTATTCTGGCAGCTTAAAATGGTCATCTAAACAGTAAGCCCTGTGATAAGGGATATGACATTTCACAAATTAGTTGGGGATCTGCGTACTTGAGGTACAGACACTGAGAAAAAGACAGACGAGGAAAAAAACAATTATTCAGGCCCTCAACTTTCACTAACTCCTGAGTATCTCCATAACACTTCGAGTGAGATCATGAAGTTCCAAATAGGCTAAAAAAGAATCCCAGTGTTATAAACTTTTGTGCATTTAAAAGCTTTCTCCTTTCTCCACTGTGCCTCATGGGTGGCATGACTCCTGCCTCCAGGTTAGGGTAGAGCACAAAGGGAATCCAAGGGGAATAGTCTAGCAGCATTGCCGTAAGTATTATTATAGAAGAAGAGTACATTCACAAGTCAAGTACATGTTAGTTTCTTTGGCTTACATAAGCAGGAAAATCTGAATAATGGCCAGGAGACTTATGGGTCAAGAGTCTTCAGTTTTAGATCAGATGTAAAGATCTTCACAGGATTCTATAAGAGGGTCTTACAGCAGTTTTAACAGTTCAAGAAACACAGCTTTCCAATGCAAAAATCTGTACAAAACAAACCACTATTCCAGAAGAGCATAGGCTTATAGAGGTCTTTTCCAATCTGAATGATTCTAAGATCATCTAGTCCAACCTTTAACCTAGTACTGAAGTCCACCACTAAACCATGCTACTAAGTTCTACATCTGCACACTTCTTGAAGACCTCCAAGGATGGTGATGCAACCACTTCCCTGGGCAGCCTATTCCAATGCTTCATAATCCCTTACGTAAAGAAATTTCACTGCCCACACAAAATCAGAATTATCTAACCTTCACTAAACAATGCAGGCCTTCCCCTTATCTTTTTCCAGCATCCTATCTCCAACATATCTTCTTTTGTCCTGTTATCCACCTGGGAGAAGCTCTCTTTCATATTTTCCCCCTTACCTCTCTTTTCTCCCCTCTGTTCTGCTCTGGGTAAGTTTCTGCTTTAGCATGCATGGAATTATCAGTTTACCCTCTGGTAAAGGTGTAGTGCTCCAAGACTGCTCTAATAGGTTTTCACATGCTTTCTCAGCAAATATATCTGAATCTCAAGTCTGATTAGTTTTAGAGGTCAGAAACTTTAAGTATGGACTGATCTTGCACAAGCCATACTTTGCTCAGCTCCAAGCATCTAGTGCAGCAATCTGGCAGACGTGACCACTGGAAACTAGGGAGATAAATCCAAGAAACTTTCTGCCACAGATCAACATGAACTCTTCATGGAACTCTTGACCTTTACACTAGCTTGAAGATTATGCTCAGAAACAATCTTTCATTGCATTGAGCTTAACAATTTAGATAATCAGCAGGACTTTGCTGTCAAACCAGGGAAATTGTTACTTAACTGCTGTCATGGTTCCGCTCGAGTGGGCAGCCGAGCTCCACCACAGCCGCTCTCTTGCTCACCCTCCTCAAAGAGGAATGGGGAGAAAATATGATGAAAAGGGCTCAAAGGTTGAGATAAGGACGAGAAAATCATGCAGTAATTATTGTAACGGGCAAAACAGACTCGGCATAGGGAGATAGTAATAAGCAATAAAACTTACTAACAAGCTAGAGAAGTGAGAAACAAAGGAAAGAAACCAAAAGCACCTTCCCGCCCCCATCCACCCTCTTCCACCTCCTCCCCCCAAGCGGCGCAGGGGAACAGGGGAATGGGGGTTATGGTCAGTCTACAGCGCTTCTTCTCTGCCTCTCCTTCTCGGTCACTCTCGTCCCCTGTGCTGTGGGGTCCCACCCATGGGATGCAGTCCTTGGTGAACTGATCCGGCGTGGGCTTCCCACAGACAGCAGCTCTTCCAGAGCTGCTCCAGATATGGGTCCGTACCACGGGGTCCATCCCTCAGGAGAAAACTGCTCCAACCTGGGTCCCCCACGGGCAGCAGCTCCTGCCAGGTCACCTGCTCCTGCGTGGTCTCCTCTCCACGGGCTACAGGTCCAGCCCGGAATCTGCTCCGGCAGGGGTCTTCCACAGGCGGCAGCCTCCATCAGTGCAGGGCCGCCTGTTCCACCGTGGTCTCCTCCATGGGCTGCAGCATGGAACACTGCTCCACCGTGGTACTCCATGGACTGCAGGGGGACATCCTGCTTCACCATGGTCCTCACCACAGGCTGCAGGGGACTTCTGCTCTGGCGCCTGGAGCACCTCTCCCCCTCCTTCTTCACTGACCTTGGTGCCTGCAAGGCTGTTCCTCACTCCTCTCACTCTCCCAGCTGCTGTGTGTGGCATAGCAATTTTTTCCCTGTCTTAAATATGCTCTCACAGAGGTGCAAAACAACACTGCTTATTGGCTCGGCTCTGGTCAGCAGTGGGGCCCTTACCAAACATGGGGCAGCTTCTAGATCCTTCTCACAGAAACCACCCCTATGGTCCCCTGCTACCAAAACCTTGCCACGTAAACCCACTACAACTGCTTGCCTGAATTACATTGACCTGAAACAACCTCAAAAATGGGATTTGCTAAGTTTGTGAATAGTTTGGAACTATTTGGAACTAATAGTTTGGCACCAGCCTGTACACAAGTATCAGGACCCCAGAAGTTAATAAACCAAGCATCTATGAATTAAATAGAGAGGAGCTCTATTTTTTAAACCTCTTTTCTAATCACAAAGTACTCTTACTAATAATTTTAGAGAGAGTGAAATTTTGCACTGTACAATTAGAAACTCCACCTACTTCTTCAGGTCCTGCAGGATTCACTGTAAATACTTCCAGTTCATCCACATACAGCAATTTGGCCTCGGATAAATTTTCCTTAGTGAACACACTGCTGCTTTCTCAGTGTTTCCAGACGTGTACTGAAGGAATGTTTTGTTGTCAGGGCACTGCCCACAAAGGTTACCTTGCTGAGCAAAAGCATGGGTGGACACAAAGCTTAAATCCTCCAATGTGCTGTATCCTCAACAAAGTGAAAGCAAAACAAAACACAATAGAAATGTGGAACAAAGTACATATGTAATGCATTTATCATGGCATGCATGAGAAAAACCCCTAGGCTGAGATTTTTTCAGTCCTGACAAGGGTGTGGTAAAATGCAAAGTAGGAGGAGGGCGGGTATTTTATCAGGAATTTAGTCAGAGTGGTACTGCTCCCTGGTGAAACAACTCAAATAGCTGCCCACACTACTCCCCCACATCTGCTTTGAACTGTTAATCCACTTATGCAAGTGTCTCTGTGGCACAGACCCCTGTGTGTCTGTGTCTGTGGCACAGACACCTTGCAGACTGAGAGCTGCAGAAACAGTCAGATAATAAATGGAAAAAGTGAAAATATGATTGTGCAGAGGGAAAGAAAAGCATAAATACTGTTGTTAGGTATGCCTTTGAATGATGGAACAAACAAAACAATTCTCTCTGTCTCATAAAACCTGAGCACAAAGAGGAATCCTGTGAATCCCTCCGAGTACCTTCAGCATTGTCTGAAGGTATGCAGCATAATACAACTTATCCACAGAGCCAGCCATTGGAAGAATCCTCATTAAGCTATCTTGGTTATATAATGATTTAACCCACAAGCCTTGTAAGACAAGTATTTCAGCACATTATAGTCTCACACATTTCCAGCAGGTCCAGCACATTCCATGTTGTCATTCTTGCAGACAGTAAATGGGGAACAAAACCAATATTTTATACTCTCCAGTTTGTTTATTCTTAATGTTTGTGATTCCTCTTATAAAGCTTGGAAATAGCATTTCTTCCTCAACAGATTTTGTCTTTTTCCACTTGGCCAATAATATTTCTACTGTCACATGGTGGGAGCCAAGACAGCTTGTTTTGTTTGCATGCTGGCATCCCTGATCTGCCTTTCTTGCAGTTATTAAATGAACCGAGACTCATTAGCATCTCCAGTGCAGGATGCTGAGTACATATGACCACAGCCTATATTGCCCATTGCCAGGGAAAAAAGCATTTTCTCCTTTATCCCAAACTCTTATTTCCTTTAGCAGACAAAGGAGAAGGATCCATCTCACCTAACCTTAGTACCCACACCTGCACCTTAGACTTCTTTTGTTGTCAGAAGAAGGAGACACATATATATCATGCTCCATCTTCTCCTGAGAGAATGTCTAAAACAGCCATGCTGCTGCAACGTGTCTCTTTTCATTCACAGTGGCAGTCAAAGGTGACTGTTCAGACGTACATGGCTATTTTGTACTCTCAGAGTTATGTGAGGTGAAGGCACGCCAAAGCATCCTGATCCCATAACCAACACAGAACACTAGAAGAAAAACAAGAAGGGTAACCTGTAAAAAAAAGCTGGTATTTTCTGTCTATGTCTTCTATGGCATTAGACAGATGCCAAACGTAGCTGACACCTTGTAAGCTCTACATTTTCACTATTTTCAACACTAGAACTCAGCTGATGAATGAACAGATATGGCTGAATTTGTACAACTATATTCCTAGCCCTTCACTGTCCCTTCTTACACAGCTATTTACACCATAGAAGGGTTCAAGTTTTTTAAAAGAAACATGTTGATACAGAAAGTTAATATTTTGTACTTCGCTGTGCTGGCGTGAAATGTAAGATGCCAGATGCCAGCAAGATGCCAGGCTCTGTGGTTAAAATCTCTGCAGTTCTCCAGAAACGAGTCTGATCCAGCACACAGGATTCCCAGACCTCTAGAAGTGCCTCAGCCACCAGCGACCCTCCACCCCTTGCAACCCATCTGCCACAAGCCCGATCAAGGAGGGGGCAGCACAGAAGCACTGATTTCTATTTGGTCTTTTTTCCACCACCACTACCCCCATCTAATTTCCAGTTTAGCCAATTTTCTTGTTTATTGCTCCAATTCTATTCTGCTCGTTGCAGGAGGAATCACTGTGGGTTCAGACAACTCATCTACATGCATAGCTTCCAGTTTTATTTTCAGCATGGACAGCTTATGTCTCTGTCAACTACAGGTGACTGCTGCACACCAGAGAATGCTGGTGTTTCATAGTATCTTGCTTCAGACAAATAGATTCATTTCTACTTTAGTAAATTGAAAGGGTCAGGCTGCATGGATTCAATCCAAAGAGGGACCAGGGTTGGTGACCTCATTTCGTTACATAGATGCAGGTGGAACTGCATCTATGCTGTTCTATAAAACAGCCCAAATGTAAACGAGGTGTGAACTGCTTTCACATCTCATTCAGGTAACATATGAGGCATGAAATGCATTTCACAGGCACGAGTACCAGAACAGTATGCTAAGGCTTATGACAATGAAGAACTCCTGTTTTTCACGCACAAGCACACTTCATCAGAGCACTGGATTAGCTCTGAAGTATGTGTGGAGAGGAGAAATATTATAAAGAAATGGCACATTGGATGCTTTTATTAGCTCTCAAAATATTTTGGATAGTAATCAAAGTTCCCAGGGTCTACTATCATTATAAAGACTGATTCTTTCTTTCCTCTTCCCACAAAATAAGTCAATTAAGGCAATTTTGGCATCTTGCTAACGTCAAAAGTTTAAGGCTGATGAACATAGCTATGAAAGAAGCAGAAAATGAGGGAAAACTGCAAAGTCTTCAAAACAAGATAAAAGTAACAAAGTATCCTAAATTAGAGAGACTTTGGGTTGAACTACACAACCCATAGAGAGAGATTCGAACCCTCAATATCAGGTGAATGCTGAAGGATATTTGCTGGCAGAGAGTCAGAGGAAAATCTGAAATGTATCTCGATGCCAGTGGCACAGTTGAAAAGTTCAGCAAAGGACACAGTCATGAGGAGAACTTCACATGCTAAGGGCAGCAGAAATTCAGACATCCAAGAGGAAAGCAAAGCAAAGAAAAGCAGAACTTCTTTCGCATCATAATGATAAAGCATTTCAAAAACTGTTCTGATTTTTTTTTTCAACCTCACCAAAAGTCACTTTAGAAATCTTCAGCACTTCTGTCTTTCATCCCAGACGAAGTCAGAATGTACATGTTCACAATTTGAAGCACTGGTTTTCATTTTTTGTCAACTACAAAATAACTAAAATATCTAAAACAAATGCCATTTCACTCAATTAAGCACATTTCTATTGACTGAAATGTCAGTATTTTTATAAACATTACAAAAGTATTTTAAAATAAGTATGTTTAATTTACCACTAGAACTTACTTCTTAGAAAGCACCGCTCATTGGTAGTGCTCAAAGCCCCGTAAGAGCAGATCTTTCTCCTACTCTATATGGTTTGGTTTACAGTCTCTTTTTTAAGTGCCCTTTTTTTAATTCTGGTAAGGCTCAAGTCAGGTATACACTCCAATTCACTACTGATGAGTAATGGCTTTGTAATAATTGAAATAATAACTCTAAGAACCAAATAATTTAGTTATTACTCAGGCAAAACATCTGGTAATTTGAGACTGAAAAGGAAATTTACTTGAATAAAAACTGCATAATCAGACCATAAATTGCTAAGAAATTAAAAGGAAACACATAAAGGACTCTGAGTTTTAAATAGTACAGATATGACCTGGAGGAACACTGTTAATGATTCAGGTAAGTCATTGCAAATATTTTTCTTCTTGTGCATCTCCCTCCAATTGAGGGTGAATTTGAGTGTTCTTAAAAATAAACACTCCCTCCTTTGCTCATCTATGTGGTCAATGTCAGCCCTCCAAGACCACATTTGCCCCTCAATTAAATTATTATGAATCTCTTGCCTGGCTGTCATTGTTGTGTCAATGAAGGGTTAGCAGCAGCCCAGACATGAGCACTAAGAAAAGAAACTTCAACTTACAAATTCAAGAAATTCAAGAAGGTACCAAAAAAAAAAAAAAAAAAAGGTGGGGGGGATGATGGGGGGGGGCCACAAAAGAGGTATCTTCTAGATCAGGGAAAATCAAACAGAGCAGCCCAGGCAGTGGAACATGATAGACATCTTAGGAGATTCACTCCAATTTCTAATATTTCTGTTAGCTCATTTACATTGTTATAGTGGAGAGACTAGTGAGAGCTGCAAAGCTCTCTTTCTGTCCCCTCAGTAACACCTTGGCATGCTTCTCCCTTACTGTGACCTGCTCATATTGCAGACCAGATCTATTTGCCAATATTGTTTCAAACGTATCAGACAAAACTTGAGACTCTGCCACATCCCTTTCACTCTTGCTTTAGTGATTGAACAAGTCCTGCTGCAATTCTCTTAGCATGTGCAAGCCCTGCAAGTGGCTCCACTTGTGGTTTAATCTGGCACAGGGATCTTAGCATGGCATCTTATTGCCAACAGAATGTGGGTCTGAATGGCTTTGAATTAGTTATGCTTTACATTAATTTTTCTAATGGCCTAGAAATGATACTTACTAGCATATAAGACTGCAGAATTAATGTCTGAGGACTATATTGTTGTCATGACTTCATGCATTACCATGATAGATCACCCTTCTGGAACACTTATGGATAAATATTGAAAAAGAGAACTGCTTATCCACTATTAGAGTAAGAGCAAAGACGCTATCATAATGCTCTGTTATTTGTATTTTATGAAAACCACAACATAGACAACCTTCCTACCTAATAAATCTATCAATGCAATAGAGTGCAAGTTTTTCAATGAACCATGACTTACTTACCTGCTGGCTTTTGATCATATTGTGTGAGGTGCTGATTTAGGAAGTCAATGAGCATCCAGGGCACTAAGCAGTCTCAAAGTACTGTGATCTCAGTAGGGGCACCTGTTCTGCGTCTCAATCAGAGAACACTTTACCCATAACAAAGATGGTGACGGAGAAAAGTATTTTAGTTCTTCAGATATCTTGCCAGAATGCCTGGTTAGACTTTTTAAATGTTATCTGTTAATGCTGTTCAGGAACCCTGCTATTAGGTACATGGCTGACTTCCTCAGTTAAAAACAAATAAATAAATAAAGTAATAAAAATAAAGGCAAATTCCTTTGATTCTTAAGCCTAGACAGTTCTTAATTCTTTAAATTGTGATAAAACACAAAACGTAAATGATAAACACTCCTGTTAATCTCTTTTTGTGATCTGCCACTGATATGTTTTGTCTCACCTGCATACCTCTCTTCTTGTCCTACATTTCCCCCTTGAATCTCTGAGGTCCTGTTTCACCTTTAAAACTAATAAAACTCTTTAATCATCAAGCTGTTCATACAAATATTTCTCTTGCACCAGTGTGGAGAATGACAATTTTCTTCATTCCCCTGTAAGGGATTTGCAACAAACTTCCACTAATCAAGACAAATGGAGGGAAATCACAAACTACCTGAGGCCAAGCATTTCATACTTAGGCACTTAATGACAAGCACATAAATCCCTATATAAGTAACCAAATAAACAATCCAATTTAGAAAACAAACAAACAAACCAGAACTTCCAGCTATTCCCATTGATTTCCCTAGTCACTTTGTTTTCTTCATTGCTGTTGAAAAACTGAGTACTTACACAAACCCTTAGTCTTGATATTCACCTTTTTAAATATTCATTTTAGGATCACTTCCCTGAGAAACTTCTGCCCCAATGTAAGACAAGAAAAAATATCGAAATGGGACTTTGGTTTGACAACTGTAAATTAAGCAAACAATTTCCTGTATAACGTCAAACATACTAATGAATGGTGCCACCTCATTATGTATATTGACCTCAGGAAGTTACGGCAACTGGCAAATGCAGTTGTTCCTAATGACTGGTAAATCAAAGCATGCCAGTCTGCAAAGTCTAAGATAGTCACTACATGATTTCACTCCTACTTTGGAGCAGATAGCAAGCAAGAAAACTTACTATACCAAAACTCTTTAATTTTTTTTCCAGATCAGAGAGTCTTCAGAATGCAATATATCAATAAGTCTGATCCTAGAATCCCTATTCAGCTGATCCCACATGAGGGAAAAATTTGAAATTCAGGTTCCCTAGATTTTTGCAGACAGCTGTTTCGTGTTGTTCTGATTGCTAGCCTCCAAGAAAAGCAAAATCTGGAGATGGTCCAGGGAATATGGTAAGACATAGAAAGTATACAAGACTGATGGTTTACATTCACCCTCGTCCATGCTCCTGGCTATCTGAAATCAATTTCACTGATACCATCAAAGATGTCTCAGGTGTCTACATATTTTTTCAGCTTAAACTACTGTGACTGTGGCAATATTGACACACAGAGATGGTACCAGTATCCAACCGATCTTTACAGCACTGCAAATACAGAATGCTGTTTATTCAGGAGTGTTATTAGCCATAGGTCCCTTAGCTCCAATTGTCAGAGAACATTCATTATCAGACTCTCATATGAAAATTGTGAGAAGGCAGCAAATATGACAAGGGAGTGTTCTGTTTTACTTATGCAACTGCCTCTTGGGACTAATTAAGACTTGCTTTTGTAATTCATAAGCTATAAATTCCTTCAGATGATTTTGGAAACACTGTGTGATCTCAGTGAGATTCTGCTTTCTGCTGATCCGGCAAGTCAGCTAAACTTCCCAAAGCATGTAACAATCTGTCTGATTAACAGAGAGTGGAAAGCTGAGCATGGTAACTGAATAATGGCGACTGTTTGTCAATTTGCTGTTTCCCTTCCTCACTCACTTAAGGATAATTGCACATGCTGCAGAAATCTGCACTCCATTCTCCTGGCAGACTTTTTTAATTAGCTTAATAACACCATCTTATTTAATGACTGACCGTAGCTAAGAGGTAGAACTAACTATGCCCGTATTGCAAAAAGTTCAACTTGAAGTAGGAAGACGGGATGCTGAAATGCAGTTAATCTCTTCTTTTGGGGGAAGCACAGATACGTTTTAAGCCTCCCTTGCAATGTCTCCTTTCTTATGGGCAGGTAGGACCCACCACCAGGCACATTAAGTCTAGACCAGAGCACTGCATGAATACCTGCCAGCTATAGGTATATCAGGATCCGATCTCCTTACAGTTACCTACAGGGAACAGTGGACCAGCAATAGTGGTGTAGGGTGTGGGACCGGGCAAATTTGGTATGTAAATCTAGCTAATCAAAAGGACATTCTACCCTGCTCATGGCATGTCTCCTAGCCACAGGTTAGAGACACAATGCATAGAACGTAGCGGATGTACAGACAACCTACAGAAAAAGTACTGTGTTTGTATTTTTGTTGTCATTGTTGTTGTTTGTTTGTTTGTTTGTTTTGTTTTTTGTTTTTGTTTTTGCTGGGGCTGCCATTTGGGACAAGGAAGAGGAAGCTAACTTTGGGAAAAAACGAGACAGAGCAGAGATAGGGCATCATCAGCAGAGAGCGGTGGCAGAGCTGTCTGTGGATACCCAAGCAGCTGGCCAAAATTCAGCTGTGGGGGAAAGGAGTAGTCTCTGAAAAAAAAATGACCAGATCTAGGCATAGCTGAATATCATGGGAAAGACTGAGAAACAGAAGAACCTGTACAAGCAATATCTTAGTAAGATTTTTTTTGTGGAGGACAGTCTAAGATTTGAAGAAAGAAACAATACCTGTTATTAGACCAGACTGATACAGCAGGGGGGAAAAAAGGGCAAGATCTTATGCTGCTTATTGATTTTTTCCAATTATATCAGTTAACCTAATAAAAGATATTATAATTCCCTCCAAACCATCTCTCTCTTACACATCTAAGAGAATCACAAGCACAATAACTCTACTATCACGGGTTTTAAAATACTATGTTGTTTGTTTCTTTTTATTTTCCTGTAAAAATATCTGGAATATGTGGAGAGGTGATGGATATAAAAGTTGTTCTGTTATGCCGACACCCTCCTTGCTAAATATTATTGAAAACAGAACTAATCAGAGTGGGATTTCTTCTTTTATTCAGCCCTTTTGGTTATAAAAGCTTTATTTAAAAAATAAAAATAAAATATTGACTAGGAAGAAGGAATATAAAGGGATAATGAAAGCAAATAGTTAAAATGTTTCCCTCTTCACTGATACAATAAAAACAAATTGTATTATGCTAACAAAGTCAAATTGTCAAATACAGAATTACTATTTGGTTTAATATACTGTTGCACCCTGCATATTCAAAATGTCCCAAAGTGTCTTGTAACAGTAAAAACAGTCTTATTACCATATGCATCTGATTTCATTACCAACCAAGCACTAAATTGAACAATTAACCATCTAATATATTTATCAGAGCTTTCTGGTTTTTGTTTGTTTGTTTGTTTGTTTGTTTGTTTTCTTTCTTCAGCCATATGCAGGTCTAGAATCCTGAAATTTTCATTTTGTTTGGGTTACACTGTAATTCGGGGCATTTAAGTGCAAGAACTGATCCAAAACCACATCTGTGCATCAGATTTTATACTCTGTGCCTCTACTCCTGCCTGTTCATCAAGGAGTGTCCAGAAAGGCTCCTGGACACCCACCCACATGCTTCCAGAGGGCTGCCAAGTGAGGTTTGTGATATGGCATGGGTCACTCTCCCACCAGGGAGGTTGCATATAGCTATTCTGGAGTCTAGAAGACTCCTATAGGTCTGTAAGTAGCAATACATTAAGCACTGCACAAGTTTGCTTGTTTACTGAATGGGCTATAAACCTCCGTGCCTTTGAAGTATGCATTTAAAGCCAGCTATTCAGAAGAGACTTACTGCCATGTAAAGACAAAAATATTCAGACAGCTTTGCAGAAGAGTTTACTATGAGGATACCAATCAACTCTAAAAAAACTTTTCCATTTCATTCCTTTAAGTAAGAAAGAGCTTTTTACAAATCAGACCCTCCAATACACTAAAATACAACTTTCAGTGAAGCAATAAAAAATTCAGCTGAGACTAGCTGTAACATATACAATATCTAACTGAGTTTCATCTGAATGATTTAAGCCTTCTGTCACTGTGCAAAATGGAGTTCAGAAATCTCTGAGATAAAGGCTCTCAAGCTTGTCTTATTTCTGATGCTTCTAACTTTAGCTGCCTGATCACAGACCTTGCTGAAGTGTTCTTCCAGTTCAAATTTGGCCATGAAATCATGTTTTTTTTCAGTTTAGTCATCAACCCAAACTCCTATTCAAGGAAAGAAACAAGTAGTTTGAGTCACACTGAATTTTTAATAAAAAGTTTTTAGAGTGGTAAACTCTAACCACCTAATGAAGTTAACTCCTAACCTCATTTAAATTCACATTCACCCCTTTGAACTAAATCCTGTCTTGCACCCACAGGCAATCCAACAACATGTTCTCCTGTGCTGCTCACTTTCTGAGATCCATTCACACCTGGAGCATGTTGAAAGATTCACCCCATCCAGTGCTTTTGTGGATCACGAGTATTGCCCCGATAAAAAACGCAGAGGATAATACCAGCATGCTCTCTCCTCTACCACATAGCTAACTCTAGTGTTGAGGAAGTTATTTATAGCTGTGGGTACTTGCCACCAATAATGCATTCTCCAGGTATCATTTTATCTCTATTTCAAAATACTGAAGTCTTAGCAATACACTTTGCAGATACTTGATCATGTCCAGCATGGATCTTTTATTGTACTGGATTATCTTGGCAAGACACTCTGCTGCTGTTCTTGCCAATGGCTTCCATATGCTACTAGCCTCCAAATGGTTTCCTTCCACAGCAGTATTACCTACTCACCTTTCTCTGATCTAGTACTCCTGCTTATCAGCATTACCAGGATTATACTGAAGCATAGATATAAAGTTCTCCAAACATATTGAAGATGTCTTTCATGGATGGCACTATGTCTAAGGGGCACAGGGCGAAGAGAGCCAGGAGACCTGTAGCTCAGATAGCTTGTTGATGTTATTCCATGGCTGCCTACCAGTGCCGCCTTAGCTTACCAAATACAGTGGAAGAGACCTTCTAGAGAGACTTTTATGTTCAATTTACCATCTCAACTTTAATTCAGCTGCTGGCACTACAAAGGTAGATAATTCACTTCTGAAGTGAATTTGAGTTAAAAAGCCTCCATGTAGCAGGTCATATGCTTCAACACAAACGTGTCTCTTGTGCCACAGGAAGGACTTTGATGTCTTGTGTGCTACTGGAATGACCTCGACATCATGCTTCCACCAGTAACACCTCTACCTCTCGTGTTCCAGCAGTGGGACCTCAACCTCTCGAGTGCCACCAGCTAGACTCAACACAGGCTAGATGCTCAGGACACTTGTGGCCAGCTGCCTTTTGTGAGGCCATAGTGACTCTGAGGTGACATCAAAAAGGTCTCTGGATGCCCCTGATGGCAGCACTTACAGAAGTAACCTGACTGTCATGGGAAGATGCTGATATGAAATGGCTGCTCCATGCTGACAGGAGCAATGTCTGTCAGGCTGGGGTCCAGAATGGGAGCTCAGCCTTTGGCCTGGGAACTGTGCCTGGGAGTCAGGGACATCCTTGACATGCAGTTGGACACCTGAGCACCGGAGATGTCCTGAAGAGACCATCAACGAGGACACAAGAATCTGGGGAAAAACTTACCACCTGGGCACAAGGAAATTGGACCAAGAAAGTGGGAACGTGCACAAGAAATCAAGAGTTTTTTAAAGAATGTCAGGTACATTGTTACCTATTGGCTGTCTAAGAAAGACAATAGAAATGAACAGCATCTGTTGATTACCTGAAGTGATGGTGTCCTACACCATCTTATGTCTCAATGGAATAAAAAGAGCCTGTTTTTTACCAAGAAGAGCTTTCTCTGAGAAAGTTTCTCATGCTGTACACGCTCCTTCCTTTCTTTCTAATAGTTGTGTTGTTTTTCAGGGTTGTTTGTCATGATCTCTACCCACCCATGGGCCAGATAACCCCCCCCTTTTGGATCGTGACAGTGCCTGGTAGCTGCCCCAGCCTCAGACACAGAGCCTGTGCTGGCAAAGTCAACTGGCAGCCTACTTCACACATTCCCAATTGCTCAGGCCTGTTTTAGTGGTCCTGCTCTGGCTCAGGCCTGTGCCCAACCATCAGACTTACAGAGAGGCTGGGGATGGAAGGAACCTGGAGGTCTTCTGCTTCAAGCCCCCTGCTCAAGCAGGGCCACCTAGAGCTGGACAGCCACTGGGCAACACTAACAAGAGCCTGTCTGTGTCTTCTTTCCATGCTCCCTTCAGGGATTTCTAGACATTGATAAAATCATCCAAATCCTTCTTTTCTCCAGGATGAAGAATCCCATCTCAGTCTCTCGTTCTGAGAGAGATGCCCCAGACCTTCCACCAGCTTGGCTGCAGCTCACTGCACTCTCTCTCACTCAGGAGCCCAAAATTATACATGGTCCTCCAGGTGTGACCTCAGCAGGGCCAAGGAGAGGTGAAGGATCACCTCGAGCTGCTGGCAGTGCTTCTGCTAATGCATCCCAGGGAAGAGTGATTGCCAGTGAAAACTGAAGGAAAACAACTGTTGAGTACCTCAGCCTTCTCCATGTCAGTTGTCACTAGTTCTCCCGTCTTATTCATCTTATAAATCTGAAACATGGCATCAAACCATCCACTGTGAAAAAAAAATAAATCACCATCTCAGCCAAAATCAGCACAAGCGATCACATAAATGATTTTCCGTGGCTCTAATTAGTCAATCTACTATGTTTCTAGAGATACTTAAGGAGGACAGAGATCACAGCTTGGTGACATATGCATCTATCCACTCTGGGAACATGGAATAAGGCAGATAAGCATGGTCCATCGAAGACAGCACTGTAAGTCTTAGACAATATATCAAATAATTCCTTTCATAAACCTATCAAACTTCTTTTTAAAATCTTGGACGGGGGGGGGGGGGGGGGGTTCAACCATGACAATTGAAAACCTTGTTCTAATTTCTCTTTTGCTTATCAAGAGCCACTTTAGATTTTTTGTTCATTTGCCATCATTGTTCATTGTCTTAATGTGCTTTTTATCTCTCTAGTGTTTACTGTCCTGACATGTATGGACAACAATCATCCCTACTCAGCCTTAGTAATTGCTAATCTAAAGTGAACATGTCCCTTTAGTCTTTATTTATAACATAGTGCTCTCCAGTCTTACAGCTACTCTAGTAGGATAGGATAGGATAGGATAGGATAGGATAGGATAGGATAGGATAGGATAGGATAGGATAGGATAGGATAGGAATCTTTTAGGTTGGAAAAGACCTTAAGATCATCAAGTCCAACCATCAAAATAACACAACCAAGTCCACCACTAAAACATTTTCTCAAATACTGCATACACACGTCTCTTAAATACCTCCAGGGTTGGAGACCTCACCACTGCCTTGGGCAGTCCCTCTCTGTGAGGAAATCATTCCTGACACCCAGCCCAAACCCCCCTGGTGCAGCCTGGGGCTGTCACCTCGTGTCCTGCCGCTTGTCATCTGAGCACAGAGAGTGACACGCTGCTCCTGGGTGCGGCCTCCTGTCAGGCAGCTGTGGAGAGTGGGAAGCTCTGCCCTCAGCCTCCTCCCCTCCAGACCAAGCAGCCCCAGGGCCCCCAGCCCCTCCTTGCAGCTCTTGTTTTCTCCTCACCAGTTTTTGGTCCTCTTCTCTGCACTCACTCAAGCAACACAAATCTTGTGTGTGGTGAGGGGCCCAAAACTGAACACAGCACTTGAGGTGGGGGCTCACCAGCACTGTAGCCTTTCTATGTATCCTTTCCAACTTGAATTTATCTTGAGCATGGCTGATCAGAAGAGCACTCAGACATCCCTTGCAGAGAAGTGCTAAAACTTCCCCTTCTTTACCAGAAATCTCTCTCACAGTGCAATCCAGACTCACAGTGCCTTCCTCAAGGCAGGACCACAGGTGTCTCATTGCCATTCTGTAGTAAATAGCACACCTGGACCCTTGTTCTCTTTTTGGTCAAGGAACTGTTCTGCTTCTTTGTTTCTGGTATGAAGCTTATTATGGTCTTTTTTTTTTTTTTTTTTTTTAATCTGGGATATGTAGTGTTGAATGAATTCAGTCAGCTTGTTTCCTTCTACATTTTTCAGAATTATTCCTGGCATGAACCTCAACTTGGTTTTCCTTTCCTTTCCTTTCCTTTCCTTTCCTTTCCTTTCCTTTCCTTTCCTTTCCTTTCCTTTCCTTTCCTTTCCTTTCCTTTCCTTTCCTTTCCTTTCCTTTCCTTTCCTTTCCTTTCCTTTCCTTTCCTTTCCTTTCCTTTCCTTTCCTTCCCTTCCCTTCCCTTCCCTTCCCTTCCCTTCCCTTCCCTTCCCTTCCCTTCCCTTCCCTTCCCTTCCCTTCCCTTCCCTTCCCTTCCCTTCCCTTCCCTTCCCTTCCCTTCCCTTCCCTTCCCTTCCCTTCCCTTCCCTTCCCTTCCCTTCCCTTCCCTTCCCTTCCCTTCCCTTCCCTTCCCTTCCCTTCCCTTCCCTTCCCTTCCCTTCCCTTCCCTTCCCTTCCCTTCCCTTCCCTTCCCTTCCCTTCCCTTCCCTTCCCTTCCCTTCCCTTCCCTTCCCTTCCCTTCCCTTCCCTTCCCTTCCCTTCCCTTCCCTTCCCTTCCCTTCCCTTCCCTTCCCTTCCCTTCCCTTCCCTTCCCTTCCCTTCCCTTCCCTTCCCTTCCCTTCCCTTCCCTTCCCTTCCCTTCCCTTCCCTTCCCTTCCCTTCCCTTCCCTTCCAAGAAATAACATGAAAAAAGCTTCAGCATCCTTTTTTTCCACTCCCACCTCCTTTGTCAACTCATTGACCAAGAACTTGGTCTTATATCAATTCTATACAGTTGTCAGGAAATGCAGCGTCTTTACAGACCTAAAATCTTAAATGCTGCCAGATGATTTGCTTTTGTTCCACTTATCTGATAAGCATGCTTTCACTAGACTGACCACTGGTACTGGGCTTCTCTTTCAGACCTCTTGCAGTTGCCTAGTGCAAAAAGATTAAGTCAAGGTACTCTTTCCTAAATCTTCATTCTTTCAGCTGTGATCTGACCCTCCAAATTACTTATTCAAGGTACAAAGGAAATCCACAGTCTTGGTTGTAAAAGTTCCTTTACCATGATTACTCTTTGCAGCAGACTCTCCCCAGTGCACTGCAGCTCTGGAGGACAGAATTTTTCCCCGTATCTTCACACCTGCTGCCTTCAACAACTTCCAAAACAATCATTATGTCATACATTAAATAGCATTTCATCTCAAGTTCTGACAGATTTCTACGGCAAGGTTTAGATTTTATTCACTTAATAGACACCAGGGAAGACTGACTACAGTTTTGAAATCTCTGAGTGGCCAAAATGAAGTTATTTTTCCCCACTTCAGCCTTAAAATGAAAACAGAATTATTTTCTTAATAGCTTGCTTCAGCTTGTTTTCTTTCACAAGCAGCAGCACTTTTGGTAGAGAGTCCACACTGAAATAATTTACTTTGGGAGAACAGATGGAAGTGGGGAGAGGATCAAAACTGAGTTGTATGCTTTGGCTTTTTGTGTGCATTCATCTGTGTTTTTTTACTATTATCATTGACTATACAATGCTAGGACTAGTGATATTGTTTCAGAGAGGAAAATACAGTTGTAAAGGTAACAGTGCTTAGCAAACAGATCAGTTATAAACTAAACTGTTCTACAGGGTGTTTTATTATTTGAGTTGCAGGGTCAGATTCACAGTTACATTTCAGGATTTCAGAGAGCAATCTACAAGGAAATCAGGGAGAAAATAATTTACACATACTTGACCATGCCTCTGGTTTGAAAAGTGCCTCAGTTAGTCCTCTAACTTCTATAGAGTTGTCTGAAGACTTTTCTTCCATCAGCTGCCAACAGCTCCAGGGAGCCACAGCACAGAAAGGGACAGCAGGATCTCAGCCATGCAAGCAGGTAAAGAATGCAGTTCATCCTATGATGATCCTATTAATATTGTCCACTGGCTTTTCAGGAAAGATCATATTGAAAGCAATATAGATCTTTTGGCTACAGAAAGAAGACTCCTCCTCTATTTTTACCTTGTTTCTAAACTAGTTGTAGAGATGAAGGCAGGCAGGTGAATGCATAATGTTGATAGTCTCTCAAATATATGTCCACACTGTGAACTGTGTTCTTGGATTGAAAAGGCATACTTGGTTGTTATAGTAACTTGACTTTTGTAAAGCTGTCTTTGTGACAAAATAGAGGTCTTCTGCATTAGCAGAGAATCTTTTGAGAAAAGATGTAAAATTATATGTGCAAGATATATAATTTGAAAAGTTAGAAAAAATCTCCTCTTTGTCTTTCTAAGCAAATTAAGCCAGAAGACGCTTTCCAAGTTAGTGACAAAAGCAACAAAGCACATTAGTCTAAAAATTTTTAAAGCTCCCCATGGATTCAAATGGAAGAGAGACTTCTGCTGTCTTTTCAGCAACAGAATTAGTTTATCTGTTAGGGGTGTTACAGTCTCACACACAACCAGATTCGATATTCTGCCAAGTTCACTGTCATGTTGCCTTTTTCCTAATAGACAGGGCAACAGGGGGAGGGTTAAGCATTTTATCAAAAAGACTGATAACAAGGTCTCTTTGGTTGCCTTCCAAATGTCCTTTTTAAAGGACCAGATGCTTCTTTCCCCACTACATAATTTCTTTCTGAAAAAGGGAGATTTAATACACCTAGGCAGACATGAGCATGTGTGAAAGTCTTGTCAACTGCTAACGAAGTGTCCTGATGCAGACATTAATTTGTACAGTGTACTTATTTTTCTGAGATCAGAGTTTCACACATGTCCTGCTTATTTTTCTTTGACCTTTGAGGGCTAATTCACATGTGTGCTTGATTAATTTCATTATCCTATCCTATCTGCATGAAGTGCTCTGTTTGAGCATCTGTAATTAGCCATCTTTTTCATTGCTCTATTCCTATAGTCTGCCCATTATAAGATACGTAATGCTTCACTAATGTGCTAGAAATTTTAGGGGAGTTCTTAACTGTCAGCTTGATTTTCTGTTACTGTATGTTCTTCTAGTAAACTCATCCATTCTCTGTCTTTCTAAACCCAGGAAATTTCAGAGAAACAGCCTTCTCATCCACATCTACATAATATATAAAGTTCATTCATAGTACCACCACAGAATACATACATACACATACACAGAGCATATGTCTCATAAACAATTTCTTCTCAGCATGCTTCCCCATTGTCATATTTGGATGTTAATTTCAAGCAAAATTCCATAGACTAAACGTAATTCTCCAACTCAGATTTGCATACTCACAATCAACAGAGTGGGGAGTTAACACCTACTCTCCCACCCTACCTGTACAAAACACTTTGTGCTTCTCTTAAATATTTCTCAGTTTTTCAGTCAGTCGGACACATACAAACCAAGGAACAATGTATATGCATTTGTCCTGCAGTGATTGATGCAGATTTCTCCCATGTGAGTTGCAGAAAGAAAGATCTCCAGCTTGGCAGGAGAAAGAAACTCCATTTTGAACCACTAAGCAGAAGAGGATGCAGTGGGACCACTTGTCCTAGTCCAGATCTTCACTGTACATTGAAACCAAGATTAAAATCCCAAAAGAGAATTGTGGGCATTAATCACATATTTTCTACTGTCTGATCATGAGTAAGGGTAACAGCCCTCTTTATCACAACTTAACAAGAATCTTTCCAGAAAAATTACTTTCTCAAGACCTCTCAGAAGAAAGCAGCATAGATATCACTTACTGAAGTTACATCATGTTTAAGGAACCTCCATAACAGTCTTTAAAGTTCATAATATTAGGATATAAAGAAGGTCTTCTCACTACCATAATAAGCACTTTGGAAAATAAAAGGATTACTTAACCTTTAAAACCTTCTTGAGTAAAACCCTGTTCCTTCCACAGATCTAACCCCTCACACAAGCCAGAAAGATACAAACATTTTTAGTGACATGATTTGCCAAGACTCTATAGTGAGTCTAAGATAACACAAGGAATAAGTAATGGGCCCTCTGATTCACACAGATTCATGGCCCAGTCCATAGATCATGTAAACAAATATCTTTTGTATGTGCTTAGGAAGAAATACTAGTTTATGCAGAAAGTTCTTGTGACCTTCTGAAAAATGTCATAATTTGTGGCAAGAGCAGCACAGGAACTTAATGAAAGAGACTGTAAATAAATCTCTATTCCTCTGAAATAATGACTAAACAATCAGAAGATGGATTTTGCAGTTTAATATTTAAACAAAATGACTCATGCTCAAAAAATAAAATCCCTTGTCTAATACTTAACCAGCTCTTAGCAGAAAGAAGCATGCTATACAAGCTTTTTTGCATCAGACAATTTTTTACGTCACAAATGAACTAGCCTTCCTCTGGATCAAAACAGGCATCATGTCATGATCGAAGACTGCATATTTACAGCACTGACTATATCTGTGGTCTCATAGGAGTGGCAGCTTTGCTTTAGTTTTGCCACTAAATGGTCACAAAGGTATTGATTTATTCATCTCTCACAAAGGGCTAGGATTAGGTGCCCAGGGATACTAAATGCTTTGTTTTAGACTGTTTCCTACAGGCAATCCAGCGGTTAAGTTTGTAAATGCTTGTTTTGCTTTAGAGAAATCCATGTTTAACTAATTCTCATTTTGCTAGAACTTCTTTTCAGCAGAAACCAGGTAAAATTTCTATTTATCTCTTTCTGCTTCCTACTTTTAATGTAACAACCTCTTACAAGAAAATTTTTATGTAAATGACAGTGCTAGAGGAGCAGTATGCACTAATGGTTCTTGTATTCCTTCCTCTTGCAGTGGGAACTTACACACAGATGAAACATACGCATAACCCCATGTCAAGTCACAGGGTCTTGTGAAGGTGCTGGCATAAATCATTATGACAGACAAACGACATGTTTCTCATTAATACCATTCACAAACTAGATGCTGCAGAGAGGTTCTTTCAAGGAAGGAAGGAAGGAAGGAACTGGGGATGGAGAAAAACCATGGATCCTGCAGAAAAAAAAAAAGCACTAATCATCCCAAATCACAAGGATTTAGAGCCAGGGTTTATGTTTGTAAAGTCCTTTTCCCATGCAGTTTCCTAAGTGCAATGCAAATCTCTATCCTCAGATCGAGTTTTAAAGAGGGCAAAATAAGTTGCCCTCTTATAAAATAAGCTTATCGCTGGCACTGCCCTGAGATCTTTGATACTGCTGCAGGCAGTGTTTCAGAAAATAACATCACTTCAATTCAAGTATGGCCCTCTTTTAGCTAGTCTATGTAAATATCTCCATCACTAAATGTAGATTATACTTATCTTTCAGGTCTGAATAGTGTCTCACGCTGTTTGTCACTCCAAGGCAGCATTAGTGCTGGTTTGTGTCTGTGCAGGAGGAGAATCAGTGCCCCTTTCTTTGACTTTGGGAATACCTGCTTCCATATCAAGATTTTCTAGCATAGCTGGCTGCAGTCTGAGGAGGAGGAACCTATGCTAATTCCCATCTTTACCAGACTCTTAGATAAGCTTAAAACCTGAATGTTTTCCTTTCCTAATCTGATTCCACTTCTTTGCCTGTGTCTTTTAGATTTAAGCTTGTTGGCTGTGTTATGGCTTCAGATTGTTTTGTGTATGACAGAAAATTTGCTTTAGTGATTTGCTCAGTTATCCCTTTGTTTTCCCCTGGGCTGTAAATAAGGAGTACAAATGGTATATCTTTCTGACCTGCATGCCAGGGGCAGGAGGAAAAGGGTGGGAGGAAGCCCACACAGTAAAACAAGGCGAGTAAAAAACCTGATCTAGAGGATGGCACATTTTTGTGCAGCTGGTGTCTTCAGCAACTAGATAAGGACAATTGTTTTCTTTTGTGAATCCCTGTAAATGTGATTTCACTGTCAGAAGCAAGCTGTTCTCTTTGGCACATTAAGAACTCAAAAACAGGAGAAAGACCAGCAGAGGGTAAGCATCCAGGAAGGGGGGAGGAGAACATTAACTCAGCTCTTTGCTACATGACATAGACTAAAGAAGAGATTGTTATTGCCATCTCACAAGTGAAACCCCATTCGTGATCTTCATATGATAAAATGTATGCTGAAGGGTTTTTTTAAGAAATTCTGTGTGGTGTAATTGCCTAAAGTAACTAGGAAAAATAAAACTAATATTCATGTTTTAAAGAAAATGTACAGCATTGAAGAGGCTTTCAGGGTAGGGCATAGCTGCATTACCTGAGCATTCCCTAGGCTTCCAATCTTAGATGTTACTGCACATGGGGAAGCTGGTGTGGTAACTCTAAGGAACAGTACGGCGCACAGAGCAGAGTGGAGACACTGTGGTTAGGCTCTGTGACAAGAGGGGGACTCAATTGTTCTTGTGCACACAGATACCAATAATCACAGAATCACAGAATTTCTAGGTTGGAAGAGACCTCAAGATCATCGAGTCCGACCTCTGACCTAACGCTAACAGTCCCCACTAAACCATTTCCCTAAGCTCTACATCTAAACGTCTTTTGAAGACTTCCAGGGATGGTGACTCCACCACTTCCCTGGGCAGCCTGTTCCAATGCCTCACAACCCTTTCAGTGAAGAAGTTCTTCCTAACATCTAACCTAAAACTCCCCTGGCTCAACTTAAGCCCATTCCCCCTCGTCCTGTCACCAGGCACGTGGGAGAACAGACCAACCCCCACCTCGCTACAGCCTCCCTTGAGGTACCTATAGAGAGCGATAAGGTCGCCCCTGTGCACTTTTGCTACCCTGAGCCAATGACCTGACATATTTTTGACAAAATGCTGTACTCTAGTGAACTTTTTCTCATTATAATATCATTACAATACCAAAACACACCTCCATCCCAAAAGTCACCTGCTCCAAGGTGCAACCGCCCCTCACTGAGCATGCGCTCTGAATTTCTTGGAGCCTATTCCTTTAAACGAAAGCAAGAAAACTTTTCACCAATCATAACTAAGATATGCTTGGCTAGAGTCACTCAAGCTCTACCTAAAAGATAGAACACAATATAAAATGGCCTAAGATAGAGGGAATGTTAGGGAAGATACCATTCTCAGGGGAGATACTTCCAGGATCAGTCGACAGGCTGAGCCTCTCTCCACCCCACCCCAACCCAACCCCTCCCATCCCCCCACTGGGACACCTTTAGGTGAGATTTGAACACTTGGTTATTCTGGGTGTCTCTGTGGAAACTTAGAAATCTCTATAGAGTCTTTGTGCCTTTTAATGCATTAATTTCCAGGCTGTGCACCTGTGTATTTCATGCATGCTAGCTTGCTTTTGCAGACATTAAATTATTATCACCAGCAATCCAAAGAACTTGTGTACCTGTTGCTGTAATAAACTGCACGTAATAGCATTGATCCTAGCTGTGATAGCTCTCATTTAGTGCGACTAGAGTAAGGGCGTGTTAAGTTGTTGGAGATTCTGTGATCGTGATAGCTCAGTATCCTGAATCCAGCCTGGCCCACATCGGTTAATATGCTAGTGGTGAATCTGTGACCGTGATAGTTCAGTACCCCTGAATCTGACCAAACCCATAACAGTTAACCGGATACACCCCTTTAACACAACATACTGCAAGTACCCCAACTCATTTGTGACTGGGCATGTGGTGTGATTTTCCAGAGGCTAAATTTTCTGCCACCAATCCACCAGAAATGAAGAGGTGAGGACAGAAAACCAATGCATTTGTGTAGCTCTGCACTGAACAGCAGTGACTGACAGAGAGAAACTAAGCACTTTACAAACAGAGGCATCTATGATCTTCAATTGCATGGCCTGTGAACATGCAGCTTATATTGGGGTCCTGAAGATTTTATACTCATTGATGGTGAGGGTTAGGTACACAACTCTCTTGACACCACAATATGCATCTCCTGAAAGGGCTTCTCAAACCTACTCTTCAAGTAAGGTTTGAATGCTTCTCCATATTACATTACATTAGCACTGGTCACCTCTCCCTGAAGTGCTCCATTCCCTTCAAACTCAATTCTGTTGCTTGGACGTATTGACTTTCTGTTGTTGTTGTTGTTGTTTTCTATTGTTTGTTTGTGTTTTATTTCATTGTTTTTGGTTTTGTTTGTTTTTAAAAAAAAAAAAAAAAAAAGAAAGCAAGAAGGAACAGACAAGGCCCTAGACTGTTATCTGTTGCATGTCAGAGTTTCAGATACTGTTAGTTTTTTAGACATTTTTTCTTCATGATCTTTACAAAAAGTTTAGGTTTATGAAAAGAATAGGTCCTGCAATCTTAATGAAAGGTCTTTAAAGTCCTGCTTTTTCTGATTTTCATGGGGGGAGTATTTCAAGAGTCTTCCTCTCATTCCCTCAAGTATATTTCTTGGTTTGTTTTCCTTTCCTGACAACAGTGATCAACCCTTCTTGGAGATTCAGAAAGAATTAGGTCATTGCAGGAGGTTGTTCCTCTTAAAGCTTCAGAATAACACCAAAAGCTTAACAGTACTGACTGGAACCTCATTCATGTCAAAACACCTGGGTAAATTATTACCCTTGGCAAATTGGGGAATTTGTAAGTAATTAAGAAAGTAATCAGTCAGACTTGGAAATTACGAACAACATTGACCAGGTCATTGTGCAAGTGGAAAAGGTACCTTTTTCTTAGCTGGTAGTCATTGAACATTTTTATTTGCATGCACAAGGTCAGCAAGCATTAAGCGTGTTCATCTCATATTAAGTATTAGAGGCCCAAGTGTTTGGTATAGTGGCTCTAATTTTCTGTTTGCACTGATAGCCAAGAGGCAATGAGCTGAAAAACATATATGTATCACACATCAGTAGTCATTGTAAGGTGTAACACAAGGTGAGCTTCAGACACAAGTTCTGTAAATGTTCCCTGTTCGAGCTCAGGGCACTTTGTAAGACTTGGGGAGTTAGCATTCAAGTTACAGTAACCACAGACATTGAGGAGTAAAGGAGAGCGTTCCCACCTGTAAATCCTTTCGATCTCCAGATTCTTCTAACTGATCCATGACAAACTAGAAAACCTTTAGAGTTATTATCATTCTCCCTTATTCATAAAAACACAGTTGAAGGTGGTATATATTATCCTAAAATGCATAAGATTTTATAAAGTATGCCCCATACTTATAACAAAGCTTCCAACTAGGAAATATATTGGCCCTTTCCTCCCCGTGGCATACCAATTTCTCAGGTCTATCAACAGCTCAGCAGTTCCATAAGGCAAATAAATGTCTGCTGTTGGGGACTTAAGTCCACTGATCTTTTTCATTTGTGAGCTAAGACAGATCTGAGGCCTGAATTTAGCTTGATTTTCCTGATGGATGATACAAGGTCCGTCCCCCAAAACAAGTTTCAGAAAATCCTCTGTCAGGCTTAGCAAATCAGTGTTTCCAATACTGAAATATAAGCATTTCAAGGTATGCAGCAAAATGAAGGTTGTATGTGGAAGAAAGATCAACACTACCTCTTAATATCTATAAAATAAAGAGAAAACCAGGTATGTCTGCAGTTATTTTGCTCATTTATTGCCTGAGTTCTATTTACTGCTAAAAAGCAACACATGAGGGATAGAGAGCAAAATGTTAATCACACAGGCATCAGAGCTGCTCTCCATTTTAATGGATTAGCAGAACACAATGAACAGGACCACACACTACTGACTGCTTTATACAAAGCAATAGTGACTTTCACATTTATGCAAGAATAATGACTGGAAATGAGAGCAGTGGATCAACTACTATTCAGTGGGACACCGAGGTATTAATCTCTTATTACACTAGCTAAGCTAAGCAATGTTTACACGGGCAGTAAGAGTTTGTGCTCCAGGACATGAACAAGCTGCTGATGAGATTCAGAAAATTTCTACAGAAAGGCTCATCCTAAATTGACTATGAAAACACCTCTTGAACCTTTCACACAGACATCTATGTCTGCACACCCTAAAAGAACCTATGTCTCTCTCACTGTAGCAAATCTCAGCTACTTATGAATCATTATTTTTCTTATTCTGAGTGATTCAGTGAGACCTTATTCTGGTAGAATCAAAAGGATGTTTATGCACTTTCATGCCAATCCATCAGTCTGATGGATCAGTATCCAATTGTCTGTGCCCTGCATTTTTAGAGACATCCAAGTCCTTTCTCCTAACAACTCACAGATCCTACAACAGATCACTTAAAAGGTCTTGGAGAGCGGTGCCAGGCTCAAGAGAACACCAATCTCACTTGACATTCATTTGCAGTTCTTAAGTCAGTTTTACAGCATTCTGTCAAGTTTTGCAATTAAAGTCTACAAAAACAAGGTGCCCTTACTGAAGATGTAACCCACTCAGTGTGTAAGGGACACAGGGTGATAAAGTATGTCGAGTAAATGGCCCCACAACAGACTTTTAAGTAGATAAGCCTAACTATTATAGCAAGCCTGTCTATCTACTGAAAATAAATAATGATACTTGTCTACACAAATTGTATGTGCTCTCCACATAAGCAAAATGTATTTTATTTGTCAGGTCTACAGAAATCAAGTAGAAAATCTGTTCTCTCCTCCTACTCCCATCTTGTGACCCCTTTCCTCTTCCTCTCCCCAACACAAGCTTTCTTAGAACCAATTCTCTCTGTGTACAAAAAAGTGAACATCTTTCTCTAGAAAACCTCTATCCCTCTCTCATATGTTTTCTTTGCTTTAAATTTTCAACTCTTTCCACTTGGGGCCCTTCCTCTCTTTCAGCCCTTAAAGGCGTTCCTCTTTATTACTTGGTCTCCAACATTGGTCAGGTATTATTTTCCATTTCCCAAATTTCAAAACACCTGAGTCTGATTCTTCTTTTCTTCACCTTTCTATGAACCTCCTTCCCAATCTGTTATTTGCCTAACACAGGAGATAGCAACTGCCATTTCTTGATGCTGTGTTTCTTTCTTGATTTTTCTGCATTTTTTTTTCTGTTTCCTAGTTTGTGTGCTTCACCCATCTCTTCAGAAATTCAATTCCAGAGGAGGGGAAACCTGAGAAGAGGCGGACAACAGCATGAGGAAAAGAGGCTGATTGTAGGCCTGCCTTCAATGCATACAACAAACCCCCAAGAAATCAGTCACTGGCAGACTAGGGATGGAGATATTTCACAAACCAGAAAAAAACTCAAGAGTGC
This sequence comes from Aythya ferina, assembly GCF_964211825.1. NCBI lineage: Eukaryota > Metazoa > Chordata > Aves > Anseriformes > Anatidae > Aythya > Aythya ferina. The sequence goes on from NC_140297.1 coordinate 68,677,238, forward strand.
TCAATCCTCGTCCAAAAGGCCAGGTAGGTTTATTAACAGCTGTGTCAAGCAGGTACCAGCTTGAAGCTCATTTTACCGATGAAAACCATCTCTTCTGTTAAGTGCTAGAAGCTTCATTTTAAATAGTGAGACCTTTGGAAAAATCACAGAATCATAGAATGGCCTGGGTTGAAAAGGACCTTAAAGATCATCTAGCTTCAACCCCCCTTGCTCTGGGCAGGGTTGCCAACCACTAGAACAGGCTGCCCAGAGTCGCATCAAGCCTGGCCTTGAATGTCTCTAGGGATGGGGCATCCACAACCTCCCTGGGCAACCCGTTCCAGTGCCTCACCACCCTCTGAGTGAAAAATGTTCTCCTAATATCCAACCTAAATCTCCCCGTCTTAGTTTAAAACCATTCCCCCTTGTCCTATCACTACCAACATATGTAAGCAGGTGTTCCCCCTCCTGTTTATATGCTCCCTTCAAGTACTGGAAGGCTGCAATCTTCTAGAGCCTTCTCTTCTACAAGCTAATCAAGCCCAGTTCCCTCAGCCTTTCTGCATAGCTCATCTTGGTGCTCCAGCTCATCTTAGTGGCCCTTCTCTGGACCTGTTCTAAGAGCTCCACATCCATCTTGTGCTGGGGGCCCCAGGCCTGCACACAGTATTCCAGGTGGGGTCTCACAAGAGCAGTGTAGATGGGGACAATCACCTCCCTCTACAAGCTGGCCACCCCTTTTTTAATGCAGCCCAGGATGCAGTTGGCCTTCTGGGTTACAAGTATGGACCGCCGACTCATGTCCAGCTTCTCATCCATCAGGACCCCCAAGTCCTTCTCTGCAGGGCTGCTCTCAAGTTCTTCTTCCGGTCTATTTAAATACCTGGGACTGCCCCAGCCCAAGGGCAACACCTCGCACTTGGCCTTGTTGAACCTCATTAGGTTCTCATGGGCCCACTTCTCCAGCCTCCTCAGGTCCCTCTGGATGGCATCCCTTCCCTCTATTGTATCAACTGCACTGCTCAGCTTGGTGTCATCTGCAAACTTGCTGAGGGTGCACTTGATTCTATCATCTATGTCATTGATAAAGATGTTGAAGAGCACCGGACACAAGACTGACCCCTGAGGGACACCACTTCTGACTGGACTCCACCCAGGCATAGAACCATTGACCACAACCCTTTGGCTGTGACCAGCCAACCAATTCTTTATCCACCTAACAGTCCATCCTTCAAATCCATACCTCTCCAATTTAGAGAGAAGAATGCAGTGAGGGACCATATCAAAGGCTTAGCTCAAGTCCACGTAGATGATATCCATCGCCCTTCCTTTGCCCACTGATGCCATCACTCCATCATACAAGGCCACCAGATTGGTTAGGCAAGATCTGCCTTTGCTGAAGCTGTGCTGCCTGCCTCAAATCACCTCTTTATCTCATGCATGCCTTAATATGTCTTCCAGGACGATCTGCTCCATGATCTTCCCAGGCACAGAGGTGACGCTCACTGGCCTGTAGTTCCCTGGGTCTTCCTTTCTCCCTTTCTCAAAAATGTTTCCCTTTTTCCAGTGACCGAGGACTTCACCCAACAACCATGATTTTTCAAATATGATAGAGAGTGGCTTGGCAACCACATCAGCCATCTCTCTCTGGGATGTATACCATCTGGCCCCATGGACTTGTACACATCCAATTTCATTAGGCGATCCTGGACTTGTTCCACTGTCACAGTGGGATGGAATCAACTCCTCTCACCCTTTCTTCAAGGTTCAGGGTCTTGACAGACATAGGAAAGTTGACCAACAGAGAAGACTGAGGCAAAGCACTTATTGAGTACCTCAGCTTTTTCCATGTCTGAGGAAGCCAGTTCTCCCTTCTCATTTATCAGGGGAAACACTCTCCTTGGCCTGTCTCCTCCAGCCTATGTATCTGTAGAACCCCTCTTGTTATTCTTCACATCCCTTACCAAGTTCAGCTCCATCTGTGTCTTGGCTTTCCTGATCCCATCTCTACACATCCGGATGACACCCCTGTATTCCTCCCAGGCTACACAACCCTGCTTCCACTTCCTGTACATTTCCCTCTTTTCTCCTAGTTTAAGCTGCAGATCCTTGCTGAGCCATGCCGGTCACCCACCTCCTCTACTCAATTTCTTTCACTGGGGGACTGAGAGCTCTTGCACTCTCAGGTGTCCTTAAAGAGCTGCCAGCTCTGTTCTGTTTCTATGCCCTTAAGGACAGTTTACCAGGGGATCCCAGACAGTAATTCCTTCAGCAGACAGAAGTTCATTCTCCTGAAGTTCAGGGTCTTGACTCTGCTTTTTGCCAGACCCATATTCCTCAAGATCACAAATTCCACCAGGGCATGGTCACCACAGCCCAGGCAGCCTCCAATCTTAACTTCTCTAATGCTCTCTTCCACATTGGTGAGCACCAGGTCTAGTAAGGCTTCACCGTGGGTTGGTCCATCTATTACCTGAACCAGGAAGGCATCCTCAACAGACTCCAGGCATCTCCTGGATTGTCTGGAACCCACTGTGCAGCTATCCCAGCAGACATCTGGGTGCTTGAAATCTCCCATCAGGACAAGAGCTTGTGAGCATGACAGTTCTTGCAGCAGAAGCAGCCGGCCTCATCAACAGACTCTCCTTGATCAGGCGGCCTGTAGCAGACCCCAACCACTAGATTTCCTTTACTTGACCTATCCTTGATTTTCACCCACAAACTCTCAACCTGGTCATGGCTGTTTCTCAGGCACAGCTCTTCACAATCTATCCCATTCCTAATATAAAGGGCAATTCCACCTCCCCTCCCTCCTCGCCTGTCCCTTCTGTACAGTTTGTAACCATCAACAGCCACACTGCAGTAATGAGAATCATCCCACCAGGTTTCCATGATGGCAACACCATCATAGTTTCCTACTGGCATGGTGGTCTCCATGCTAGTTGTTTGTTACCCATACTGCATGCATTACTGTAAATACACCCCAGCTGGGCCACCTTTTGGGACGGAGAAGCCCTAATACTCTCTTGACCATACTCGGGTGTTTCCATAGTTACCAACCTCTCACCAAACCTTGTGTCCTTCCTGCAAATAGCCAAGAACATAATTTTCCCTATCAGAAAACACTACTGAAAATGCAAATTCTGCATTGCAAGTAAATGTTACGTATTTGGAACTAATTTATTTTTTTTCCTTCAGCCAGATGGCACAGAAACACATTCCAATAACTTTATTGTGGTTTATTAACACCTTATTTCACAAGAATTCTTGTTGGCTTTAACAGGAGTATTCAATTACAGCCTAACTCCAAATATGCTGAAATCATAGTGAACTGTTTCATTGATTTAATGTTTTGAATCAACCCACAGTAAAATGATGTTCAATATGAACAGGAGTATCAGAATTTGGCCTGTGATGAGAGGGCTATGGAAAGCAGCATGGGGAAAAAAAAAAAAAAAAAAAAAAAAAAAAAACACCTTTTTCTGGTCTGGCTAAGGCAGGGCAAGATGAGAGCAAGAGTCTGGTCTGGCTAAGGCAGGGCAGGATGAGAGCAAGAGTCTGGTTTCAGGAAAGGAACCTACAGTACACGTTTTACAGTTTGTAAAATGTTTTACGTGTTTTAAGGACACAGCTGCATGACTAAATAGGAGGATTCCTTAAGACAGAAAATGGACATAGTCATAGATGTTCACATCTATCAGATGTACTGATGCTATTTGAGAAGGCTGCGAAAAAGACCAAGTCACCTGTTGCTTGAGCTGTATTCACAGTGCATTAACCCTGTGCTTCAAACACTTCCCTCACTGTGTACAGAAACCTGGAAAAATTCTTCCCTGTCTATTCAATTTGTGTTCTGGGGATATTTTTGCCACGTTTCTCAAAAGTACAGAAGACCTGCCATAGTCAGAAGAAGGACATGCTAGCTCCCTTCACTGGCTGCACATTATTAGTGATGCAGGGCTGAGGTACAAGGTGAAACCATACATCAGACAATTAGGGTGAAACCAACCACTGAATTAAAGACAGGAAGGGATGTTTCCTTCCCTTCCTTCCAGGTTGGTATTGACAAAGATCCAACAGGGCTGGGGAAGTCATTGTCTTGCCTCCATATTATGAGATACCCCTAGCTTTCACTGAGTACACCTAACAGTACCACAGGCATCTAGGATAGTGACCACACTCACTGCCTTTCTTCTTTCCCCATTGTGGCACAACACAGTTTGAGATTCTTTTACACTTATGGCCTTATGGATACCGTGATGCATTTTGGAGGTCCCCAGGTACTGCCTAGGGGAAACATTCCTGACCATTTCTGAACTGGAAAATCAAGGAATTAGATGTAGGCACAACTGGTTTTTCTTGGTTCTGTTAGATCTATGTCCACTCCAGGCAGGACTGCAGAACAGGAGGTGGGCAGGGTGAGATGCTGCAGTTTTAAGTAGCTTTGAAGCCTGTGTTTTGCTGGGCTTTATCAGAAGAGTTTCTTACCCATTGTATTCAGTCTAGCTGACAAAATGAAACCATGGTTAAAAAATAAATCAGCTCCAGCTGTCAGGAGCATTGTTATGCACACTCACATCTTGACAGTTTTTCACAGCTTTTCAGTGTAGGAGGAGAGTGCTTGCCACTAGAGCTGTAAATATAGCTTTTAGAGACAGTTCCTGCTACTTTTTGGTCTACATGCACTTGAGAAACAAAATGGGATATACACATATTGAATTTATGAAAACAACATTTTACAAATATGAAACAATAAGGAAATTAGAGCTCAGAAATCACAGAAAATTAGAACTCAATCTAAACAAAGGAAAAAACACTAGAAGAGGCAATGGCATTCAATATAGAGAGCTGTTTAAAGCAAGGATAATTGCTTTGCAAGGAGGTTTTAATTCAAAAGAATAATGAAAAAGAAAACAAAGAGGTAATAATTGTCCATCTATCTCAGCACAAATAGTTGTTTCATGCTGCATGTGAAGATTTCAGCTGTGACATCATTTGCCAAACATATAATATTCCTACTATTAATATGAATTGGCTTGCAATGAGGAATAAGACCTGAAGTATAAGTTAGCATATAATTAAATATACAGCTTCTGCTACAGACTGCAAGACCAGCAACATTTCAGTGACGTGTATATGTAACCAGCCAACAAGAGGTTACAGAAATGTCAAACACAGCATTTTTTACATGAGTTGCTCCAAGAACCTAGTGCCAATGCAAGCTGCCCATCCAAGGCTGGGAAGAAAGGATAATGCAAACCACAGACGTCTGTCTATCTTGGTGACATGCACCACTCTTGGCTGGGAAAGAACCGCCTGGGTGCTCATCAAATCCAATGCTGTAAGCAATAACAGTAAGATAAAATAGTGGAGGCACACTTTGTAATGTTGGCTTAGGAAAATGAAGATTTTGAAAATTCAGTGAGATTACTGACTCACCCTTCAATGAACATTAAATAGCTGTCTGCTGTTGTTGGCAATATTCAAATCAATACTTTAGAGGTTAAATGCCTTGTAGCAGACATGTTTTACCAAGTCTAATCCTACTGCCAAAATATCTTCACTTGCATTTTGCATTAAATACATGTAACACTTTAAGAGGACTGGTATGTGTGACCTAATATTATTCATGCTTATGGCATACTGATTTCTTGGAAAAACAACACTACTGAAATCTGAGGCCCAAGTTCAACAAATCCTCAGTTCTGCAGTTAAAATGCAACTTCTCTTTTGTGTCAGGCAGGTTCTTGACTGTAAGTTTTGCTACTGCTCTTCATTTAAATCTTGACACCCAAGTAGTCTTAAAAATATATATAATAAATAATATTGATATCACGACAGTGTCATTCTTTTCAATTATACTGTTTCCTCTTGAGAACAAAATGACACTGAGAAGCATGAGAGCTGTGGGGGTTGTGACAGTTGTAGAAAATCCTTCTACTTGATTCTACCCCAAAAGGTATCAAAGGAAACTGTCTACTGAATATTGCTGGTATAGTCTGCTGTAAGTTTTACAACATTGCTGAAGTGTTCTGCAGTGGAAATGGTGAACATAGCAGTGTTCCTATTACAGTCTCTAGTGTTGTGAATGCTTACTGTTTTGTTTTTTTTTTTTTGGTAGGTTGGTTGGTTGGTTGTTGTTTTTTTAAGGTTCTTGAAACATTAAATGAAAGTATATGGATGGCTCTTTGGGGCCACCCCAAAGTCCCATCTGATCTGGAACCTGGCCTCAGATGGTTGCCTGAAGAAGATGCTTAGGGAAACAGAGCTGTAAAACACAATGAGCAGTAAGGTGATCCTTGCCCTTGCATAGCCTCCTACCTCCCAATTTTTCAAGTGAAGATAGATTTTGAATGGGTGTTTAGAACAGCCAAATCACACAGTTGTGAAATCCCACCTGTGCTGTTTTGACAATACAGTTTGCAACCTCCATTCTAACCCCAGCACGGGTAAGAAATATGGCACAGTGATTTAACACTGCACATTTTCTCAGTGAATCAGCATGCGTATCTAGGACAACCTTGTCTTGATCCTCAAAGCTGTAATACTAGGAGCAGGATACTTAGCACCCACATGTAATGCATTCCCCATTCTTGGCTCATGTATCCTTTCCTCTTTGCATAGGGCAGCATCATTTTACACTTCCATTTATTAACCCTGTTTTGAAAGGGGGGATTTTATGGTGTTATTTTTTATGGCTTTTAACACTGTGGCAAGAACATAAGACCCCTGCACCTTCCCCCTGCACACTTCTAGGCTTCCTCATTGCCTTGAGTAGGATTGCTTTCACAGATCTCTATGTGGGTTTGCTACTTACTGAGTAAGAGAAAAAACAACATTCTGCATATTACAGGGACTCAAAGGCATTGTACTGCAGTCAGAATTGCATTAAATCAGAGTTCAATTGTTTTCATGGTGCCTTGGCTCTTTGCCTTCTGGGTGACCAATTATTTAAACAAAGCACAATAATGATTTATGTCATTCAAAGTTCCTGCCTTCAATCCCAAGACTTCAAAAGACAATTTCTTGCCTTTGGTTATGGAACATTAGTAGATGTCCAGTTAATAGAAGCAGGGGAAAAAACGCAACACATGCACACAAGGTGGTAAGAGATGAAATGTTTACACAAATAGTGCTGGACCAGCAAATTATCATAGGCCTGTGAGAATTTGGGATATCGATGTGAACTGGAATAAACCCTGAAATGCCATATTTAGCCAGACTGAAGAAAATGAAGCATTGTGAAAAATAAACTTAGAGATGCTCACACCTCCTACAGTTTCACCATATGTGAGTGAGCCTACCACAACAGCCGAAATACTGTGGCTTTTTTAATTAGCTGACCTTTTTTAGCATGCTGTTTAATCAGAACAACAGCCATAGAAGTCCCTCCCAGCCTCACAGCAATGGTGTTTCAGCAAAAGCTGTAGTGAGACATGCTATTACATGTGCCTTTCTTAATTCATCTTGTTAAAAGCATAAATTGAAGAGAGAACTAGTTCACCATCTACTCTTTCATATCTTTTTTGTCCCCTTCTGGTCCACTTATTCTCTGGGGAGCCATGTTGTCTTAATTTAATTGTACGTGTGAACGATAAAGAACTCGGGTTTCAGTGAGACCTCAGATGGTGACAACTGTAGCCAAGGCTAAGGCTGCAGCCAAGACATCAGGAAGAGATACGGTGTCCATCTGTCTCAATGGAGCTCAGCAAAGCCTGCTTAGCTTACTCTCCTCTAGAGTTAGGGAGAGGTTCTCATATGGAGACAGCAGCAAATAAACCTGAAAAACAACATCAGGTGTGACCAGCAGAAGAGCTGCCAGGAAAGCAAGAAAAAAAATTAACTTCACATAGCTGCAAATTTCCTTGTTCTCTGAGAGAGCTACTTCAAAGCCCCACAGCAGAAATTTCGAGAATTACCCCCAAAATGAGAACAAGCTGGGCACTTTCCAGAGCCTGGACCTATGCTTCTCTCTCATCTTCTCCACCACTGAAGCTGGCAGCTGCTGTGTGCCAAGGCCCCACATGACCCCACAAGGAACCACACTGGTTATAGCACAACAAGGCAGATAATGCAATCACATTTTATACTTCTGAAGCCAGCTATATGACTGCCAACTCTTTAAGTAGAGTGCAGAAGCTTGGCTAACAGGGATGTTTAAAGCTGGTGTTGTTTTTTGTTTGTTTGTTTTTGTGTTTTGTTTTGTTTTGTTTGGAAATGGCTCTGCTTTGACTCGTTGTATACACAAGATTTGCTTTTATGCTGTTCTCAGCATCTCCCTCAAGCCCCCAAACTTCCTCAGATTATGCTTTGCCTTTCGATGTGGAGTGTGATCGTTCATCCAATTACCACAGGTAGGGGGAAAAGAAAAGACCCAAATCCACAAAGCGGAATAATTACTAGAAAAAGATATCTGAGGATTCCAAAAGGCTTCAGGGAGAGTTGTGGGAAGCAGAAAACTCAAATACCATGCATGATGGTATGAACGATCTGCAGGAAATAATCTCCCCAGTAAGTCATCGTTGCCAGTTTTCTCTCATTATGTTGTATTTGGCATGACTTCCTACTCTGAGTTCCTCTGAAACAGAAAACTCCAGATATGAACAGGGATTAGCTGAAGTACGTTACCAGAAACCTGACACACTTTAGGCTGTGTCAAGCTCTGGAGTGCTGTAGCTGTTGTTATACTCACACAGAGAGCAAGGCTGTGGCTCTTTACTGCAGGCAGAAGGGAAGAGGAGGCAGAGGTAAGGAAGAGGTGGGAAGCAGTGCCAAGAATTTAAGCAGAGGTGGCTGCCAGCATGTCTTCTGCATAGGGCCTCCAAGTGGTCTGTATAGATGACACCACTTGGTAAGCACATTTGCAGTCATCTCTCACCTCAAGGGGAATCTGAGGAGGAGGAAGATGGGGAGATCCCAAAGCAGCAAATCCCCTTTTTCTTCTCCCCTGAAGACAGCTGTAAGGTGAAGTGCAAGTGCTGATAATGGTAAATCTAGTTCAAGCACGGACCTGAAAAGAGGTTTGGAAAAATCATCACTTCAGAAGCTGAGGTTTCAGGCAGTTACTATGTCAAAGTCAGCACACCATTTGTCTTAACATCTAAAACTTAAAATCATGACCCTCTCCAGAGCAGTGTTTCTCTATTCTCTCTTTTCCAGACTTCTTTCTGATGAAAGGATGAAACCAGCTAGCCCAGCCCAGCTCTTTCACAAGTAGGCAGCACATCTGCTTTCCTCTCTCTCTCCTGACAACCCCCAGCAGCCCTCCTGGAGCCTTTGGCCCCTTCTGTCTCCAGCAATGCCCAGTTTCCTCACTGCTTCATGACACAGGCATAACTGTGACACGTACCTGAGGGGAGCCACAGAACACTTCACAAGAAAGACCAGAAAAAAAAAATAAAAAATAAAAATACAGTTTTCAGAAGGAACTGGTTTTGATGTCAAAATGCAAGTGGGGAGCTTGTTTTTGTAGCTGAATGTAGGAAAGTGAGGTGTTGCCACAAGTTACCCTCCAAACTCAGGCTCTATGCCAAGCTTTACCCAGCATTTTCCAGGTGTGTTGGAGAAATATGTATCTTCTGTGTCTCTGCCTGCCAACTGCATCATTATCTGGGAAAAAGGTAGGGCCTTGCAATAGCCACTAACACTTTTTTACTTAACATTTTCTTTCCTAGCAGCAACTGGTGCATTACACATAGGATTCAAAAGGTGGAGATAACTGGTCAAATTCTAGAAAACAACATCCAAACACAGTCTCTCAATATATTAAGGAATATTTTAACCAGAGAAGGAAGAAACATAAAAAAAAGCCACCTCCTTATCTCTAATAGTACCATAATCTTCCCTGGTTCCAGCCACTCCATCTGTACAGCTGAAATGTTTTAGATAAAGCCACATCCTGTGAACATGATAAAGGCAAAGCTACTCCTCTGAGGATGGGGAGTAAGTGGATAAACCAGCCATTACCATATCAGCACTACTATCATGACTGGCACATCTCAATTTACCTATATCATGCAACTACTTCAAACATAATAAGACACTATTACTTTTCACTTCACTGTCTCTCCAGCTGAAAAGGTTATTTTCGTTACAGTCTAGATGCTACTTCACTTAGCCCATCCTATGAGGGATGTAACATGCAAAAGTGGAGATTATTACTGAGATAACCCCTCTGTCAGTCCTTGTAGGGAGTTGCCCTGATCTAGTCCAAAAATAAGATTACCCAGAGGCTTCAATGAACTATACTTAATAGATGTCTGGTATTAACTGCACCCTCATAAGAGAGATAATATCTTTTCCCCAGACACATATCATTCACATCCTCACATAAATCTAGTGTTTGTTGAGTGGGCCCATTTATATCATCTTGCAAAATGTCAGACAGATCAGTTCTTGCTCCAGTTTCTAATTTCCTGGTATAATGGATATGTACTTCCACCGTTGCCAGGCAGCAGTTCTCAGGCTGTAGCCTCAACAGCATTATTCTTTCTGATTTCCATATTAATTATTGACAGATAAAAAGGTATTAATTAAGAATGGCCAGAAACAGCATACCTCATTGCTAACCCACCTCATTGCAGGGGACTGAGTGGCATAGCTAAAGATGGCAAGTAATCTTTTGGGGAAATCTGAAGAACCGATTGAGGCAGAAATATACAGAGGAACTTGTAGGGGTTAGGAACATCTTTTTCCCTGGTGTGAGCAAGTTTGAGAGCAGGCTTAACTCCAGCAACAACCTTGTCCTTTCTCCTTTCCATCTGTCTTACTAGCATGGACTCAAGATATTCACTGTAGTTAGAAATAGCCACAGCCAGGAGAAATGACAGAGTGACATCTATATCTAGATGGCCCTTCAGAGCAGCTCAGGTAGCTGAGGAAGGGCCAAAGTCAGCAGGTTCAGCTCCTCCTACAGAAATACTTTTAAAGTATCATCTAAACATGGGCAAAAATCTTTGCAAAATTCAAGACAGACACAGCCCCTCTGAGTCAGTGTTTCTGAAGAGGCTCTGAATGTGACTCCTGAACTTTGTTCATGATGAGACACACAGTGCTTCTGCTGGTGTTCAGGCATGCCTTTAATCACCTCATGCACAAGAGACCTCCCTGCCCATAGGAATTTGAATTCCCAAGGAAGGCTTTCCAATACTGAGGTGCATGAGAGGAAAGGGGAGACAAGCTGCCATGCTGACTAGCAGCAGATGAGAGTACCACAGTCCTTACAGCTAAATAAATAGCAAAGCATCTCTGGAGGCTGAAGATAAGAGTTCCCCCGGAGGACACAATCTCAGCTCCCTGTAGAAGAAAGACCCCGGTCATGCACATACATGCATGGTATGTATAATGGTCATTATACAACCTGCACCTTGGAGAAAGATCATCAAAGCCAAGTAATATTGAGTCCAACATTTGCTACTGATAAACACTTGAAAGGTAACCAGTCTCGAGAACTTTACTCCATTAGAGTGAAAAAAAAAACAAACGCATCTTATTTCTGACACTCTTTGCTGAATACAAAATGGTAAGAGTGAAAAATTCTCACAGTATCAATACAAAAGAGAATGACTATTTCACAGTACCTCATAAATATACAAGGAGTGAAGTTTCTCTGTTGATATGATTTCAAAGAGCGGTCATCCATCTATACGAACACTCATTTGCACACACACGTACATCAAAGGACTCTCGCAATTGTTGGCAATTTTTGCAATGCCTGCCTACCCCAAAACCTTCTCCTGAGTTGGTGTCATAACCCATTGCCAGGAAAACTGCTTAGATGCCATGTATTTCCAACAGGTGAGATCAAAGGGAACCAAGCTGGAAAAATGGAGATTTCTCCATCTACTCATTCACACAGCTGCTTCTATATGCAGAAGAAACAGAAAGCTAAATATACTAGATAAACTCAGCTTCTCACAAGCACTAGCCAACCACCTATTGAGAGAAATCAGAAAAAAAGCTCCCTCTGATTCTGCACAAGAGAAATGCTGGAGATTATGTACTCCCAATGTAAGGGTGTGCCTGCTGATGCTTATTTTGCCCTTCTCTGTCCAGCTTCTTAACTATTCCCAGGTGCAGGAAGCCAGTGATTTTTGATTTCCAGTCTATATTTCAGGCTCTGATTATTCAGTGAGGTCTTAGAGGGTAACTAAAGTAATGGTTTGTTGCTGTTCAACAGCTGGAAAAATTCTTAGTTGCCAGCCCAACCTTGCCTAGTTTGTTCTGCCAATGTGATTTAGTACCTTGTAGGTGCACATCTGGAAGTTGCAGCTCAGGCATGCATTTTCCTGTTTGTGGCCTCCAGAGTTCAACCTCTCCTCTACAGTACCAAAAGTCTTCAATTCCCATTCATATTAACAGGATTTGGGGGACACTGAATACTCAAGAGAGGTTCCTGGCAGAAAAAGAAGGTCTTTCTTGTGACAAAGAAAGACATAAACATGGTACTGGTGGGTTGAAAGCTTTTTCTGTCTCCTTCTTGAGAGAAAGTACTCTTTTTCATGCCACTCCTTTCATTTCTTTTCATTTCAAACTGCACCTATTTTTTTTTCAGATTAATGTGTCTTCACCTGTGTTCAACTCACATCATTTCAATATTCAAATTTTTGTTTAGATCCATATCCTTGAAGTCTGTAGAGGCCCATTCAAAAGCCTGAGGTATCCTTGTTACTAAACATGGCTTTACCGATGAGCACTGGTATCCAATATGTCTTCTCAGGAAAACTGCTATTACACGTGCATCATATTAGGATTAATAATAATAATAATAATAATTATTATTATTATTATTATTAAATAAATGAATAAATAAATAAAACCCCCTTAGAAGCTTATCTAGGCTTGAATTAATAGCCCGCACATTCAACTTCCTGTTTGTTCTGTGTGCCCTTGCTGCAAATGTTCCCAATCTCATGCTGTTTCTGTAATTGTGTTGAAAAAGGCCATCAGATTCAGAGCACTGTTTCCCATATTTCTGAACTACCTTTATAGACGAAGGCACTCCAGGGTACAGTGCACGCTTATCTTTCTGCACTTTAAAACATGGCAGGGGTATTGCAGTTCTGGACTAAAGATGCATTAGCAGAGTCATGCAGTGACAAATTGCATAACACCTGCTTTTAGTAGGCTTAACTCTAGTCTGCTATTAGTCCCTCACTTTCATGAGCATTCTATTTTACATGCGAAAGAATAGAATAAAACTTGGTTAAGGTGGATTGTAAATTGTAAATAAATGCCAGTATATTAACTTGAAAAAGCTTTAGGGAATGTCAGTGTCAACAACCAGGAAGGTCCAAAAGCCTAAAAATGCAAAATTTACATAAACAAGACCAGTGATGCTGTATGATATATGGCCTGTACCATTCCACTCAACACCATGGGACAGAGGTTTGCATCCATCACAAAGATCAGGATACTGAACCACAAAGCCCAAACCCCATCCATTTTCAACACAGCACAGGCAGCCAAACCAAATGATGTTTTCACTGCACAAATGTGATGCACATGGTTTCACTGCACAAATGTGACGCACATGGTACATGGGTACATAGTTTCTGTGCTTCTGAGCCATGGGAAAACAGGCTGTAATGTAGGTTGGTGTGGCATACATACCAGGAGGCTGAGGCAGCTAGGTTAGGTAATGTGGGGAGAGCAGGACTGTCCCTGTTCACTGAGGCACTGATTGTCCATGTTATTCAAACAGCCCCTCTCTTAAACCATCTGCAGGTCTTAATTAACCGAGAGAGCCCTGCTGCACTGCTGGGCATTGCTGCTGTTTCTGTGACTGAAGCGAGGTGGGGTCTCCTTCAGAGATGGTGCCAGGTCCAGTGGGAGAGTCAAGGGACGATCTCAGGAAAGCAAAAGTCCATTTCCAGTCCTTACACAGATCCATTTTACAGCACTACACACACTTACAGACACCTCATCTTCCCCTTACCCCAGCTATAAGAAGGAGATGTCTGTAAAGCATCCTCTGATCTTCTGACAAAAGATAAGTTAAAGAGGGAATTGCAGATCTGAAAACAGGGAGGACAGATGTCTTCCCCTCCACTCTACTCTGCCGAAAGAGCTCCACTGCCTTAGCACATAGCCAACTGCTGCTGGCTGCAGGAATGCTGTTAGGCAAGGAGGAGGGGATAGCACTGGGAGCAAGGCAATGGCCTGGAACTCGAAGAAGGTGATTTTAGCTCCAAGCCCACTGCAGATTTCTTACAGGATTTGATTTAGCCGTTTAATCTTTCTGCACCTCAGTTATCCCATTAGAGGAATCATGAGATAACTCTTTTAATGTGCATGGGTGTTGTAGGTACATTTAAGTTGCTGAAGAGCTCTTATACTAAGATGATTTAGGCTATAAAAGTACGCAAGTGTATTAGGAATTCTGTAGCTAGCTGAGTCTTATTTCATATATGCCATATGGAGTTCTTAATCCACAGATAAATTCATTTTAATCCCCGAATCTAGTCAATGGCACTGGTTTACTTCATGATCAACACACACTCACAAATCTATCTGTCCCAAGCCATCTGGATATTACTGAATTAAGAGAAGCCAAAAAATAGGGGAAATAAAATAAAAATAATGAACAAATAAAAATACTAGATTTTAACCATTCATAATTCACCAGTATTTCAGCTGATGTATTTAAACTTCCCATAAACTGATCCATGCATAAATTCTCACATGCCAAATGTCATTAATGTCAACCTAGTTAGTTCAGAGGCCAGGGTATGGAAACTGTACTTTAAAAGAGTAAAGTTAGCTTCAAACTGAACTATGAACAAAAGAAATCTTTAGTAATGCACAAACTAGGAATGTGTTTTTTTTACTGCAGTACATCTCAGTTTCACAAAAGCAGAAAAGATTTTGAGGAATGCATATTCTGGAGCAAAGGGGATATAAATTACAGGAATATAACTAGCAAAAACACTGAAGTAAAGAACCACATCATATTAGATACGAAGTGTCCTGTCATAGATCAAACTTCAGCCTGAATACAGTGAACTTATTGAAATGAGTACATCAGTCTTGTAGTATGACTAATGCAATCATCTTGTTCATGTGATCTGATGAGAGCTTTCTGCATGTGAGATTTAAGGTGAGAATTTAAACATCATTGAGCTAGAGCTAATGTCATCTGGTACTTTAAATCTTTCAGATGGGAAGTTATTAACAGATAAAAACCTTTTGTTGAGTTCAGTTAGTGATTCAGAAAGGTAAATTTGCTGAAATGGCACGACTGAAATGAAAGGTAATGTTAACATTCATTCTTTTGCAATAAAGAATGAGTTTAGGAGCTCAGGAAGGCTGATGCATAGAACCCTAGATAAAGCCAAGGATAGCCTGGGCAGATGCTGTTTCATACTTACTCCTTTACCTCCATGTTCCAATTTAAACCTCACCAGGAAACAAAATTTAAGTGCTAATAAATAAATAAATAAATCTATTTCACAACTGAGTATTTTTTAGCTAGGCAGTCAACTAAATACCTTTCTAGGCCTTGTAGCTGCTTTCATCCTTTGATGCAGACAAATACCCATGTGGTAACAGTAGAAAACAATAGACCATACTTCATCTGGAAGCCTAAATAGCCTTTAACTATGAAGAATAAGAGAATTGGGCTCATATTTCCTAAATCGTTGTTTCTAAAGAGTCATGTCTTCCTGCAACCTGAATTTGATGGCAAGGCGTCATTAGAATATAAGAGGAAATAATTTGTCTTTTTAAAGAGGATGAAATAGCACCACCATTAGTATTTTTAAAATGAGCAAGGATTTTTTTAAATGAATGATTGAGTTGTCCTGCAAGGAGACATTTAGGCCTGCACAGAGTGCCAATAGCTAAAGCAAATAAAATAGAGCCGCTGGAAGCATTAATGACTGAGAGCATGGTTTGGATAACAACACAAAAAAGCAGGGCATGACAGAGACAAAACAATAATGGACCAAGGGCTCTTCTGAAACCTTTGCATCATTTTAATAATCTTTAAGATCTTTCTATAAGTTTTTGAAGTACCTCCACTTTGAATCCTTGCAACCAACTTGCAAGAAGACAGTTTAATAGACAGAAAGAATTGCTGAGACAGATATTGGGAAAAAGGTCATTGCAAATTTGCATTATATTAATGCTGATTTTATTTAATCAGTCGATTTCTAAGAAATACAGGCTCTTCAACATGTTTGACACAAGAAAAGCATTTGATGAAATGCCACATGAGGAAGTATTCATTAAGCAGAAGATAGGGATTAGTGCAAGGAAAGAAGTGGTCTGAGCATAAAAAGGAAGTTCTTGAGTGAAATGGAGCTGACTGCTGCTGTACTTTAAGAATCAGCAGGAACCAGTTATGTCTCATATTTTCATACAAAGATTTCAGTTAAAAACAGGACTGAGCTACAACATTTGCTGAAGGATGTCATCTGTAAAGATGAGTATCAGGATATTGTGTGGGAAGAACCTGAGACATTTGAGAACAGGAATAGTAGAAATGGAATCACATTGCATAGTACAAAAGTGGCATCATCTTGCACTTAGAGACTACTAACAAGAAGTTTTTTCTCTAAGCTGAGAACTCATTAGTTGGAGATGACAGAAGAGGAAAAAGGCCTGGGGGTATTCACAGAGGACAGGATGACTGAGACATGATGGAAAGTGTAAATACAGTCCTTAGTTGTTTTCAGGTAAAATGTTTCTGGTAGTAATAAGGAAGTATCAGTGACATTGTACAGCCCAAAAATGCCATGGAGATGCATCTGCAATATGGTTCTCGGCAGTGATATTTAAAGTAAAAAAGAAAGATAATTTGAATCTAGAGTAGGTCATTAGGATTAGCAGCTTTCTCCAAAGGATGAGAACAACAGCGAAACAAAGGATTTAAGAAGATATGAATGCTGTCCACAAATAGCAGAGAATAAATGCCTACTAGTGCAAATTATGATTTATGCTAAATGACAGTGTGGGCACAAAAAAACATTGATTTGTCATGATCAGAGATTCAGATGGAGATCAAAAGAGAAGAGGGGCAGAAGAACCACCTTACATGAAAATGTTAACGAGAAACTATATAGGAAGAACTCCTAGTTTTAAAGTGCAGCATGATCCCTTTCCTGAGATGATACTATGACTTAAGAGACTGAAAAACAGTGGACTTGACTCAGCCTTGAAGGTCCCTTCCAGTCCCATTTGTCTCTGTACTGCTTTAAAAAAGAAAAAAGAAAGAATTCGCCCCACTCCTCCCTCTCCCATTTGCAGTCCCAGCTCAAATAATACTAGTTCAGCTTCGCTGCATTTCTGAAATCTATTGGTGTTTAAAAACTCTAAAGGATTTTGCTTTTCCTTTGCACATAGCCCTTCCAGTCCTTCTGTCTGAACCACCAGTTGAACTATAAATAATGTCATGAGTACTTAAAGCAACTGATAAAGTCCTGGTATAAATCAAACAGCTGGAATTGAGACTAATCCAGATAAAAATATGCCCAGTACCAGAAAATGAAACACCACAGCTAGAATGGATGTACTTTGGCTTTTAGAGGTTTTTGTGGTTTCGTTGTCATTTGTTTTAAAGGTAGAAACTTGTTGCAACAACAAATTAGTCCATCCACAAAGCAGCAATGTATCACCTGCTTCTATCAATACTACAAAGATGTATCTTACAACAACTTCTGTGATGCTACATGTACTGAATCTTCTCATGTATTGGTATTTAAATGGATAATGGCTAAAGAACTGTTGATGAATGACTTGGAAGATGTTGTGAGAAGAGTTTTAAGTTTTAGAAAACCTCTGATGCAGAGGTATTCAGCCTAATATTATTTTTTGTAATGACCACCTAGTCTTCCTCTCCTGGCAATACTTAGCAATACAGCAGAAGGCTTATTTTTCAGTCTGACATGGTCATAATGGCATTTGATATTACAAATTGCTCACTCAGATGAATAGTGAAATACATACAAGTAAAATGGATTCCTGGGTGCTGTGATTCACCATGCTACACGAGTTCTTTTTTGTGGTTTCCTGATACTTTTTCATACTATACTTTCTTTGCCTTATCCCTTTCATTTTGCACTGCAGAGTGTTTTCCATTTGCAATCATTTTGGTTAATATTTTACTGTGTACTAATCATCCACAAAATTTGTTATGCTTTTACACAGCTTTGCAGACCACTTTTTTGTTGTTGTTGTTGGTATTATTTTCTCCCATATTTTATAAGCCTTTGCCCAGACTCAAGATGTCTAGGTTAAACAATTATTATTCTCATACATCTCATTATTATTGCTCCATTCATCTTGGTTGGTTTTGATTCCGTTCTGTTTTAAAACTGGCTGATTTTTTTATGTTGGTTCATTATGACTGTCCACTTAAGGTCTTTATTTTCTATAAAAAATCCACTGGAGTCAATAACCAAAGTGTTATCAAGAGGATATAAGGAACCTCAAGGCCAAAAACATGTGTCTAACTTGCACCCTCATAAACAAGACATATGTTACATAAACAAGACATAAACAAATTGTGAAACTGTGTGAACAAGGAATGAGGGGATGGCATTTTAAGTGACCTTGTGGAAACTTTCCTTCAGTCTCTACCCCTGCAGATATAAAAACACTCATCTAGCAACGAGAACTGTGCATTTGCTTTGTTTTTCCATCAGACTGAAACTCCCACTTAAACACAGAAGGGCAAATTCTCAGGTTCCTCCAGAATTTCAACCCAATTCCAGGACTCCAGCTGAGCACAGTTTTACCAGACCATGACTCCCTATAGAAGTCAGGCGTAACAACCTGTTTTTAAACCTGGACCTGCCGAGCAGGCTACTGCTCACCCACCATGGCTACAGTTACTGGGAGTCAACCTCTAACATGGTTCAAAGGGCAGCCTGTCCATTGCAGGAGGAACAGCAAAAAAAAAAAAACACTGGTGTGGTCCCAGTATACAAGAAGAAAATATTTGAAAAAGGATAATGGCCATCTACTGCTAGGTTTCTGAGTACTGACAGAAGCTTGGCTCAGGGGAAATTACCTGAAACCCTTCTCTTACCACGCCAAAAAATGAAGCCAAGACAAAAGCTTCCCTTACAGCACATTCAGTTTAGGTCCCAAACCCAGTCTGTGAACGAGGAATGCTCTATTCATCATAAAGCATCATCATCTTCATCATCATTTCTGCTGCTCCTCAGCCTCCCTGTTCCTCTGCACGTGTGTTTTATTCCAGTTTGAATGGAGGAGCCCCAAAGACAAAGAACAAGGAACAGAAACATGACAGAGAAATAAACCTCCTTTGTCAAGTTAACTTGCTGATATGCTCAATAACATGGTTCTTTTTAGAAGTAAAAACACACACACTATTAATGCAGTTTCACAGCAGCTGGCCATTCTTTTAAGTTGTCAACCCACTGAGAAAGCAGATATTTAAGTCTTTAAGCACCTTTCTGTAGAACTATACTGAACCCTGAATCAATTGACTTCTCAATAGCTGTTTGATTTCCCAACAGGAATAATTTTATAGGCTAGCTTCCTACTTTCTCTACTCACTACTGAATCAACTCATACAAGATCATTACCATGTTCAGTGTTTTCTGCCATGTATGCAAAGCAAAAATATAGGAGTCCTTACTTCATATAAGCAATCCTGTAATATATTGGATACTTCTCTTCTGGTCCAGTGATGTGCATATGAATGTCGTTCATTTCAAGGATACTTCCTTCAATTATTGTAGTGCTCTTTAAAAAGCAGGGAATAATTAATGTGCTTAAAGTTGTGTGCTTTCTTAAGCTCTTTACATAAGTAAGGTGCGCTTAACAGGATGCAAATTTTTGGACCTATGCACTACATTTATGTGCAAGGTTTTGGTACTGCAGGGATGACCTCTGTAAGCAAGGCCCAGCAGCCACCCCATGTCAGATCAGAGTCAGCTCCAGGCAGCTCCAAAGAGAGGAGCCCACACAGGAGCAGGGAGTGTGGGGGGAGCTGCCACCCATGGGTGACCCATGCTGGAGCAGGTTGCTCCTGACAAATGGACCCCATGGTACAGAGCCATGTGGGAGCAGTTGTTGAAGAGCTGCTGCCTGTGGGCAGCCCCTGCAGGATCAGTTTTGGAAGGACGGCATCCCGTAGGAGGGACCCCACAGGGAGCAGGGGCAGAAAGTGACTGTGAAGGAGCAGCAGAGACAAAGCATCAGGGACTGATTGCTGTCCCCATTCCCTGTTCCCCTGTGCCACTCAGGGAGGAGGTGGAAGAGGGTGGGTGAGAGGTAGGTAGTTTTAGTTTGTTTGTGGTTTCTCACTGTTCTAGGCAATAAATTACACTAATCTCGCAATCTCTAGTCTGTTTTGCTCATGACAGTAATTGGCAAGCAATCTCCCTGTCCTAATCTTGACCCATGAGCCCTTTTTCATCATGTTTTGTCCCCCTGTTCTTTTGAGGAGGGGGAGTGATAAAGCGGCATGGTGGAGCTGAGCTACCTGCTGGTGTGAAACCTCCAAAACCTAACAGACTAGAAGTACATCAGAGTCAAAAACAAACAAACAAACAGAAAAAACACTCATTTTCCTCATTTTCTGTGAATCGCAGCAGAAGTTCCTCATTGGTGTTCAAAGTCCATTGTAATCACTGTAGCTACTTAATGATCATATCAACAGAGCCCATATTTTAAAGATGCCTTCTTCATTTGTGAGGCACCCAGAACTGGAAATTGGACTCATATTACTCTTTTCAGTGATCTTTTCATATAATCTTTACACAGAGTTTTGAAAGCTCTTCTAATTAGACCAGGAGCATTTCAAGCCATGCAACGTGTTGCTATGTTCCTGCTGTAGACGTAGAAAGAAATAGCTATCCAGGCTTAAATGTGTGGCTACTGCTGTCTTAAACTGGAAGGATGGTTTCAGTGAGGTCTTAAGCCAGAAATCTGATTTTCTACTTGTTTTTATAACACAGCAAAATGAGCAGTCATGAGGCAAGCCCATGAAAGGTTAGAAATGAGACATTCTAAGGGCTATTAAACTTTCTAAAAATGTTCCCACTGGATCAACATAGACTTACGCAGTGCCTCTATTTCTGTAATTGTGATATAGTGGGAGCATTTACAGTGTTCAGTGCTTTATTCAGTGAACTCTTAACAGTTTGGTAGTAACCTTGGCTGACAGAAAAGCAAGGAAGGACATCACAGCACCGACACTCCTGAAGGAGGATTTCAGCTTATTTTGTACAAAAATTATTTTTGTACATTTTTCATGATACTTATTTTACAGACTCTTGTTTTGCCTTAAGTTTTTTGTTGCTCATTTTGGTGGTTATGTTATTTTTAAGAGGGGACTGTTTGCTTTTAAGTCAATTGAAAAAAGCAGGCACTGAAAGAGAGACAAGATAACTTTTTTTCCTCAGTCTGTGTGTAAAATCAGAGCAGCCCAAAGCAGTATTAATTTGCCCAACACACAACACAAGCATAAATAACCAAGTGAGGAAATAAAATGCAAAAGGTCAGGTTATTCATAGTCAGTCTGCTGAAATCCAGCACAATGCATGAAAACGAGAATGGCCAGGTCATATTTTGCACTTGTAAAGTTTGGTTTTGCACCACAAAATGAGAATTTGAGTCCAAAGGAAAGGAATGAGTCTATGACCAGTGTTAAGAAGATAGAAAATATCTGTACTGGGCAGTAAGAGACACCTTCTAATCATCAGAGCTTTGAATGCACTTTCAGGCAGGACCTGCATCCATAACTTATGCCCTGAATGGCATGTATAATTGCTGTTGACAATATAAAATTTATTCTAGATTTATACTGGGGTTACTGAGAGCAGAGGTCAGTCTTTCAATGTGAAATAGGTCCCCTGAGAGACACTACAGGGTAGCAGAGAGTGACAATTTACATCATAAGAGCTTCGATGACACTGACATCAGTAAGTGCCCTGTCAGCATTCTGAAAGAAAAGTAGGCACAAAGTATTCAGATTTTCATTCAGTGCCTTAAATACTTGGCACTGGAGAAAAAAGTTGAGTCCAGGCATCAAGGAAACCATACAGTTGAGTCTTTCTGTCCCAGTGCCTGCTGTACCATCACCAACCTATAAAAATGCCGACATAAGCCCTCATGGGACCAACACCTTTTGCAAGGAGCACTGATGCAAATCCTATCTGTTAAAGCACTCTAATGCACTTTTCACAGATGCTCCAAGATTATTGGAAGGAAACTTGGAGGAGTTTCTCAGCCTCATATCTCTATAGAGATAAAAAATATGCAAAACTTTAAATAAATTTGACAGCCTCCTTGAGTTCAAGAAAGGATGGGAAAGAGTAGCAAGAATTAGCATTGCCCTTACAAGTAGCAGCAGCCATCTTCTGCTTTGTTTCAGTACAGAATATACACCTCTGCAGGAGCACAAAGGAGCCATAAAGCCGTGCTGGCTGCCAAGCCAGAGATTCCCCTTGCACAGGGAGTTCACACAACCGCAAAGCCAGAAACACCAACTCCATGTCATTCTTTCCTCCCTGCAGAGGTGATGGAGGCAAATGTCAGCAGCAGCTCACAACTGCAATTCTCCAGCTGCTGGAGCAGCTGCATGGGGCCAGTGCCAATCTGGAAAATATTAGAATAATCTTAAAGCTGCTTTGAATTATTCGAAGAGCTGAAACAGATCGCTTAACTTTCCACAGCAGACCATGCTTGCCCCCCTCAGACCCACTATCAGGATTTCCTTTTCCACAGCTCAAATCCTTCCTTGCATAGAAAGAAAACCATAGGCACAGGTTATCTCCTCCAGAAGACAGAGTTATAAGGCTGCTGACTGAGTCTGGTACAGGATCTGATCGGGGTGGAGAGAAGATTACCCAGGTGTGCTGCTACCAGCATATTTTCTTGTTTCATGAGTAGATATTTAGTCAGTGACTGACAGTGCTTCAGGCACTTTAACCGACTGCTGCCCTCATTTAACGCCGAGTCTGCCCAGATCCTTTGCTTCTGCCAATCAAACCTCAAGTTTGCCTTCCAAAGTTTGTCTTGGAGTAAAATCTATATTTTTTTGCCACACTGACCCAGAAAGCCATCCAACAGAGCTCTCCTGATCAGCAGGAGGGGACCAAGATATTTCCTGGAATGAAGCTCTTCATTAAAGGACTTTCTCTACCAGAGAAGCACAGTGTAGTTATTACAGCATGTAATTAGAAGTCAAAGGACTGAAGTTTAAATAAAATACCCATCTGACTCAATTATTAACTTTCTTAGCTATTAATTTGCAATATGTACTGACTCATCTCCATCACAGGGATATTGACAGGCTTAATCACTGAATATACCTGACACACAAAACATATTGAAAAGCTGGTTACTTGGTTTTGTGGAGGTAGCCATTTTAGTAAACATAACAGAATGAGGGAGCCAGTAGATTATCAGCTAAAAAAAAATAATATCTGTGGTATAACTTTCCTCTTTCATGGACTTGGAATAAGTTTTCACATGTAACAATAAGTTGCCCTCTATTACTGAACAATACTACTATTTGAATTAATCTTGTAATAGTCCTAAAAGCAAATCTGGTTATTGTCAGACAAATTCATGAACATTTGGACCCAGGATTCTTCCCCTAGAACAGAAAAATAGTTTTCAGTTCCTACTGAAAGCCTTCCCTAACTTGTAAAAATAATAATAATAATTAAAGAAGGAAAAGAAGGTCCTCAGATGAAATGTACACAAAGGACCGAAAAAGCACCTGCAAGAGACAGAACCTTTTACTTGATAGGGTATTATAATCATTGGAAGTAACACACTCCTGTTTTGCCCTTACAAGCAATCCCAATTTCATTTAATGAAATTGATGTACATTTAATGAAATTAATGTACAAGCCCAGTTTAATTTAATGAGACATTTAAGGACAACCTGTAAACAAACAAACAAACAAACAAACAAAACTAACTAAAGAATCAGAATGGTTGAGGTTGGAAGGGACCTCTGGAGGTCACCTTGTCCAGCCCCCATAGAGCCACCCAGAGCAGGCTGCCCAGGACCACATCCAGTTACAAGAGAACATAAATAAGAAGTTACTACAATAGCACATGCACCTGAAAGACATTAGTGAGGAGATTCATATTTCCATTTTAAGACAACAGTTCAATAGTGCATTTTAAGAAGTCAGTGTATTTATTATTATTCTAAAAAAAACAGTGAGCTTAATTATGTATTACAGACGTAGGAACACAACTTATACTATGGTCCTCTCTGCTATGTGCTACACAAACATGCATACACATTTGCCCTCAAAGAATTTGCAATCCAAACAGAGAGAACTTATGAAAAGTAGAATTATGCAGGCTGGAGAGATTAGCTGTTTCCACCCAAACAGTTCAACAAAGATTCAAAGTTTCCAAAGTGTGAATGACTCCTGTGCCCAGATACAAAAATTTCTACCCACTGAGCCTCCCTTAAGACCCTGGATATTGCAGAATGCTACAGTGAAAGTAAAAAAGAATGCAAGACTCAAATTCTGACCAAAATTGTGTTCTAATATTACTGCAACATTAAAATACCCAATGCTAAACCTCATGGGTGGAAAAAGATATATCACAATTTTGCTTCCAAAAATTTTCCAAAGTTCTACTTATTTCTGATATTTCATGTGATGTGTTGCAGATTTGCCTTGCTATTCAAAACACTCTTATAGCAGGGATGGGTTTTGAAAAAAAAAAAAAAAAAAAAAAGTCTTCTAAGGAAGGACCTACTCATCTACTCATGACATGTCCATGGCAATAAAAGCAGCACAAAGTGCCAAATACTGATTATAGAGAAAGAACAAAAGATTACCTTTTCACTACGAGCATAAGGAAACAGCACATTTACTATGGAATTGCTGAAGATGATAAGCAAAATCAGGAGAAGTAATACCAGGAGCTTGGGGACAGGGTAACAAAAATGAAACAAAAATGTAACAAAAATTTCTTGTGATACATGTCATGCAACTTATTGGTTTAGCCAAGAAGTCAAAGGGACTCTAAATTCCAGAGAGCTCCTCTGTCAGTGCAAAGGGCCACAGCTCCACTGAAGTCCTCAAAGCTAAGACACTCATAGAATCATAGAATATCCTGCGTTGGAAGGGACCTACAAGATCATCAAGTCCAACTCCTGACACCACACAGGTCAACCCAAAAATTCAGACCATGTGACTAAGTGTACAGTCCAAACGCTTAAACTCTGACAGGTTTGGTGCAGTGACTACTTCCCTGGGGAAACTGTTCCAGTGTGCGACAACCCTCTCAGTGAAAAACCTCTTCCTGATGTCTAGCCTGAACCTCTCCTGCTGCAGCTTGACACCAGTCCTGCGGGTCCTATCACTGGTCACTTTCTCTTAACTCTGCTCAAACTCTGTCTTGATGTGTGTGCCAAACACATAAAGCAGTTCGCAAATAACAAGCTACAGTAAAGAGGACAATACTACATCCTGTGTCTTGTGTGAAAGCACCAATGAAAAGTAATGCACGTGAGGAAAAAAAGATTGCTAATATTAAAGACTGCGGTGGTGGGCTCTGAACTAGCTATTACCACTCCAGAAAGAGATGTTGGAGTTATAGCAGATAGCATTATGAACACGTCAGCTCACTGCTCAGTGGCTGTTTAAAAAGCAACCAAAATGTTAAAAATTATTAGGAAAAAAAATAGAGAACAACCCCCAAAGCAATCATTCTGCCTGTATCTTTATTACTGTGTTGAATTCTGCTCTCCTCATCTCAGAAAGAATGTAAGTAGAAGAAACACAGAGAGAAGTGATAAAGATGATCAAAGGTTTGGCACAGCATCTAAACAAGGAACAACCAATACATTGTGATTCCTCAGTCTGATAATGGAGATGAAGAATGAAAGGGGTTGGCAAAATCAGAAAGGGTATAGAGAGAAGAGGAGACAATTGTTCATTTTCTGTTCTAGTATAAGAACTAGTAGGCATCAAACAAAGTTCTCAGACTGAAGATGTACTTTCTAAAAAAATAACTAAATGTATAGCCTGGCTGTGTAAGTTGCTATGAAGCTTGTAGAATTTGACTACGATGCTACAAACTTACAATTGCAAAAGCCAGCCACAAAAATTCATGGAGGGGAAAAAGAAGTCCATCAAAGGCTGCAAAACATGAAAACAGTATACCAGGATGAGGACTTCAAGCCACTGGAGGCTAGGAGAGTATACCAGCAAAGTACTGCATGCCTGCCCAGTACTTTACATATCAACCTGTAACCATTGCCCAACATAAGATGTGGTGACATATGGACCAGTACAGCCATTACTGTACTCTGCTCAACCCCTTTCAATAACAGAACATGAGAGGGAAGCAGGGATTTCTTGCAAACACAAGGTTTCCTTAGGCAGAAGGGCGCTTAACATGCTTAATTTTAAGCTCATACTTAGGTCTTATTAAATTTAATAGAACTGAGGTACAGGTATAAATCCTCTCTTAAACTGAGGTGTTTTCTGGGATCAGAGGTTTTGTTATTACTATTCGTATCAAGCTCTTTGCACAACTGCCTTCACCTTCTGTTGTCATTTCCCCAGGATAAAGCTAAATGTGCATAGTGCTTCAACAATTCATTACGGGCAGACTGAGCACAAACTTCTGTGATTTAATTATGTCGAAGCTCTATTGTCAGAGTTGCTTGTTACTATTGCATGGTAGTTTGTCAAACAAAGATTTTATCTCTTATAGTTCTACCCACAATTCTTAATACTCACTTTTTTGTTATTATTTTACTATCACACTCTAATTGAGCAGATGCAAACATTCAAAGGGATTTTCTTTAAAAAAAATAAATAAATAAAAAGAATCAATGAGTCTAATGTATTTTTATTTAAAATATTCACTGATTATGCTCCATTCAGAAGATAAAGAACAAGAAAAAAGCAAGGACCTAAAGGAATTTGTGTGTTCAGCAATGCTAATGACTAAGACTCTGGTCATGTTTTCTAGATGTAATAATATATCCTATAGCCTTTTGGACTAAACAAATGAAAGTAGGGGATTTATGTTCCAGTGTGCTTTAAGAAGAGGGCTTAGAAGATTCCCAGAGTAATTTCATTTGACATTCAAAGGTATTTGACTGCAGTTTCTGAACATTTCTACAACATTTGTATTCAGCATGTGGCAATCTGAATTATGTGATGTTTTGAAGCTGATTAATACCTGGTATTTGGTCTTTTCCGTCTTCTTTCTTGTTCTGCAGTGCTGATTGCTTTCACATCACTAAGGCAAAAACATTGTGAGTACATTCAAAATTGCCAGCATTACAAAAATCTCAGAGTCATTGGCATATTGGGAACTATTATGTAGTATTTGGGGACCTGAAATTTAAGGGGAAGAAATGGAAACCTTATTTTATACTAATGGCAAGCAATTTTCTGCCACTGCAAATTTTGCTAGGATGGTGTGAAAGCTGCTGCTAATATATTTTCAGAGGACAAAATGCTGATGTAAATACCTTTGTGGGATTGTATTATTTTGATGATTTTATTTTTACTAATATGATATGGCACAGCTGACACAAAGGCAATTTTAACCCTTTCCACTCATCTAATTCCTTTTCTTCCAGCTCACTTTTCCATCATTTTACAGGTGCTGTGTATATGCTATACTACTGTATTATTCAGCTGCAGAGAAAACTAGTATCTTCAGCAATTTCTGATAGCTAAAGGATGAGGTACTTTTACAGCATGGTGACAGAGTCAGGCTACCAGCTGTTGCCTGACTCAATGATGTGACAAAAGCCAAGAGTGGACAGTGCAGACATTCAACAATACCGAAGCCACTGCCATGGAGCATCTCAGACTTGCAGCCATGACATCAATTTTGACAGGACAGGGACTTTTTAGCTCTCTAGGAAAAGCACCATCTGTACTTAAGTGGATGCTCCGGTTCACATGCCATCTATTTTTGCACTCAGGATTTCTAGCCAATATTTGTTCTAGCACTTCCCTGACGGTGGTTGAGGAAGCAGTAAAAGCCATTTTGTTCAAAACCTATACAGATATTTCATGATAAATGCCCTCACCTTCTCACTACAACTGCTGCCAGCCCTTATTGTAGTGGGACTTAAACTAGGACCTCAGCAAGTGTAGGGTACAGGGCTGGATTTGTCCTCACCTGATTAACATAGTTCTTGCAAGTGAGAACTGTCCAATCCTGACTTGCTTTATGGTCTTAAAAAAAAAAAAAAAAAAAAAAAAAAAAGCCTAATCACTGATGCAGTCTTTGCAGCATTGAGTACTGGCAGTATAGTGGTACAGAGGTACAGAGTGGGACCAGTGTGGCTTACTAAATCCAGCTATCAGAGTCCAAGATGCTGAAAATGGGGTATCTGGTGATTCACTGCTCTTGAGGCCTCATAGCAAATGTTCGCACACATCTTATTAGTTTCTGTGCTGTCTCTTCCCCACCTTCCATCTAAAAATCAGAACAGGGGTCACTGAGCAATGCTCCTGACAAGGTCCCTGCATCAGCCTGTGCAGTAGTCCTCTCACTGGCAGCTCCACCTGAGTGATGGCAAGTGCTGTACAGGAGCATCCTCTAGCACTGACTTCAAGAGAGGCGTTGACAGCTGGGAAAGGTCTGCTCTAAACTTTTTTAATAACCAGCTCCTCAGAAAAGAGATAGAGCATGCTCTGAGTTGGTAGACAGTGAAAGAGAAGGTCAGGAAACCTTCTCAGATAAGAAACTTGTATTTTGAAGATTTGGGAAGGGTAGGACAGTCTTTCTCACTTTGCAGAGCCATTAGCTTAGGGTTCTTTGTCATGAAAGCAAACAAACAAAAAAGCTTTTAATAAATGGAGTAAGTCAGCGCCTTTGTTACCAAATCTGTATCCAGCTATTGTCTGGAGCTAAATGCAATTAAAACAGGGATTATTCTTTAACAGCTGTTCTTGTGGTGATACGTATGTGTAGTCAAACTCAGCCATGCTTTCAGAAGCGGATCCATTTTTTATCCATTTTTTACCTTGTTATAATAAGAAGCAAATGATTTACAATGAATTATTTACTTGATTAATTTCATCCTTTTTTCTTTTCTATCAATGAATTGTCCACAGACAGCATATTGAATTCTTGAATTCATTTTTAATTTAAATAATATATTTGATGATTAATTCTGGGTACATAAATTATTCATCAGCTGCTAATTCATAACTCAAAATTTGTTACGTGGCATGCTATTATGAGACTCAGAAGACGCGTGCACTCTTTCCTTCTCCCTCTTTGGCATGCTATACCTAGTACTGTATTATGAAAAATCTGTGAATCTATTAAGTATCTATCAAGATGTGAAATCTATTAAGTATACTGTATTTAACTCTTAGAGTTAAAATTTGAATTAAAAAAAAAATAACACCTCCCAGTGCTAAGCTTTATAATTTGAACCCTAACATGAGTTTAAAAGAAACTTAAAATCAAAAACCAGGACTGGAAAAAAATCCTCCAGAAATATAGAATATAATACTGTGTTATAAATCTGTGTTATAATGGGCTAGAGAGTGATTTGGATAAGTTCAGTGCTGGATATTTTTATATAACTTCTCAAACCAGATGTCTGCAATGATTTGTTTCCCTAGGAATGCATCATCCCATTGCCATCTTTTCAGACAATTTCTAACCTGTTTCTGGAAACA